>NC_068939.1:139691820-140054468 GCF_016801865.2 Culex pipiens pallens
TTGTATTATTTGTATTATTTCTATTATTTCTATAATTTCTATTATTTGTATTATTTGTATTATTTGTATTTTTTGTATTTTTTGTATTATTTGTATTATTTGTATTATTTGTATTATTTGTAATATTTGTATTATTTTTATCATTTGTATTATTTGTATTATTTGTATTTTTTTGTATTATTTGTATTATTTGTATTATTTGTATTATTTGTATTATTTGTATTATTTGTATTATTTGTATTATTTGTATTATTTGTATTATTTGTATTATTTGTATTATTTGTATTATTTGTATTATTTGTATTATTTGTATTATTTGTATTATTTGTATTATTTGTATTATTTATATTATTTGTAGAACTTGTTTTATTAGTATTATTTGTATTATTTGTATTATTTGTATTATTTGTATTATTTGTATTATTTGTATTATTTGTATTATTTGTATTATTTGTATTATTTGTATTATTTGTATTATTTGTATTATTTGTATTATTTGTATTATTTGTATTATTCGTATTATTTGTATTATTTGTATAATTTGTTTTATTTTTATTATTTTTATTATTTGTATTATTTGTATTATTTGTATTATTTGTATCATTTGTATTATTTGTATTATTTGTATTTTTTTGTATTATTTGTATTATTTCTATTATTTATATTATTTGTCTTATTTGTATTATTTGTATTATTTGTATTATTTGTATTATTTGTATTATTTGTATTATTTGTATTATTTGTATTATTCGTATTATTTGTATTATTTGTATAATTTGTTTTATTTTTATTATTTTTATTATTTGTATTATTTGTATTGTTTGTATTATTTGTATTATTTGTATTATTTGAATTATTTGTATTATTTGTATAACTTGTATGATTTGTATGATTTGTATGATTTGTATTATTTGTATTATTTGTATTATTTGTATTATTTGTATTATTTGTATTATTTGTATTATTTGTATTATTTGTATTATTTGTTTTATTTGTTTTATTTGTATTATTTGTTTTATTTGTTTTATTTGTATTATTTGTATTATTTGTATTATTTGTATTATTTGTATTATTTGTATTATTTGTATTATTTGTATTATTTGTATTATTTGTATTATTCGTATTATTTGTATTATTTGTATAATTTGTTTTATTTTTATTATTTTTATTATTTGTATTATTTGTATTATTTGTATTATTTGTATTATTTGTATTATTTGTATTATTCGTATTATTTGTATTATTTGTATAATTTGTTTTATTTTTATTATTTTTATTATTTGTATAACTTGTATTATTTGTATTATTTGTATTATTTGAATTATTTGTATTGTTTGTTTTTTTTTGTATTATTTGTATTATTTGTATTATTTGTATTATTTGTATTATTTGTAATATTTGTATTATTTTTATCATTTGTATTATTTGTATTATTTGTATTTTTTTGTATTATTTGTATTATTTGTATTATTTGTATTATTTGTATTATTTGTATTATTTGTATTATTTGTATTATTTGTATTATTTGTATTATTTGTATTATTTGTATTATTTGTATTATTTGTATTATTTGTATTATTTGTATTATTTGTATTATTTGTATTATTTGTATTATTTGTATTATTTGTATTATTTGTATTATTTGTATTATTTGTATTATTTGTATTATTTATATTATTTGTAGAACTTGTTTTATTTGTATTATTTGTATTATTTGTATTATTTGTATTATTTGTATTATTTGTATTATTTGTATTATTTGTATTATTTGTATTATTTGTTTTATTTGTTTTATTTGTATTATTTGTTTTATTTGTTTTATTTGTATTATTTGTATTATTTGTATTATTTGTATTATTTGTATTATTTGTATTATTTGTATTATTTGTATTATTTGTATTATTTGTATTATTCGTATTATTTGTATTATTTGTATAATTTGTTTTATTTTTATTATTTTTATTATTTGTATTATTTGTATTATTTGTATTATTTGTATCATTTGTATTATTTGTATTATTTGTATTTTTCTGTATTATTTGTATTATTTCTATTATTTATATTATTTGTCTTATTTGTATTATTTGTATTATTTGTATTGTTTGTATTATTTGTATTATTTGTATTATTTGAATTATTTGTATAACTTGTATGATTTGTATGATTTGTATGATTTGTATTATTTGTATTATTTGTATTATTTGTATTATTTGTATTATTTGTATTATTTGTATTATTTGTATTATTTGTATTATTTGTTTTATTTGTTTTATTTGTATTATTTGTTTTATTTGTTTTATTTTTATTATTTGTATTATTTGTATTATTTGTATTATTTGTATTATTTGTATTATTTGTATTATTTGTATTATTTGTATTATTTGTATTATTTGTATTATTCGTATTATTTGTATTATTTGTATAATTTGTTTTATTTTTATTATTTTTATTATTTGTATTATTTGTATTGTTTGTATTATTTGTATTATTTGTATTATTTGAATTATTTGTATTATTTGTATTATTTGTATAACTTGTATTATTTGTATTATTTGTATTATTTGTATTATTTGTATTATTTGTATTGTTTGTTTTTTTTTGTATTATTTGTATTATTTGTATTATTTGTAATATTTGTATTATTTGTATCATTTGTATTATTTGTATTATTTGTATTTTTTTGTATTATTTGTATTATTTCTATTATTTATATTATTTGTCTTATTTGTATTATTTGTATTATTTGTATTATTTGTATTATTTGTATTATTTGTATTATTTGTATAACTTGTTTTATTTGTATTATTTGTATTATTTGTATTATTTGTATTATTTGTTTTATTTGTTTTATTTGTATTATTTGTTTTATTTGTTTTATTTGTATTATTTGTATTATTTGTATTAT
Organism: Culex pipiens pallens; assembly: GCF_016801865.2. Lineage (NCBI taxonomy): Eukaryota > Metazoa > Arthropoda > Insecta > Diptera > Culicidae > Culex > Culex pipiens. The sequence continues at coordinate 139,694,726 of NC_068939.1, forward strand.
TTCTATTATTTCTATTATTTGTATTATTTGTATTATTTGTATTATTCGTATTATTTTTATTATTTGGGTAATTCTCCGCCAACTCACACAGCAGTTGCCCCGACCCCTCTTCGATTTGCGTGAAACTTTGTCCTAAGGGGTAACTTTTGTCCCTGATCACGAATCCGAGGTCCGTTTTTTGATATCTCGTGACGGAGGGGCGGTACGACCCCTTCCATTTTTGCACATGCGAAAAAAGAGGTGTTTTTCAATAATTTGCAGCCTGAAACGGTGATGAGATAGAAATTTGGTGTCAAAGGGACTTTTATGTAAAATTAGACGCCCGATTTGATGGCGTAATCAGAATTCCGAAAAAACGTATTTTTCATCGAAAAAAACACTAAAAAAGTTTTAAAAATTCTCCCATTTTCCGTTACTCGACTGTAAAAAATTTTGGAACATGTCATTTTATGGGAAATTTAATGTACTTTTCGAATCTACATTGTCCCAGAAGGGTCATTTTTTCATTTAGAACAAAATTTTTCATTTTAAAATTTCGTGTTTTTTCTAACTTTGCAGGGTTATTTTTTAGAGTGTAACAATGTTCTACAAAGTTGTAGAGCAGACAATTACAAAAATTTTGATATATATACATAAGGAGTTTGCTTATAAACATCACAAGTTATCACGATTTTACGAAAAAAAGTTTTAAAAAAGTTGGTCGTCATCGATCATGGCCGTTCATGGTCACCCGCGACAGACACGGACGACGAAACAAAGAGAAACGCAAAAAGTAACTTTTTCAAAACTTTTTTTCGTAAAATCGCGATAACTTGTGATGTTTATAAGCAAACCCCTAATGTCTATATATCAAAATTTTTGTAATTGTCTGCTCTACAACTTTGTAGAACATTGTTACACTCTAAAAAATAACCCTGCAAAGTTAGAAAAAACACGAAATTTTAAAATGAAAAATTTTGTTCTAAATGAAAAAATGACCCTTCTGGGACAATGTAGATTCGAAAAGTACATTAAATTTCCCATAAAATGACATGTTCCAAAATTTTTTACAGTCGAGTAACGGAAAATGGGAGAATTTTTAAAACTTTTTTATTGTTTTTTTCGATGAAAAATACGTTTTTTCGGAATTCTGAGTACGTCATCAAATCGGGCGTCTAATTTTACATAAAAGTCCCTTTGATGCCAAATTTCTATCTCATCACCGTTTCAGGCTGCAAATTATTGAAAAACACCTCTTTTTTCGCATGTTCAAAAATGGAAGGGGTCGTACCGCCCCTCCGTCACGAGATATCAAAAAACGGACCTCGGATTCGTGATCAGGGACAAAAGTTACCCCTTAGGACAAAGTTTCACGCAAATCGAAGAGGGGTCGGGGCAACTTTTCCCGATTTCGTGTGAGTTGGTAGAGAATTACCCATTTGTATTATTTGTTTTATTTGTATTATTTGTATTATTCTATTATTTGTATTATTTGTATTATTTGTATTATTTGTATTATTTGTATTAATTGTATTATTTGTATTATTTGTATTATTTGTATTGTTTGTTTTTTTTTTTGTATTATTTGTATTATTTGTATTATTTGTATTATTTGTATTATTTGTATTATTTGTATTATTTGTATTATTTGTATTATTTGTATTATTTGTATTATTTGTATTATTTCTATTATTTCTATAATTTCTATTATTTGTATTATTTGTATTATTTGTATTTTTTGTATTTTTTGTATTATTTGTATTATTTGTATTATTTGTATCATTTGTATTATTTGTTTTATGTTATTGTAATTTTGTTATTTTGTTATTTTATAATTTTGTAATTTTGTAATTTTGTAATTTTGTAATTTTGTAATTTTGTAATTTTGTAATTTTGTAATTTTGTAATTTTGTAATTTTGTAATTTTGTAATTTTGTAATTTTGTAATTTTGTAATTTTGTAATTTTGTAATTTTGTAATTTTGTAATTTTGTAATTTTGTAATTTTGTAATTTTGTAATTTTGTAATTTTGTAATTTTGTAATTTTGTAATTTTGTAATTTTGTAATTTTGTAATTTTGTAATTTTGTAATTTTGTAATTTTGTAATTTTGTAATTTTGTAATTTTGTAATTTTGTAATTTTGTAATTTTGTAATTTTGTAATTTTGTAATTTTGTAATTTTGTAATTTTGTAATTTTGAAATTTTGTAATTTTGTAATTTTGTAATTTTGTAATTTTGTAATTTTGTAATTTTGTAATTTTGTAATTTTGTAATTTTGTAATTTTGTAATTTTGTAATTTTGTAATTTTGTAATTTTGTAATTTTGTAATTTTGTAATTTTGTAATTTTGTAATTTTGTAATTTTGTAATTTTGTAATTTTGTAATTTTGTAATTTTGTAATTTTGTAATTTTGTAATTTTGTAATTTTGTAATTTTGTAATTTTGTAATTTTGTAATTTTGTAATTTTGTAATTTTGTAATTTTGTAATTTTGTTATTTTGTAATTTTGTAATTTTGTAATTTTGTAATTTTGTAATTTTGTAATTTTGTAATTTTGTAATTTTGTAATTTTGTAATTTTGTAATTTTGTAATTTTGTAATTTTGTAATTTTGTAATTTTGTAATTTTGTAATTTTGTAATTTTGTAATTTTGTAATTTTGTAATTTTGTAATTTTGTAATTTTGTAATTTTGTAATTTTGTAATTTTGTAATTTTGTAATTTGTATTTTGTAATTTTGTAATTTTGTAATTTTGTAATTTTGTAATTTTGTAATTTTGTAATTTTGTAATTTTGTAATTTTGTAATTTTGTAATTTTGTAATTTTGTAATTTTGTAATTTTGTAATTTTGTAATTTTGTAATTTTGTAATTTTGTAATTTTGTAATTTTGTAATTTTGTAATTTTGTAATTTTGTAATTTTGTAATTTTGTAATTTTGTAATTTTGTAATTTTGTAATTTTGTAATTTTGTAATTTTGTAATTTTGTAATTTTGTAATTTTGTAATTTTGTAATTTTGTAATTTTGTAATTTTGTAATTTTGTAATTTTGTAATTTTGTAATTTTGTAATTTTGTAATTTTGTAATTTTGTAATTTTGTAATTTTGTAATTTTGTAATTTTGTAATTTTGTAATTTTGTAATTTTGTAATTTTGTAATTTTGTAATTTTGTAATTTTGTAATTTTGTAATTTTGTAATTTTGTAATTTTGTAATTTTGTAATTTTGTAATTTTGTAATTTTGTAATTTTGTAATTTTGTAATTTTGTAATTTTGTAATTTTGTAATTTTGTAATTTTGTAATTTTGTAATTTTGTAATTTTGTAATTTTGTAATTTTGTAATTTTGTAATTTTGTAATTTTGTAATTTTGTAATTTTGTAATTTTGTAATTTTGTAATTTTGTAATTTTGTAATTTTGTAATTTTGTAATTTTGTAATTTTGTAATTTTGTAATTTTGTAATTTTGTAATTTTGTAATTTTGTAATTTTGTAATTTTGTAATTTTGTAATTTTGTAATTTTGTAATTTTGTAATTTTGTAATTTTGTAATTTTGTAATTTTGTAATTTTGTAATTTTGTAATTTTGTAATTTTGTAATTTTGTAATTTTGTAATTTTGTAATTTTGTAATTTTGTAATTTTGTAATTTTGTAATTTTGTAATTTTGTAATTTTGTAATTTTGTAATTTTGTAATTTTGTAATTTTGTAATTTTGTAATTTTGTAATTTTGTAATTTTGTAAAAAGTATCTCATTTGATCATTCTCTTTAGCAGTCGATAACGACGTGAATGCCAGAATAACTTCAAAACCATGCCTTTGATTGCAACAAAACAAGCCGCCACACACGCACACACAATCACACACCGAGGCCAGCCGGGCCAGCAAGTTAGCAGAGAAGAAATAGGGTCAATAGTCCACCAAAATTATCATAATGTTTTATTGAATAAACACTGTTTACTTTTTCAAATCACCTGTGTTATTTGAAGCTTCATATAACATTATTATTACATAAAATTTCATTCACTTTTCATCTTGAGGTTGCAAAATGAAAATGCTGAGCCGGGTACGAATTTTGCGCTTCCATCTCGCTGTGGAACATCAATAAATTTTATTAGAATGTAAAATATTATTGCATAATTTGCTGTTGGCATTATTTCAGTGAAAAATTATGTTGAAAGATATTAGTCGTCCAATATTTACTATCCTAAAAGCGTACAAAAATATGAAGTCGGCCCTATTTGGTTCCTTTGTTCTCGCTCTGTGCCGCGTGCTGGCCGAGTGCTGAGCAGCAGGCTAGCATGGCGCGCTGTTGCCACTTTTGTTGTACGCAACAAAATTGCCTGTCGCGTGCCTGTTGCATGATTTGGGTTGGATAAAAATATTTTTTTGTAGAATATTTACTATAAAAAAACGAAAACTCAGATCAATACAAATTTATATTCAATGAATAGATAATTGTCTTGCAAAGCGCGTACCAACTTCCTTTTTTGGACTGGCAATGTGGTTTTTGCCCTGTTGGGGTTACACGACCAAAAAATAATATGTAGAGTGCAAAAACAGCATGCAACATTGAACTCTCGGACCCAACATTGAAACAATGGTATTGTAAAAATAGTTTAGCTCAGTTGCAAAGTGTTCAGAAATTAATACTCTAGGGGCTAAATCAAAAACCATATCGATATGTTTTGTAGTTTTCGAGATATACCAGTTTTAGAAAAAAAAAAATTCGGGGACGGGTTTCCGGCTGATGTGTCTCGTTAAATTGGAAAATCATACACAAATGACATGGAAATTAATTAGTTTGTATTTTTGTGTGCATTTTAAGACCATCAATATTTTCTCTTTTTGATTCAGAAAATGCTTTCGCAGAACCTATTTGACGTAGGAATATCAGGAAAGGAATAAATGTAAAATTACATCCAAATGTCTGTTATTAATCAATATTATCAAACACATTAGTAATTGCAAAAGTGCAATTTGCAAGTGGATCCATACTATGCTTTCTCCACTCACTAAAATGGATAGGTACACCCAAACGAAAAATATATCTCAAAATCTGCAACAGTGAATTTGCTGCAGAAAATGTTATATTTTATTACATTTTTTGCAGCAAGCCCATAGATCATTTTTGCCCGCGTGTAAACACGTCAGCGATCTGCAGTTCTAACCAACACATAGAATGCTGGCGCGTCCCCGAGCAACAATCTAGAGAGAACATTATGTTCGCGCTCTGTCCCTCACCATTCATCAAGCGTCCATGGCGCGGTGGTAGCGTGTCGGATCAGCAACCTAGAAGTTGATGGTTCAATCCTCGTTCTGTTAAGGTTTTTTTTCTGCAATACAATCAATCTGCTGTCGGTAATGTCGATAATTGTAGGTAACGGGCAAAAATGTCATACCCCTATATCGCAAAAAATGCATGAGGACAGTTTTCATGCAGATTCTGATATACTTTCATGCTGCCATGCATCAAAATCATGCGACCGCCGGTTGGGTGTAGAATTCAGAGAAACTCCGTTCACAGATTAAGTTTGTTCCTGCATTACTTTTAACCTTGAAGTGATCATTGTTAATTTAATAATCAATGTCAATTAATAATTTTTTTTTGCGATTTTTTTTTTAAATTTAATGATATCTTATGGATATCTAAGTTGTATTTGCAGAACTTCAAATTCCAAACTATTTATAACTTATTAAATTCAAATATCAAAAATACAAAAAAAAACAAATCATAAGAGCCATCTTGAAGGTTGCTCACCACACGTGCGTGATAAAGTTTACCCACTTTTCATTGCGCGGAGCGAGCTTTTTTGCATTGTATAATTTGCACTTGCACTGAAAAGGGCACCCAAATGTAAAGAGACCCTTGAACGTCGTATGCAAATGTAGCGCTGCTCACGGTATGACTGAGTGTGATTGGGTGGTCCTCAAAAAATAACTTTAAAAAAATAAGTATGCAAATTCCAGATATGATCTACCTTTGAAATATGGGTCCCAGATCAACTGGGTACAATTTTGGACCAGACCGATTTAGACCAAACATGGAGGGAACGTTCATCAATCGATAGTTAACAGAAATCTCAAATATGGTGCCGATCGGACCATCCCTCTTTCTTTGGCACCGCCCTCTTTCTCGACAATTTTTTCAAAAACTTTTTTATTCTTACACTCGTAATTTTCCAACTGTTAGACCAAAAAACTTTCCTCTGGTTGCATGGTCCAAAGAATTCTTCTCTTTCGACAAGATCCCAAGCGAAAAAGAAAATTTAGTATTGTACAATTAGAAAAAAATATATGCGTGGAAATCTCCAATAGCTGAATAAAATCCTTCTAAACTTTCGTATCTTTGGTAAATTCGTGAACCACCCTAACAGCGTGTAACCCCGAAATAAAACGAGCATTGCTCAAGCATTTGCATTTGAAGATGGATGAAAACACACTCACATGTTTGCCATTCTTTTTTCCCACAATCGTATTTGCGCAGTTTTGCACGTGAGCTTACACGGTAGGAAGTGTATGTTTTATATTGAAAAATGTATTTGAAATAGTTTGCACAAATGTTTAAATTTTTTTGAAGAATGCATTGTTAATAATTGGAATCTACTTCAAACTTCCCAAATTCAAATAATTTTTTTTTTGTGTTATCAAGTTGTACTTTATGTGGTTTTCACATATCTATTGGTGTAACCATTTACTCATTTTCGTTACAATGATGCATTCAAGATGTATTTGTTGTAATATGTTAGCACTTTTTGAAGCTAACGTTTCTGTTATCAACATGAAAAACAACTTTGTAAAACCAGTTCCAACTCTACACCCAAACGAAAAATATATCTCAAAATCTGCAACAGTGAATTTGCTGCAGAAAATGTTATATTTTATTACATTTTTTGCAGCAAGCCCATAGATCATTTTTGCCCGCGTGTAAACACGTCAGCGATCTGCAGTTCTAACCAACACATAGAATGCTGGCGCGTCCCCGAGCAACAATCTAGAGAGAACATTATGTTCGCGCTCTGTCCCTCACCATTCATCAAGCGTCCATGGCGCGGTGGTAGCGTGTCGGATCAGCAACCTAGAAGTTGATGGTTCAATCCTCGTTCTGTTAAGGTTTTTTTTCTGCAATACAATCAATCTGCTGTCGGTAATGTCGATAATTGTAGGTAACGGGCAAAAATGTCATACCCCTATATCGCAAAAAATGCATGAGGACAGTTTTCATGCAGATTCTGATATACTTTCATGCTGCCATGCATCAAAATCATGCGACCGCCGGTTGGGTGTAATAATGATGAATATTTGTACCTAAATGCAATCCAAATTGTAATAATAAAATCAATACTATTTTTTTAGAAAGCATCTTAATCTTTACTTTTATCTAATAATCCAATTCCATCACTTATTGTATGGCAGTGTAATTTATATCCTCCACCTTTACCCCATCAACAAATACACACACAAACACAAATGGTCACTTTCTTTGAAAATCCCACCCAAATTACAGTGAAAATATGGTACATCCCAGAAAAAAAAACAAGAAAAAAACAGAAAACATAAAGGTCCACTTGACGTGCGAGTGGGTGGGTGTGAGCATCTGTGTATAAGTTTATGTCTTTTTGTGTTATGTACCCGGAACCCTCTTCATCAAGGGAGAACCCTCCTCAAACTCACGACCTCCACAATTTGGCCCTGATGGACTGGCTGTACTTTGTTTCAGATGCTTCGGGTCGTTTTTGTTTTGGACATACATTGGAAAAAAAATGGTGAAATTTAGTGAAATTATATTCTAATGAACATTTCGTTAATCGTTTCGTTTATCTACTGTACAAAAAATTACAAAAAAAAACATTTTTTTATTTTTAAATTGATAAAAAACTAGATAAATTGTTTGCAGCAAAATATATTGAACTATGGCGAAACGTTTTGCCAAACATTTATCTCACAATCTGCGAATTTTATAAGCGCCAAAATCAAAGAAATAAAAAAAAACAAAAGCAAATCTTTCAACACAAGTCGTGCAACGAAATTCCGAAAAACACTTTTAAGGTGAAACGGGACGCCAGTTCTTGGACAACTTCTGTTCAACTTAAATCAATTTCTGAATAAGAGCCATTTCGTAAATTGAAAATTGCTATTTAAAATAAACAATATTTTTTGACATTCTGGTCTTTTTTTTTATGAAATCTTCCAACTTTACGATTTTTTTACTTATCGTACTGTTTTTTGACCCTCATCGCGGATTTTTAACAGGCAGGAGTACAGATTTTTTCGTATAGTACGGATTTGTACGGAGTTTGGCGATGAAAATATTTGTTTTAAATTGAATGGGTTATTGGTTTTTTGGTCAAAGTTCAGCTAATTAGATATTTTCATTTAACTGTCAGATTGATGTCAAAAGATTATTTCGATAGTTTCCCGGGTTCACCTCCATAAAAAATTGTTCTTTTCAAATGCCTTACGAAACATATTTATCCAATAGAAGATCCAATGACTATCTAAAGCTTGTAAAATCCTGTGAAATTTTAAGTTAATAAATGTTCTCGTGAAAACTCTCAACATTTTTCTTAAAAGCAAACTTGCCATTTTGTAAACTTTTAAACGTTTTACAAAACAAAATGGAAGAACATAATGATTTGAATCAGCAAATCACGTTTTTTTGAAAAAGTTTTGAAAACAAGCAAGTGTAAATTAAAAGGAGAATGGGCAAATTTGTATTAGAGCTGGTCCAAGGATGTACACGAACGGGACTAACTTTTTTCGAAAGATTTCGCCGAGACATGAAAAAAAGTCTTCTGGACCAACTCTCTAAACCCCGGGGTTCAAAAGTTACATGCTGTTGAAGTTTGAGCATTTTGAGTAAAAATATACAAAAAATCGTATTTTTGCTAATTCTAAAATCATTTATAAAATCTCTGTTTCATTATGGATTTCGATTTTCTTGACTTCATTCGACGCGTATCAGCAAAAACTATGAATTCTGATATGTCTTAGCATGATTGAAACATGATTTCTCTTGTTTTTATCCGTTTGAACCATTTGTGCAAGAGGCATCCCATAAAAACAAGTCGAAACTTCAAGTTTTTGAAACCGGATCCGACCCAAACTGCTTCAGTGAGTATGGAAGGCTTCAGTGCAATGTTGTAACAACTTATTGGGATGGTCTGAGTCATCCGAGAACTCCTTGGAGTTAAGACCGGTGAGTCTATCGCCGTAACAAGCAAGATGTAGGCGGTTTTTGACCACTGATTATACCCGCATGGCTTCAGTGAGTATGGTAGACTACTATGCTGATGTGTGGGAGTGTCCTGGGTTCTCCTAGGACTCCCTGGAGTTAAGATCTGTGGGTCTACTACCGTAACAAGCAAAATGACGACCGGTTTTGACAACGGAACATACCCGCATAGCTTCAGTGAGTGTGGTAGACTACTTTGCTAATGTGTTAGGATGTCCTGGGTCATCCAAGGACTTCCTGGAGTTATGATCTGTGGAGCTACAGCCGTAACAAGCAAGAGTTCGACAGTTTTTGACCCCGGAACATACCCGCATAGCTTCAGTCAGTATGGTAGACTGCTTTGTTAATGTGTTGGGATGGGTTTGGGCATCCTAGGACCAGACATGCATCCGCTCTAACTCCTCTTTTAGAAGAACTTGTTTGGCATTTCACGTAGAAGATACCCAGCATGTTGTGCCAGTGATTAAAATACGCTAATTACGCTTGTCTTTTAGGCTCCCGAAGACCCTGAGAGATTATTTTGAAACCCCACCGAGATATAGGTTAAGAACTCTTAATTGCACTCAAAGAGCTTTTAAGAAGTTCTTCTTGAGAGCTTAAGAGAACATTTACATGAACATATAGCTAAAATCGGGTTTTCCAATGAACCAATATTTTCTACACATTATTCAAGCCAAAATCAAGAGATTTTTACCCAGCAACAAGCATAACATTGCTTTCAACGAAAATGCCATCTATAACAAGCTGAGTGCCGTTAAAAAGAGCTCATAGTGCCGATGCATGTCTGCCTAGGACTCCCTGGAGTTATGATCTGTAGGTCTACGGCTGTTACAAGGACTCCCTGGAATGGTCCAGAACATCCCAACATAACAGCAATACAGTGTGCCATACTCACTGAATCTTTGCGGTTATGATGCGCGGTTGAAAATCGTCGACCTTTTTCTTGTTATAGTGACCCAAATATCTTAACTCCAGGGAGTCCTAGGATGACCAAAGACATCCCAACACATTAACAAAGCAGTCTACCATACTGACTGAAGCTATGCGGGTATGTTCCGGGGTCAAAAACCGTCGAACTCTTGCTTGTTACGGCTGTAGCTCCACAGATCATAACTCCAGGAAGTCCTTGGATGACCCAGGACATCCTAACACATTAGCAAAGTAGTCTACCACACTCACTGAAGCTATGCGGGTATGTTCCGTTGTCAAAACCGGTCGTCATTTTGCTTGTTACGGTAGTAGACCCACAGATCTTAACTCCAGGGAGTCCTAGGAGAACCCAGGACACTCCCACACATCAGCATAGTAGTCTACCATACTCACTGAAGCCATGCGGGTATAATCAGTGGTCAAAACCGCCTACATCTTGCTTGTTACGGCGATAGACTCACCGGTCTTAACTCCAAGGAGTTCTCGGATGACTCAGACCATCCCAATAAGTTGTTACAACATTGCACTGAAGCCTTCCATACGCACTGAAGCAGTTTGGGTCGGATCCGGTTTCAAAACCTTGAAGTTTCGACTTGTTTCTATGGGATGCCTCTTGCACAAACGGTTCAAACGGATAAAAACAAGAGAAATCATGTTTCAATCATGCTAAGACATATCAGAATTCATAGTTTTTGCTGATACGCGTCGAATGAAGTCAAGAAAATCGAAATCCATAATGAAACAGAGATTTTATAAATGATTTTAGAATTAGCAAAAATACGATTTTTTGTATATTTTTACTCAAAATGCTCAAACTTCAACAGCATGTAACTTTTGAACCCCGGGGTTTAGAGAGTTGGTCCAGAAGACTTTTTTTCATGTCTCGGAGAGATCTTTCGAAAAAAGTTGGCCCCGTTCGTGTACACCATTGGACCAAATTCGCCCATTCTCCTTTGTAAACTTTTGTAAAATATATTTATATTATATTTTCATATATTTCCATTTTTTCCAAATAGCAAATATCTAATTAATCTAAACAATTCCTTAACTGTTTTAGCTGTACATACCATGGTAAAAGTTACGGTTTTTGCTCTGCAAGAGTAGGTATCCATACATAACAAATTTGAAAACAGCAATTTTCCTGCTTTAAATTTGAGTACTTTTCGTTGACAGGCGAATTTTAGAGTTAAGATTACTAACTGAAACCTGATTGAAAAAGTATCAAAAAAGCTTTTTACATATTTACAGTTAAGCTACTGTCGACAATTTCAGTGAATCTTTGAGGAAAAAACATCCCAAAATTGTACGTCTTTTTCCAAATTCATGTTCATAATTTTTAAATAATGTTCAAAGCCCTTATTTAAAATGAGTGTTTAAATAAATTTAAAGGCATATTTCACAATTTAATGTCGAATTATTTGTAAACCAATTAATTTCAATGTTTGTATAACAATAATGGTAACCAAATAATGAAAACTAGAGGAAGGATTTACTTAATAAATGTATATCTAGTTAAACTTTTTGGTGACTTTGTTTTAATTTCTGGAATCACATTTTATTATTTTTTTCCAATTAATTTGTTTTTTTTTATGAAGTCGAACTTTTTTGTTTAAATTTTCATGTTCAGCTTCTGAATTTTTAGTTAATTTTATGATTTAATAAATTATACGTAGAAGTAGCTTTTTCATCATTCCGAATACTTTGTCAAATTTTTTGATGAAAAATGGAAAAAATGCTTAAACTTAAGTTGAAGTATTTTTTATGCTTCTAAAGCATTTTTTTAATATGTTTAATGAAATATTTTAAGCCACATTCCAATCGGCCAATAACAGCATCCCTGTAGTCGAGCAAAAGCAAAAAAAAAACTCCCCAGACAAAATACGGACCGAGGATCTCAACCACTCAATTGTAAGACCCGGGCCCGGCCAGCAAAAATACAGACCGGGGCAGCTTGAAATGGCATGGTTCGGTTCACCCCGACCAATGAAAGGTTACGGCGGTGGGGTCACAAATTTGCCAAGTTTTCGTTTGGAAATTGGGCCAACAGAAAAAAAAGTCTCAAAGTAACAAACGACTAGACGTTGGATAAACAGAGAGTAAGAATGAACGAACGACGATGATTGTAAATAACAGGAGTTGAGTTTAGACGGTACTGTGTTCTTTGTGGGAGGGAAATCGGCGATCGTAAGTAGATTATGGCGATAAATCATCATTTGAGTCCTTCCTGGAAGAATTGCTGAGTTGATAAAATTTTATTGCCTTTGGGGATGTGGGCGAGCCGATACTTCCAAGAAAATGTTTACGTTTTTCGAAAACACAATTGGAAATGGTATCGTAGAATTTCCTGGTTTTATTAAATAACGCTTGAAGCTCAAAAATGTTTTCCGTTCAGAATCACACCACAAACTCAATTAAACCTCAACGTTTTGCAAAACTGCAGTAATCAAAACATTCAATATTGACAACAAATTTCAAATTAAATTAGACTCCTACTCCTGCCACAAATTCTATTTCCAGCACTGGTGCAGTGGTCAACCTAGAAAATACAACTCCTGGAACACACCCAGTCCTTCCCTCGGGCCAGCAGTGGTGTCTCTGGCAGATGTTACGACCCCCCCCCTCCCCCGTCGACTTGCAGTCACTTGGTTCTGCCAAGAAACGTTTCACTTTCAACCAAAATGTAACCAACTGGAAAATGGAGGGAGAAGACTACATGTGTCCACCCCCTCTCCCCAAAACTCTCAGCTGGTTATTACCTCCAGGGTGGGATGGTTGTGGGGGGGAGGGGAGGGGGGTCTGAAGTGCTGTTTTCACAGACGATGGCGAAGGCAATGAAGCGAGTGGTGTTTTGCTTTTTCACAGACGACTACCGCTTAGACAACCTAGCAGTAGCACCTACCAGGGGGGTGGTGGGAAGTTGACTGGGTGATAACAAAGTTGAACTATTTATGAGCCTGTCGAGCGTATCGTGGCTGGCTTCCGAGTGTGTGGCAGGGGGTTCGGGAGATGTTCTACGCTGAGAACGATTGGCCGCCAATTTTCCGCCTCAATATTGAATAACAGTTTATCGATTGGGGAAGTTCAGACTGGGCGTGTGAGCAGTGTGAATTGTATTAGGGTGATATTTGAAGTTGAATATAACATTTTGAAACTACCTCGCTGTGAAAATAAATTTGAGAAAACCTGTTCCTTGGTCAAGAATCATTTGCCTCTAAATCCCAAATCCACAATCACCCTAGTTCAAAACTCGAATTTTCCCAGTCCAATCTTCCGCCTCAACTCCCAACGGCATCGTTTTTGAAAAAACAGCAATACGTCATCGAGTTTAAGTGCTTACTACGTTGATTGCCATATCTGTTCTGATTGATACATGATTTTTTTCCACTTCTCTTCAATCTACCCAACATTTCCACTATGTTTCACTAGCGAGGAGAAAAAAACCACCCGTCAGAACCAGCAAATAACATGAACCTCCGGATCAGTGCGCCAACTTCCCCCCTTTGGCGTTCAATGAAAAACCAATAAATCATCAACGAAATGCCGTGCGGACACACGTGCAACGTCAACTGCAGCTATAGCTCCGGTACTGCAAGACGCCCCAGACAAACGCGAAAATGACCCCGCGGTCACGAGTAATCAATAAGCGGTAATCAACTTAATTTGTAAATAATGCAAACACCGGGATTAACGATTGCGACGGCGGTGGCAGCGTGAATTTGCCGGAGATTTTCGCCAACTGATTAATTATTACAGCTTGAGGAGTGCAAATACAAATTTATAGTCAGAATTGTGCATCATGTGACAAAAAAAAAATATGTTTATAAGGGTGGTCCAAATCCGGACTTTCTCGGAGCTACCCACTGAAATCAAAGATTGACCAATCATTAGGTTAAATTCCAAATTTGAGCTCATTCTGACCACGGGAACCCCTGCCTCGAATCGCTTAAAGTTTGTATAAATGAATGGAGAAAAGCTAATGTTTTAGTTTTTTACCTGTGGAGGGCGCAATTGATAAAGTCTCAGATGAAGGACCTTCCTTAAATTTAGAACAACTTCTTGTTCTCTTGAGAGTCTTCACACCTAATTTAATCCTAACCTAATCGTGGCACTCGTAAATCAACTCAACCTTTAAAGAAATCCGTTCACAAAGTTTGACAGTTCGCTTTGCGCATGGTATTGCAGATTGCAGCGATTTTTAGACAATCGTGCAACTTGTGGAAAGCTCTATACAAAAGTGCACACCTCAAACTACAGCAGAAAAAAACTGTCTAAGACATACTCCCCTGTTTGAAACTGTTCTAAAGTATTCGAAAGCATCAAAACTCAGTCGAGACACGCACCACTATAGGCCAGCGGGGGGGAGAAGGGGTAGGATTTCAAGTGTGCAAATATTTGGTGTGCAGATATTATTTGCAAGGGTGGAGAATTTGGTGCAAAGTTTGCAATAAAATTTTGAGCTAAATTCGTCTCTTACTCAGTTTAATCATTAAATATCTTCATGAAACTTTCAGGAGTAATTGAAAATCATATTTTTTGTGGATTAAATGGGTAATTCTCTACCAACTCACACGAAATCAGGAAAAGTTGCCCCGACCCCTCTTCGATTTGCGCGAAACTTGGTCCTAAGTAACTTTTATCCCTGGTTGCAGCCTGAACGGTGATGAGATAGAAATTTGGTGTCAAAGGGACTTTTATGTAAAATGAGACGCCCGATTTGATGGCGTAATCAGAATTTCGAAAAAAAACGTATTTTTCATCGAAAAAAACACTTAAAAAGTTTTCAAAACTCTGCCATTTTCCATTACTTGATCTTACATTTTTTTTGGAACATGTCATTTTATGGGAAATTTAATGTACTTTTCGAATCTACATTGACCCAGAATGGTTATTTTTTCATTTAGAACAACATTTTTAATTTTAAAATTTCGTGTTTTTTCTAACTTTGCAGGGTTATTTTTTAGAGTGTAACAATGTTCTACAAAGTTGTAGAGCAGAAATTTTTTTATATATAAACATAAGGGGTTTGCTTATAAACATCACGAGTTATCGCGATTTTACGAAAAAAAAGTTTGCTTTTTGCGTTTCTCTTTGTTTCGTCGTCCGTGTCTGTCGCGGGTGACGATGAACGGCCATGATCGAGGACGACCAAATTTTTCAAAACTTTTTTTCGTAAAATTGCGATAACTCGTGATGTTAATAAGCAAACCTCTTATGTGTATATTAGGGTGGGTACGTTTTTCAAAAAGTTCTCGGATCAAGTTTTAGTATGGTTCCCCTTGTAGGGCATACCCATAGGGACTTTCATGCCAAATATCAGCTCATTTGGTTGTAAACTGGCTGCGCGCATCAGGGTTAAAGTTTACATGGGAATTACTATGGGAAATTGGAACTTTTTGTTCAAACGCTCCTACAGGTCTGGGAAAATCACGCGCCAACTTCTGGTATGATCAGGCCTTTGGGGAATGGTCTGGAGAACACTTTTCCCGAAGAGAGCATATGGATTCGTTGTTCCTAGACCTGGCGCATCGGCAAACAATTCGATGTCTCCGGAATCAACGGTTTTCCCTCAAAAAGCATCAAATTTTCCTTAGCATGCTATGAAAGCTTTATGAACACCGCGACACCATACATCAGGCAGCTATCACCTTTTTTCGCATGTTCAAAAATGGAAGGGGTCGTACCGCCCCTCCGTCACGAGATATCAAAAAACGGACCTCGGATTCGTGATCAGGGGCAAAAGTTACCCCTTAGGACAAAGTTTCACGCAAATCGAAGAGGGGTCGGGGCAACTGCTGTGTGAGTTGGCGGAGAATTACCCATTTCCGATATTGTCCACACAGCAAAAAATCCGATGGTAAAATCGCATGCAAAAGCATGCACATCACCTTCGTCAAAAAATACACTCAATATTACACGCTGCATGTACAATTTTTGTAAACACAAAAAAAGTGCAACCGACGGGATTCAAACCCAGCACCAACAGTAAGGACTGGCGCCTTAGCCCGCTCGGCCATCAGACCGATGAAGAGTGGAAAGGATAAACGGATAAATGAGCTTGACATTTTGATCAATAAGGTATGCGTTACTGATGGGCTACATATTTCAGGGTGTAATATTACATGGAATTTCATAAAACAATGCAAAATTTATTTTACACCTAGGTCTTTTACACGCAGCTGGATTACTTCTTTTTTTGCTGTGCACGCTCTATACAAATAAGATTGTATTTGTATGGAAATTGTCCACGATTGGGGAGGGGTTTGAGATTTCTAAAAAAGTGTCCACGTGGTTTGTGGATGATCGTTTATTTGGTTTGATTTTGAGTCGATGAGTATAAGTAAGAGTGGGTCTAGGAGGTCTAGGAGGTGATTGTATAGCCTTTCCTCAGTGAGGAAGGCAAAACATCATCGGAATTTGCATTGAATAAAAATATGTTTTTGAGTAAGTTGTTTTCAAACATGGGCATTTTACATTTTCGATTGTTTTCATGAAAATTCATGATTTTTTTTATTGTTTCAAAACCGCAATTATCAACAAAATATATTCGTGTATCAAATTATGTGCAAATCTACCCTCAGCTCGCTTTCGCTAAAGATCAACAGATTTGGCCACAACTCCCAGCGACTGGTTTTCAGACCTTTGCCAACCGTATAGCGCGCGGGTTACCCATTTTCCGGTTCACCAGGTTTTATCGTGGCTTTTGGAGGGAAAAGATCTGTTTTCCACGGGGTTGCTGCGTTTCGCCCTCCTCAACCTCTAGCTTGAGCTCACGGAGAGCCGCCTCAGATAATTGAAAACAATGAAAATTCCGTGAACGATTGGAATGCAAGCTTTTTTGTCGAGATTCTCAACCCATCATCGTCGTTGATTGAAATGCGATGAGGTTGTTGCTTATACTTTTTTTTTTTCGAAGATTTGAGCCATTTGAGCCAGCCCCGGAAAATATAAATCGAAGGGTTCATCAGGTGGAATAATGTCGGCCCGATAATGGAGTGGAAACAAGTTGCTAACAAGATTTTATCGGCTTGTGAAACTGTTGATTCGTGGGGGTTGCACGAAAATTAGCCAGATCAATGGCAGAGGTGGGTCGTGACGGTGGCCGAGGATTTCACCACCCTCTTCTATAGGCGCAAAACCCCCTCGCCGATTGTGTCCGGCGTTGGTATGAGTGGGTGGGTTGAGGGGGAGGATTAGTGTATAATTTTGTTGCAGAAATGGTTTGGCACGATTTGTTAAATCAACAAGCGCCGATGATGATGGGGGATGGGGTATCATACCCGATGATTTTCTGATTAGTTATCGAATCACGAAACGGACGGTTCAGCACTGAATTGCTTCATACAAATTGGGGATTCAATTGTTATTATAGATATCTCTGAAGATTGCATCTTCTAGGTTTTCGTCACTGCTTCGTAAACATTTATCTATCCAGTGGTCAGCCAGAAAACGAAAGAAGATACCAAATTTTGTCCATCATGTTCATAATTGAATAACAACTTGCACCATAACTCAATCAGTTCGGTCAACATCAAAACTGGCCCAGCTGTTTCCCCTGCAGCATGTTTAAATTTTAAATCCAATAAACATCACTTGGAGAAGAAGTTTTCCGAGTTTTCCTTTTAGCAAACAGCAACGCTGTCCAAACAGCACGTCTCGGACGTTGAGTCTGTATCATCCAGGGAATCTGTCTGGTCGTTTCCGGAACCATCCAACTGCGGCTGTTGATGTTGATTTACTGGAACCGAAAATGTTTCCACAAATATTAATTACTTATTCAAACGGCATTACTTGCTCGTCGTTCGTTTGATAATTTGCTAGACGTCGTCGTCGTCATTTGTTCTTTTTAAGGTTCCGGCCTTTTGGAAAGCATCCCCCTCTCTGCTTTCGGAATCAAGTTTGGGTGGCTTTGCGGTTTGGTCCGTTGACGGTGAAAAGGAAAGTTGTCCAGGCTGCGAAAGTCGTCGCGGTTCCAAAAGTTGTTCTTTCTTTTGTGGTGATGAAGATGCGATCTGGTACCGTTGATTGGAGAGATTTTGACCGTTTCAAAGGGAAGTCGCCAAAAAAGAATTTGAAATTGCCTAAATTTTTAATATAACTTGTTAAAATAAAGAAAACAATGTTTGAAACAAACATAACAAATAACAAACTCTCCACGGTTGACTGTTCCAAACCAATACTCATAATCACTGTCAACCGCCATGTCCCATGGCAGCCATGAAGTCTCCTCAATGGTCTGGCCATTTCGTCTCAACCCAAAACAAACCCTCTGTGCCATATTGTCCCCCGCAGAGGTTCGTCGTCCCCAACCGTTGATCGTGTTAACTTTTCAAAACAAGCATCCTGGGAAAATGCGGAAAACACGCGGTGAAAGCATTCCCCTTTCCCACCGCAGACGACAAAAGACGCGAAGCTTTTAAAGTTTCATCTCTGGGGATCGCTGCAAAAGGCCACACACAAATTGGCGGCGGTGGGAGAGGAACTGTGTTGTTGAATCAAATACTTGCTTAACGCTACTTTGCCATTTTGTGTGCCAGATGTTTGCCGATGGTATTTGATTTGTACACATTGGCGTCGGCGGTCAATACAAGGCGACGAGCGCAGTATCGATTAGGGTTTTAGGGATTTCGGATTGTATCGTCTTGAAATGTTGCGATATGGTGATTTTTTTTTAAATTTAAGACATAATTGAAAAACTCCGGAACACTTGACGTCATTCCAGGTGTAGGAGTCGTCTCCATGCCATAAGTACAAACAACACACCAAACCAAGCCTACTCTGGTGGAATCGCTGGCGGCAATCGCAATCCAAAGGTCGTCAGTTCAAACACTGGGGTGGAAGGTTCCTTGGAGTAGAAAGAGGTTTGGGTGCTCTCCCCATTCAAGCTTTCGGACTCCTAGGTTCGAGCAGAAACTTGCAATAGAGACCACAAAAGACCCGGGGGTCGTTAATGTGGATGGTTTGATTTTTTTTAAATTGCTACACCCAAAATTCAGAGTCGAAATAATCGTTCTCTCAAAATTTATTGAGGGCTCAGTGCCAAAATCGATAGAATAATGGTACCAACTCACACCATCATAACAAATGAGTTCATTCGTTAGTTGAATCAATAAATCTCCAACAAGTTTCATACATCGACTTCTGACTTCTCCTTGGTCACCAAGCTGTGGTGGCCGAGGCAGCTAAGTCATTAGATTGGTTTGTCAAAGGTCTCTGGTTCGATTCCCGTTGTCGACACTTTTGGTTTTTTGTTTGACGGATGAACTTTTTTTGCAAATGAACCTCGAGAGAATAGTTCTATCGCCCATCTCGAGCTGTGTTCTCTGCGTCCGTGAATGGTACCACTATTCTCTCGACTCGAGACCATCATTCTCTCGGACTAGCGCTGCCAGTTTTGGGTGTATATTTCTGGGAAGTTTACCTCAATTTATGTGGGAGAAGGGCAAATACACAAAACAATATGTTAATTTACTCATTTTTCTGTCGCTAAATCTGTCTACATTTCCAGGTTTAATATAACTATGATATAATTTTCAACGATGTATAAATCCTATAAAGTTCTACAGAGTTTACGAATCCCTTAAAAAATGTAGGCTAAATTGTCCCTTGAACAAGATCTCTCTCTTTTTCCTGCCTAAAGCATGTTTAAGAGAGGAAGGGATGGTAATAGAAAAAAGTTTGAAATGGAGTTATACACCAACATTTTATGTTTTATCAAAAAAAAATTGTGATAAAAAACTTTTTGCGTTGCTCAACACATAAAATTCACAAAAGTTTATTTCATTTCATTTATTTCGTTGTTTTAGCATAACTTGTGTGAAGTTACTATCCTAACCTGAGATGTGGACTACCTTTCAACAGCTGAGGTTGGGAACAGAGTTTGCGGGTTCCAGCGATGGAATAATCATCATCAAAAGAAAATCATTGGACGTTCATCAAGAGAAAAAATCCGAAGGGAGCATGGCTCTCCTCTCTCGCGCACGAAAGATCGGTAAAAGGAATCTAAAAAAATCATCATCCTGATTATTCGGCGGATAATAAGTCGAAAAATCACCTTTTGTAGATGGGCAATATGTGTAAACAAAGCGAAATAATTAATGTTAAGCGGTACTTACAAGGAAATTAACAAAAAATACAACAGATTGATTTTCTAGGAGAAGTTCGGGAGCGATTTTCTTTTGCGTGATTTGCCTCCTCTCTCTTTCGCGGGTGAAAAAAGTTCGCAAGCGAAAATGATTTGTTTGCGATTTTTCCATCCCTGGCGGGTTCTTAATGAATCGAGTAAATCTACTGAAGGAAAAAAGTTACCAAATAACATTCGAAATTATGAAATTGTTCCTTAACAGAATTATTGAAATAAAAAAAAATCTCGATTATTTTCTTCAGAATGTTTGAGTTTGAAGTTTAAACAGAAAGACAGAAATTAAATTTAAAGTGTTTTAATGAAACAGGATTAAGCAAAAATACATGTTGATATTTACAAATAAATCCTTTTTGTTACGATGTATAAGCCAAACTGAAACTGTTTATTCAACTATCCCCAAATTTATATTTATCTTTTGAAAGAGTAACAAACTATTTAAATTACTTGAGAGTTGTTCAAATTAGAGTTTCCAATTTGTCGTCCTGGAGAAAAAGTCCAGGAAAATCCGGGTTTTTTCTGAAATCAAATATTTTCCTTTTCAGATACTCATAAAAAAAAATCCAAAATTCACAAGCTCAATTTCTTATAATCCACAAAATAAAAGAGTTTTGAAATGGTAAGAAAAATTTCAGCTTAACGGAAAATGTTATCTTATTTGCTCTTTTAATTAAACTCAACTGTTTTTCTAGAATTTGTAACTCAAAGTACATAAAGAAGGTCTAAAATTCTGACGATTTGAAATGTGGGTGCCCAACCTTTTGTATGATAAATGTTGAAAAATAATAAATAATAATAAAGTAGTGTTCCAAATAAAATGTATGCATTACAGTGGGTACGTTTTTTCCTAAAGTTCTCCGATACTAATACGCATCTTGATTGTAGAAAAAGGTAAAAATTACTTACAACATTGTGTTTATAAAATCTTGAATTGTATAAAATTGCATTGTAATTATCATAGCACACTGAAAATTTGAAGCATTTAAGGAAATGATTTCAAATTATTGTTCTTAAATTTCTTTAAGATAATGAAGTTCATGAAAAATTTAAGTTTGCTCTTTTATTTTTTAAGACATGATCTAAATATTTCAGAACAATGAAACTGCTTATTTTTGGAAACTATTTTGAAGCAAAATTTTATCATTGAAAAGATATTCTAAAAAGTTTCATAATTCAGTTTTGCTAACTCATTCTTCTAAATAATTATAGTTTTATTCGTATTCCTCAAAAAATACTCAACTTAAAGTAAACAAAGTAAAATCCGTTAAAAATTAAATTTAGTGTTTTGTACATTTGTAGCTTGATTCTGAAAAAAAACTTAGATAAATATTCATTTCAGCATTTTTTTAATGGTTTTGATGGTTTATATACATTAAATAACCGTTTTTTCTGTTAGAAAAACAGAAATAATGTTTTATTTTTTAAATGAAATTAAACCGCTACAATTAGTTGATTTGTCGAAATCAAGGTGTGTAAAAAATCTCATTCTAGCAGTTTTTTTTAAGTTTTTCTTTTGATGAATGAAAAAACATAGTTAAAAATAACTCACTGTAAAAAGTACTTATGACCGATTCTTTCGTGACGGGACAACGTTTGTACGCATAGGGGAGAGTGGGGAGACTTGATCCCCGGGGACACTTGATCCCAAGCCTGTATCTCGTCAGCATGTGGGTAAAACAATTAGCTTTGTTCTAGAAAGTTGTGCGAAATTCCCTAAAACTCATTGTAGAAAACGAAGAAAAAAATTAAAAAATGTTTAGATTGAGTTACACATATTTTTCTAAAAAGAGCTGCAAAAAACTTCCAAAAGATCTTTTTTTCTTTGTTTTAATATGTATAGAAAACACTCAAAAATTATTCAAAAAAATATTTTTTATACATGAATTGTTTGATAAACTTATCAACTCCAAACCCCTTACGCATTTGATGTTAAATTTATCGTCATACTATTTTTACAACCAATTGTTTAAAAAAGTGCGTTTAGGGAGACTTTATCCCTGCATTTTTACAGTCACTGGAATCAGCCTCAAGATTAATTAATTGGGCTGGGTTTTCATACATAGTTTCCTTTAGTATAGTTGTACATAACAAACTGCAGTTTGAACCTTTTTTCAAAAGTTTTGTAAACAAAAATTTCCAGCTTTTGTAAACATGCTTAATTTTGGTCTAAAAAATAATATTTAAAGTTTTTAAATATTTTAAACACTAAACTTGTTATATTTTGAACACAAACGTACAGGTTTTATGTGAAATTGCTGTAATTTATAGAAAATTAAAAGTTTGGAAGAATAAGAAACATTTTGCTTAAGATTTCTTCAAAATGTTGAAAGGGGGATCAAGTTACCCCTAACATTTTAAAAATGCCGTTTTAAAATATTTTTTTAAAACACTTGGCATGATTCGAAGAGTTCATCTGATCAAATACCCTTATTAGCCAAACATAGATGAATGTTTAAGCTTTCAATTCATGCAAAAAGTTTATAGTTTTGTGAGAAATTGACAGAGTTATGTGCGATACAAAAAAAGGGGATCAAGTCTCCCCACTCTCCCCTATGTTTTCAGTTTTTTGCTGATAACTTTGAAATCTGTGGGAAAAGGTACCAATATTTATACAAATTTGGAAAGTACATTAAATTTCCTATAAGATTCACTCTAGCAAACATTTAAAAACACAAAGTTTGAGTCAAGTGAGATACAAATGTAGCGTGACGGGACAACATCGTACAACTGGATCATTTTGATTTTTATACACAAAAGTGAAGAACTCTGCTCTCCTAGTAAGTTTTTGGAAAAACCCTTTTCTACAGTTGTTTCTAAAATGAAAAACGAAGATTTTGTTTCCTAGATCACCCAATTTCGTCAAATTTTGTGGATTTGACAGGTACTTCGTTTCGTGACGGGACAACGCAGATATTTTGCAAAAGAGGGTTTTGCTCGCGTTGTCCCGTCACGAAATGAAGCAAATGTGAAAATCTCTACTGACTAGTCAACTTTAACTAATTTGGGGTCGCTGAGCTCGAATATGACTCCTAGAATACTCCAAAGTATTCAGGGAATGTGCAATCCAAAATGGCGACCAATATGGCGGTGCTATAATATTCGATATTTTATAAAGAAATGTAATCGGCAATGAACAGGTCAAATTTAACAAAGGGTTGCTGAACTCAAATATGAGCTCTAGAATATTCCAAAATACTCAGAGAATGTGCAATCCAAGATGGCGGCCAATATGGCGAAGCTAGAAAATTTGATTTTTTTTTCAGATGTGTAACAGGTAATCAACGGGTCAAATTCAACTAATTTGGGGTCGCTGAACTTAAATATGTGCCATATAATACTCCAAAGTACTCAGGGAGTGTGCAATCCAAGATGGCGGCCAATATGGCGAAGCTAGAAAATTGAATTGCATTCCCTGAGTACTTATTTATTTATTTGTCACCGTATTCGGCATTATGCCGCACAGACTGTTCTGAGGACTTCTAAGGATTATATACGAGTTAATTAAATTTGACCTGTTGACTGCCTGTTACATTTCTGTATAAAAAATCCAATATTTTAGGTTCGCCATCTTGGCCACCATCTTGGATAGCACATTCTCTGAGTACTTTGGAGTATTATATGGCTCATATTCGAGTTCAGCGACCCCAAATTAGTTAAATTTGACTAGTTGATTGAACTTAAAAATCCTTTTATTGTGGTTTTTTCCATTCTGCCGCCATATTAGACGCCATCTTGAATATCTCGCTTTCCTTTGAGACTCAGGGAAATCAACAGGCAAATTTGGATTCTGGAGGGTCGATTTAGTCTAGATCGATCAAAAACTGGCCTGTTACACGATTTGCTTCTAGACACGAGAAATGAGCATCTTTTTTGAATGCGTGCCTTGACCAAAAAATTAGCGTGACGGGACAACGCAAACTTGCGTCAGTCGTAACTCTGGTTCCTTTTGACCAATTTTCGATTTCTAATAAGCATTTTAAAGGGTTTTTTGAGTACGAAGAGAATCCAAAATATGATGTCAATCCGATTTCACGAACTATTGCAAATTAAACAATTGTCATTTTTCGTGACGGGACAACGCTTCTATATACCCCCTTTTAAAATGTCCTGTATAATTTTATACCTACAGAATCTGCTTTTGTCAATAAGAGGGCTTATAAAAGAGTCATTTTACTATAAAATACCGTTTAGATTGATTAAATATCTGCAGTCCTTCCATTAATTTGAGCTATTAGTTAAAAAAGTTGGGAAAATTAAAAATTTCCAGCGTTTATACATTTTACAACATCTGCTCACAGATATGTTTAGAATAGGAACTTTGGTGTGGAAATATGTTTTTTGTGTGGTTCAAATTGTTGGAAAACATGGAAAATTATCAGAACCATCCAAAGTTCAACTTGAAAAAATGACTGCTAGGTAAACAAGTGCTAAGAATCGGTCTTATTATATTTAATTAGAAGTAACTTCTTGTGTAGAACACCATACACAAATAACTTAAAAGAAATTTAGTATTTTCATCAAAACAAAATCTGTCCAGTAAATGCCTGAAATATCAAAAAATATTTAAAAAAAAACTAGCTCCACATATTCAAAGAATCATCAAGGTCTTCAAAAAGCATTATTTCATTCAATTCACTTGTTTCGCAATTCAAGTAAACAAAAAAGACAAAACATTTTTAAGGGAAATTCAATGTTTTGTAATTTTATCCAAAGTCTACAAGCAGTAGGTTCTGTTTAAGAATTCTATGGGACCCTAAACTGAGTCAAATGCAACCAATTTGGTCTAAATCAGTTCAGTAAGTGCTGTTCATTTGTTCAGTTTTCGATTCTGAGTCGATTGGTATACATGAGCCTACGAGCTTTATGTGAAAAATTCATTTTTAGAGCAGTATTATAGCCTTACCTCAGTGAGGAAGGCAAAACAAAAAGTATAATTCGACCAACCGTAATTTTAATTGGATTTTAGCTTATTTATACAAAACAGATCTGATCTACAATGAAACATCCTTTGAAAAAATAAAAATGGATTATCTTTTACTATCTGCCTTGAATGGTTAAAAAACGAAAGCTTTGGGAAACTTTTACAACGTCTGATGTTATCCAAGGAGCCTTGAACTTTAAAAAGGCAATTTCTTTGCCAATTTTATTACACCACCTTGGCCACAAACCAACCCTGCTAGTGACATCCTTGGTCCAGAAAATACAAAAAAAAACAGGCCACCTTTACCATCGATACCGCCTTGGCCTTTCCAGCATCCAAAGCATTCACCACCAATTGCTTTCACCTTGATATTTCGCCCCAACGAGTTGGCCGTTGCCGGTGGCTATTTTCGGTTCCCGGAACGTTTGTTCGAAATTGTCTCAAGGGAAAAATTGGATCAACTTTCCGAAGGAGCCTTTCATCAATTGCGAAACTCATCGAAGGCCGAAGATATACTTCAAAGAGAGGTACCAATTTGAGCGACTCCCACTCAAAACTGCGTCTTTCACCCTATGTTTTCTCAATTTGAAACAGTCACTCTAAAGAAATGGTGTCCTCTTGTGGGAAAATTGATAAGGGACCAGGGAGGAAGAAAAGAAAGTGGTGATGGGATTTCGTGCCAAGAATTGGTAAAATTTGCTGCCGAAATTGGTGAAAGCTTTCGGCCAAATGGATTAGGCTAGATAAATTTCCAATCTGGCAGTCTGCCCCTGCTCCCTAGTGGAGTTACAATTGAATCTGGTCGTTAAATTTAATCAAGAAGAAAGTGGATTTTTTCCTGAAGAGTTTTATTTTTGTGTTGAGCTGTGATTGGAATAAATTCAGGATAAAACTTGAATGCATAATTGGTATAATATCATTAACGATCTCAATGTGGGCCTCTTAAAGTGCTCTTAATAAAATTTAAAAATTCATTACACAACCAAACTTTCCTCAAAAAAGTTAACTTCAACCATTGTTTGCAACAACACACAAATAACCGTCAAATAAATTATGCATGAAGTTCACCAACAGTGTTGCGGCCTCAGCTGAGCCACCCCCCTCCGACACCTGCTGGGAACCGTCAGCACCGGAATTTGTTTGGCCTCCAACAACGGCATGGTAATGCTGATCCATTTCTGAGACAACCATCGTGTATACAGCATCTTCTCGGTGTAAACGCAACGCCACACCTTAGCATGGACCCTCAGCCGAGGTCGGGTTCAAATTTGCAAAGCTTATTCCACCATCGCCGTCATCCGTCAACGGTACCAATGACACTACAAGACTCAGTTGCATTAGAAAAATCTTGCGTTTTTTTCTGAGAGAGCATTAAATCCAATTTTTTTTCAAAAAAATTGGATTCCGTTGAAAAGTTTCAAGAGAAAATTGTTTTTCTTACAAAAAAATACTTCGCAAATGTGTTGGAATGTCCTGGTTAATCCAAAGACTCCCTTATAGAATAACAATACCCACTGAAGCTTTGCGGGTATGATCTGGGCACAAAACCCGAGAAAACTCTTGCTTGTTACGGTGACAGATTTGCAGATCTTATTTCTTTGAACTTGAAAGTCTTTGAACCAAATTTGCAAATTGACTTCATTTGAACAAAGGTCATAACGTCATGATTCAGAATCCGGACACTTAGTAGCATATCATTTTTGATACGGCTGGCAAAAAAATCATGTAACAAGTTGGAAATGTAGAAATATCATCAGGATGTAGTATAAACAGTCAGTTCTAAGAGAATGCATGCAAAATATGTCTTTTCTAACAATTTTTCATCAGAATTTCAAAATTAAAATGACTTGTTGTGCTTCAAATCCCGGACACAGATAAAAGCTGATTCTAAATCCGGACACTTTTGCTTCGAATTCCGGACACTCGATTTTGCTTAAGAACCACACAAATTTGGACGGAAATGTTAGTGAGTTGCATTATTTAGGTCTCAAATAAGCATCAAAACAATCGATATTTTATATAAAAATTTTATAGAATTTTAGGAAATCAAAACCATACGTTTCTGCTTTGCCTTCCCGGTGCATCGGACGCCTTTGAAATATTTCAGTGAAATGTTTCACATTTTGATAAACTTATAATTTTATCTATATATATAAAAAATTTCGATGGTTTTGTTCGAACGCGAATCAGTTGAACACGGAGCGTAGGATCGTGGTGCTTTTTGTTGCGTTGGGTTCGTATAAGTCCAAGGAAGGTTCTTACGCTTACTAATTGACACTTTGGCCACTCTGTAACCGATTCCGGAGCATCGGCAAATTGTATGGAGAAAGTTACGTAAAAACAAATTTTGATCACAGGAGGCTGAATAAGCAAAATGCTCAAAACGTCAAAATACAAAAAAGGAGACAAGACGAAGTTTGTCGGGTAAGGCTTGTTTTATATAATTGTTTTGGCATTAACTACTAAGTTCAAACAAACTTTAAATGAAAGTTAATGTTAGAATTCATCAAATAACACAGTTTTGACATTCATAATGTAAACTTACGGGAGCGAATGACTCATAGGGTCAAAGTTCCCCTAATAAAATCAACAACAACAACAATGTAAACTTATATCTAAATAATTGATAAATCAAGATGAGGTGTCCGGGTTTCAAAGCGTCCGGGAATTCGAATCATGACGTTAACAACAATACTCCAATTTTAGCAAACCTTCCCTTTTTGCACCATAGTGTACAAACTGTATAGTTCTCGTTTCATCTCCATCACAACCTTGCACCAATTTGTTCAACACAACATTCTCTGTACATCGCCGACGACATCGTCGCTGGTACGACCACCACCAGCGGAAGGTCAACGCTGAGCGCGTCGGCAAGCCGTCGACCAAATCTCCATGGCTGACTGAATTAATGACACCTTACACTACATCCCATCCTCTAGCGCGCACACACCATAATTAGACGCCTCATCATTATCGCAGTTCTCTGAAACCGTTTGTCTTCTTCTTCTTCGTTTCACTTGCAGATCTAGGCAAAACGCCGGCAGGATGTCGTCCTGCGCGTGTCCGATGATGCCCCCCGTCGGGGCCACACTGGCGGCACTCTGCGGTGGATCGCAGTACATGCTGTTCATGGGGCTGCTCGAGGTGTTTATCCGGTCCCAGTGCGACCTGGAGGATCCCTGCGGCAGGATGAAGGTATGTCGTCCTACTAGATGGGAAGGTGGAGTCAATGACACTGATCCGTTTTTCTTTAAACGCTTGTTTTTTTCCCCCGCAGAGCAAAACGACCCGGAACACAGACTTTGAGTACGATTTCATAGTGGTCGGTGGAGGTTCCGGTGGGTCGGTGATTGCGTCTCGACTGTCGGAGATTAAGAACTGGAAGGTGTTGCTGGTGGAGGCAGGTTAGTTCTGGGCTGAGATTTAGCTAATCTTGCTCATCGGTCTGTGCGGATTTTCACTAGATATTATTGGAGAATCGATTGGCTTAAGAGCTTTTAAAATGTCTAATAAGATTGCTAAAAACAGTTTATTTATTTACACTCAATAAGACATAAATTTACAACCAAAAATATAACGTTAACTGTTTTACCATCAATGAAATTTTCATGAAATTTTACGCATTTTTCATCAAAATATTATAGAAAATAAAAAATCAGACTTGACTTCTGAAAAAGGTTAAATAATTTGAAAATTGTAGAATAGATCAAACATTTTACGTTTATTCGTAAAAATATGATTTGACCATGATTTTATTTATTAATTTTTTTTCTTTGGACTTTGTTTGGACCTTTTCAAATGTCAGGAATGATTGGAAAATTTGGAATTAGAAAATGTGTTAAATCGATGGATCGACAATTTCACGATACTTTCATTTGTTGACATTAACTCTATCTTTTTAACTATTGGTCAATCTTCAATATAATTGAAGCAAGTTTAAAGGAAATATTCTGATATTTTCGAAAAACGATTTTTTAAATTAAGCTTGATTATGATTTTTACAGATATTAAAAAAGTAAACCTAAAAAAATATTTTTTGTGGATACAACTCGAAAACGATGCATGATATTAAAATTGTTGTTAAGTACTTTTTGATTGCAATTTCATTTAACTCACAATAAAGTTAAATAATAATAAAGTATCAGTTATTTTATCCACGCTTTTCAAAAATTATGATTTTTTTCTTAAAAAATCACCCTAATAATTTTGACCAACTTGTCCCATAGCTCAAAAGATGAAATTTTTGGTATCTAAAACATATCCATAAGTGAAATTTTCAAAAATAATTGTTTTGCGCAATCATTCTTTAGTGTGCAAAGTTAAATTAATGAAATGAGTAATTTTTTTTTTAATTGTAGCTATTTCTTTCTGAGAAGTCTTAAGCAAAACCTAAAACTTTGCAGAAGACATTAAATCGATCAGAAACTCCATTTCAAGATACAGTTTTTGAATACTTTAATAGTCTTTTTGTATGGACAGCTGCCAAAATTGTATGAAAACTTGTTTTCTTTACAATTGGAAAAAGTGAATGCAAAAATTCATCTAAATAAAACAAAAGCCAAAATATTTCCGCATTTTAGGATTATTTTTGGCTTTGGCTGAACGAATTTTGTCCGATTTTTTTCCCATTCGGTCCAGTTTTGAGTCCCATAGCTTTACAATGAAAATTATTACGATCAGTAAAGGTGTTTAAAAGTTACGATTAAAAACGGCTATACGGTTTTTTGTTATTTTAAAACTCGGATATTGCTGTTTTAAATTATCTTACCAACGTTTTTTTTTACGTATTTTTAACATTTTTTTAATATATGAGTAAGGCTACCAACTTTACGATTTTTTTTATTGTACGGATTTACATATAATACGGTTTGTACGGAATTTAATTGATGACAATAAATTTTCAAAAAAATTGAATTGCTATTTTGAATTGGCCAAAGCTTTTGCTAGTTAGACATTTTTATTTAACTGTCAGTTTGATTTTTAAAGGGTAATTTGAATAGATTTCCCGTTTTGTCTCAGTTCAAAGTTGATTATCAACATATTTTCCCAATAATAGATTCAAAGGCATATAAAAGCTTATGAAAACATGTGAAAATTTGAATTTATAAATTTTTCGTGAAAACACTCAGCCCAATTCAGCGAATTACGGTTTATTTTGTAATTGTTTTTAAATGAACAAATCATAAGCACTGTAAATACGACACAGTTTTATATGTTTAAGTCCCAAATTCCAAATTTATATAAATAGTTTCTTATCATTTTTTTTTTGTACCATGCAGTCATATCGGCAAAGTGTACGGATTTTTGCTCAACAAGAGAGACGCCAAACATTTTGGGATTAAAAAAAAAGTTATCAAGTTTCATTTAAAAAAAAACAATATCATTGAGCCGAAACTCTCTGAACTTGAAAACAAACATAAAAAAATATTCGAAATTATTATAATGATTGACAAATGGCTTATTCAACTGAAATTGTGTGCAACATAATTTGTTGAACTTTGAAAAAAAAACAAATTGTATGGAATAAGCACTAAATCAGGGGTGACCAAAGTATGGCCCGCGGGCCAAAAGTGTAAAATTTTTAAATAAAATTTGTACCAGCTTTACGGATTAAAATTTAAAAAAACATATTTTTCTAATATGGCCCGCAAGCTCATGTGAGCTTCAAATATCAAAATTCAAAAAAAATTTAAGTAAAATTTGTACCAGCCTTACTGTAACGGCTCAGAGGTCTACCCAAGAGAATCCTCTCCAGCTCAACTCGCCACTACGTCTGGAACATTGGACAGTTTGCTCAAATCGGACAGTCTCTTCACGCAGGCTGCGTGATGCAGTACTCACTGCTAACCCTGCTACCTTTTCTAGTAAATAAACCTAAATTGAATTGCTAAAGAAAGCTACGTGTTTAAATTTGCCAAGGAAAGCTACCCCAAATCCCGGTTAACCGTTACAACTTGGGGGCTCAACCGGGATCCCTACATTGAGCCAATAAAACAAAGTGCTACTAAAAAAAAATTGGACAATAAAAACTGCAATCTTAAAAAAGTGAAAATGTTTAGTTATAGTGCTAGTTATAATTATGATTATTATCCTTCGCAATACTATATAAATGCGCACAATGAACAAATGAACAGTGCGTGCTATTGGCAGTATTCTGCACCGGTTTATGTAGAACCAGATACATCTTGGGCAGCAGAAATCAAAGCCAATTTACGCACCATGAGGTTCGAGATAGCACAACTACAACAACATCGCAGAGATCGGAATGGTGTTATCTGTGGTGATTCTCTTGTTGGGCCTTCTGCTGATCTACACACAGATGCTGATACTGAATCTATCGCCGCGCCAGAAGCTGTTGTGGTGGTTGAAAAGGTCTCAAACTACTGTGATCAACAACAGGTACATCTCGTAGATTGGGAGCCCGAACACAATGAAGAACGGGATGAGCCATGCGGAGTCGACAACGTGCCTACGATGCGTGAAATGGATGAGCCAAGGTTGTCCAGTGTGCGCGGGCTGTGGAGTTGTTCTTTACCCAAACTACCACTCCCGACAAGTACACTGACAATCAAACAGCGGTCACCGCCGACTATTCGCATAAGTATTGGCACCACCACATTTAAGGAAGAGCAGTGCCTAACACGCTGGCTTGGATTAGGACCGCTGCGACTGTTCTACACTGTGGAGAAATTGTACTTCGTGCAATGTGGTTTGCTGTGGATATTCGCCGTTCTTGGAAATTACGCTTCGTTCTCGAACACATTCGGTATTCTCGTCGAAGCTGCCGGGGGAGATGTAACGGCTCAGAGGTCTACCCAAGAGAATCCTCTCCAGCTCAACTCGCCGCTACGTCTGGAACATTGGACAGTTTGCTCAAATCGGACAGTCTCTTCGCGCAGGCTGCGTGATGCAGTACTCACTGCTAACCCTGCTACCTTTTCTAGTAAATAAACCTAAATTGAATTGCTAAAGAAAGCTACGTGTTTAAATTTGCCAAGGAAAGCTACCCCAAATCCCGGTTAACCGTTACATTACGGATTAAAATTAAAAAAATCATATTTTTCTCATATGTTGCGGCCTTCAAATTTGGATGTGTGAGCTTCAAATTTGGCCCGCCATTCAAAAACTTTGAGCACCCCTGCACTAAATCCTTAACTGGCTCAAGATTTGAGAATTTTTCCTATTTACACTGTTTTTAGCTTTTTATATAGTTTTGTATCGAATGTGTTAATATTCCTATTGAAATATGGGGGAATGAATGCTATTTTATTTTGAATTGACCCCTGATACACATTAAAGAAGAATAGACAAATAATTTTAAAATTGTTCAAATATATTTTCATAAACCCTATTTTATTCTTTTTGAATAATAATTAGCAAAATAATCTTTTTCAGATACTACTTTTTTATAACTTTTTACCGATGCAAATATGAGAATAACATGTATTTCAATCAAGCATCTATAAATTAAACTCATTCAGCACTTTTGTACATAACACAATTTTCTTTTTTCTATAAAACAGAATTTCAAGCATGCTTTCTCGTAATTCTACTGAATGTATCATTCGTGAATTTAAAATATCTCCTAGAAGTCAAATACAACAACCCATGGAATTTTATTCAATAAAACTAATCTCTTCCACGCCGTTTCGCCAACTCATTCCCAAATTCATACCCAAATCATACCCAAAGCAATTAAACGAAGCGTAATTAATTATTCCCACATATGTTTCGCAATTGAATGATGATAAATGGTTTGCTTTATCCAATTATCGTTTCATCATTTCACGATTACACAGGTAAATAATCGCCAGAATTTCAACACAGAGAGGGAGTGGGGAATGTGTGAAATTCAAATGAGCAGACCTCAACCACAGAACATCAAAAGAACGTATTTCGCTCTTTATTTAACGCTCCTCCGTATCATAATTTTCGTAGAACTGAAACCACGACACCAGCCGTGACTGGGCGGATTGTGGGTATTCCAGCAGGTTGACTCTCCATCCCCCCGGTACCGCCCGTTCAGGTTGCTGTGAATAACGTTGAAAAGTACGCGATTATGGCTTGCTTTGATACTTGTCTGGGGAATTTCTCGGAAGCTCACCTGGTCTGGCAGTTGTTGTACCACCATGCTCCATGGAACGTGACCGCACAGTTGTTGGAACTTCCCGGAATTTTGTCGTTTTTGCGATCCCAGGTGGTGAACTTCATGCCGGCGTGGTAGCGGAACGAATCTCCCGCGGTTCCTTTGTACGCGCCGAGTTGGTCGATGATGAATCCTTCCGATTCGTTGCCGATCCTGAAGAGGTCGTAGTGTGCATGCAGCCGGGTCAAGTCTCGGTCGATCAGGACGAATACTAGCTCGAAGGACGCTGAGTTGGTGATTTTGTGAATCTTGTCCAATCCCAGCCAGAATTCTCCCTTGAGCTCGCCAAATCCTTGCTTGTATTCCTCCCAAGTCCGGTAGAAGTCCACTTCACCGGAGTAGCGATGTTGGATGATGGTCCAATTTCCACCGTAGTCGTAAAAGTCACACAGAACATCGAACGGATCACCTCCCGCCGGATTGACCTTCGCAAAACCCGGAGACCTCGGCGGGACATCACTGCACGAGTTGATCCGTTCCGCCTCATCAACCTGTATTTGGTTTGGAGTCGTAAAATTCTCCAAACACCTCGCACAACAAGACGTTAATTCCTCGCAATTTCCAGTTTGCCTGACCTTCAAATCAGTCACGGTGGTTTCGAGGAGAGAAATCCTGCGAAAATAATGAAGAGAGATAAAAACAAGTTGTAAGTAAGATTAATCGTCCCGAAATGTCACACCCGCGGCGACCTACTTCTGCTCGAGGAATTCCATTTTGGCAATCAGCAGCTCGTACCCAAAACCGGTGGCCAATTCACCATCATCTTGGTCCAGATCTTTACGGGCGGTGAAACTGAACCCGGTGGTCGTAAAATACACCAACAGCAGCAGGGTAATCCTGAAGGCACGAAATGTCATGGTCTTTCCAGCGATTCAACGAGAGTGGACTAACTGCTCTGGACAAGGTTCAGTTTTATGTGTTTCGCTGGGGAAGATCATGGACAACCGGTCCATGGGGAGAAAACGGATCTATTGGGGGAATTCCCATGTGAATTATCTATTTTTAGACGATTCTGAGGGCAATGAGTTGGATTGCAAAAAAAAAACTTTACAAAAATAAGGTGTCTGAACTTCCTCAACCGGTTACTCGAACGATAAACCCATTTTCAACATAACTTGCGCTTTGCTTATCAGTCCATGTGAGCTTGACACGCCATTCCATAATGAATTCATAATTGCTGTTACACTTGCTGTTCATTTTTGCGATAAACATACCGGAATTAAACTGATGATAACAAGCATTGCACCACGCTGAGTAGAACGAATAATAATTTCGCAATTCACGCCGATCCTACGAAGGTCTAGAAGTAGCTTAATTTGGTAAATGTCATCCGACTGACATCCAACTCTCAAGCTCATTACCCACGCTGGACATCATTCCTGCACTGTAGAGCAGACATCGTCGTAAAGATCAACCAGTCTGATGCCTTCAACCCGCGCCGCCATTCTCGGTCACCTTTCCCAAGTCGATGCAAACAAAAATGTTCTTTGGCTGAGCTGGTCAGCACAGCGAGAACCCAGCTGTCACCCTGCCACGAATGCACTGTAGTTGACTCTGTACAGAGGCGAGCCTCCAAGTTGTAAGTGTTGTGCTCTTTTGGTTAAAATTATTGAAATAATGGTCAAACTGCCTAATAAATCTCAGGAATGCTTGAGCATTACTTGTTAAAAAGATCACAACCAAAACCATTTGAAGATAAATAGTTTAGCCATTTTAACCAAAAACAAGCATAGAGCAAGCAGAGGATGTCAGCGCTAAAGGGTTCTGTTTCCAGACTAGCAGTATCGCTTTCGTGGCGCGAGGTCATGACCAACGAACGGAGAGTTATGATGTCCACCGTGTCGCTGGTAATTGGCTAGCAGCTAATTATAACAGCACTTGTGTCATGTAGGGACCCTGCAAGAAAAGTTAAGTAAGCTTTCTAAACATATTAGAGTTGTATTTAAAAAAAACTTGTATTTTTTACAAATAAGAAAAATTGCTTGCTTGAAGTGCCATTGCTACCGGTTTGTGACATTAAATGGATTTAGCCACGTTTTCACCCAAAATCACTAATATTATGCTACTTAGGTACATTAAATTGTGTTTTATTGTGTCCTAAGCTAGCATTTATAAATCACAACTTCATAATTATTTTTAAAACATTTACTAGAGTAGGCAACACACGGCCCATGCACTATTTTTCTGAAAAAAATGTTTTTTCAACAGTGCTTCAAAATATAGTTGCGTTAAAAATTTATATTGTGATTTCCAGGGTGACTAATCATAGTTTTTCTTGTTAAAATCAGATTTAAGGCATACAAATTTTATTTT
Organism: Culex pipiens pallens; assembly: GCF_016801865.2. NCBI lineage: Eukaryota > Metazoa > Arthropoda > Insecta > Diptera > Culicidae > Culex > Culex pipiens. The sequence continues at coordinate 139,730,389 of NC_068939.1, forward strand.
TCGTGAAATTTACCATCGCTAAGGATGCTAATATCTTTGTAAAGAAAAAATCAATGTTTATGTTTAGTTAACTTAGTTTATAAGCTTTTTAATAAAATACATAACTTTTAGGTAAAGTTGTATAAATGTCACAATTTAGCCTGAAATTCGTTAAGTCTAGAATTGTTTATAAAATTATCAATTCATTTTAAACTGACTTCGAAATACGAATAAAAAAATCACGTTTTATATAAAATTTGTTCTACTGAAAATGCCTATAAATTTTAATCTTTTTTTTTATAATATTTCAAAATCACATAATATTTATTATTTACACAACTTATTGGAAATCACGTTCTTTGAGAACTTCAGAACACTTTGAGAATATTAAAATAATGCTATTCATCAACATTTTCATAATTATAGTAAACTAACTATTTAAACTTTTCAAAATTTTATAAAAACTTCTTCTTAAAATACTTTGAGCACTCCTCCATCATGGTCAGTATGATTCCATAGCATCCCGTACGTATTTAATTAGCACTCTTCATGTTTCGGAAAAATCTCAAACCTATCAAAGTCACCCCATTTTACGGTATTTATAACATAAATGAATGTTTTATTCATTAAATTATTTACGAACTAGAATTTCAATCAGATATGTTAATAAATAAATTGCGCATTGTTTACTTGAAATATTCAGAATTTCACATAACGCTGATTCTCTCTTTCTAATTTTGTACTTATTGTGAAATTGCATGACTGAAACGCTTTTTTAAAATTGTTAAAAAAAAATGAAGAAATTTCATGTTTTTTTTTAATTTTTCAATTTATAACTAAATATTTTCATGATTATCAATCTTTGCAAAGCCTTTTAGTATTGGTCAGAAAAAGTCTAAAGAAGAAAATCGAAACTGTTTTTTTTTGTAAAATTAACATTGATGGAAAATATTTTGGAAATTAAGAAAAAACATAATTTTGAGAAAGAAACCATCAGTTTGAAAAACAATCTTTTAATTAAATTGAGTGTCGAAAAAACAGATAAACAAATATTTAAAATTTGTATGCATTTTCAATTTAGTAGCGTTTATTTTTTTTTGAAATACCGTAAACCGGGGTGACTTTGATAGGATTTCAATTTGTTTTTGGAATATTTTCCAGCAGGTAAGGTTTTTCTCAAGATTATTATTTTTAAAACATGTACTGGGGTAGGCCTCACAAAGTCCATGCACTATTTTGGAAAAAAATAGTTTGTTCAATGTTTTGAAAAATAGTTGAGTTTTTTTTTCTTAGTTTAAATTCCGGGATGACTTTGATAGTCATAAATTTTCTTCGTAAAATCATATTTTAGATGTTCAAACATTATTTGTACGTTAAATGTATAATAAACTATCTATTTAAACTTTTCAAAATTTTATGAAATGTTCTTCTTTTTTTTTTCTTCTCTACCACGGTCAGTATGATTCTAAACCATTCCTTACGTATTTTAATTGTATTCTTCATTTTGCGAAAAAAAAATGCAAACCTGTCAAAGTCACCCCGTTTTACGGCACTAATTATAAAATAAAAATGTATAAACAAAAATTCACGTTAATTAAAATACTCAAATTTCATCCATTTCAATACGAGTATAAAACGATTAGAAATTTTGTTTGCAATTTCAGTTTATTACAGTTTTCTGTAAAAAAAACTCACATTTCAATGAACGTTTTTCACGAAAGTACTTTTCATTTATAAGGCCGTTGCAATTTTTTTTCAAAAGGGGCAAAAAATATGTTTTCAAAAAACTTGAAAATTTTAATGTAAATTGAAATCTAATGCACTGAAAACAATTTCAAATGCATAATATTTTGTATGTCATATTTTGTATAATCATATTTTGTATGTCTGGGATCGATCAAAACCATTTCGAATTTTTGTAAAATTGCGTTGTACAGTATTGCAAAAAGTGTTTTTTTCAGCGAACAAAAAATTTCGTCAATACTTCGATATTGTGAAAACTAATGATTGCAAAACAACTGGGCAGGTGTCAATACCATGGGCTGTAATTTTAATTTCTATGACTGTAAAAACATTAGAAAAATGGCGAAAGTTGGTAGAATAAGACAAATATTGTCAGAAACAAACATAAACTAATCAAGACAAATGCAAATAAAAATACTAAAAAATTAAACAGGAAAAACAAAACACAAGAAAAGCAATATTTTTCGAAGAACAACAAGGCAAAAATAAAAAAAAATCGGAAAAAATCGGAAAAAAACCAGATTTTCGAAATTTCAAACAAAAAACAATCATTACAGTTATGCTACTATTAACCGTTTGCAGATTTTACCGATCCCAATTGGCTTCCCTTTATTCATTTTTTTTAAATAGATTGAAAAGTCTACATTTGTATTTAAATGCAAAAATAAGCGTTCTACAAAGTATTCTATAATCGATTGTTGATGTCTTTTTTTTAATAAAAAAAATAATTTTAGTCAATTTTGTCTGCCTTCTGATTTTTGGGCAAGTTGAGAACAAAGCCTTGAAATAAAAATTGCAATGGCCTATTTATCAACAACTTGATAAATAAGCAAAATCAAATTTAAAAAAAATGTCCTTAATCAGCGGCAAATGAATGAATTGAAATAGAACAAAAATTTGAATGCTTTCATTTTTTCAACTTATTTTATCAAAATAAAAACAAAGTATTTGACCATTCCTACCTCCGTCAAATCCAACAAGTACATGAACAACAACCCGCCAAATGGCATCACCTTCCTCCCAGATTAGTCTGACTTTAAGCCCAAAGGTTACAAGTCGTCACCAACTTAATTTCCCCCGAGTCTACAAGCATCTGGCTGTCTGGCCACAGATACAAAATGAGCACTAATTTGGCTCGAAAATAGCACCAGCACCAGTTGCTCTTTTGTCTCTCCCTGGTGGGCTCGGTTCCGTTATGTAAAGCGATTGTAATAAAAGTATAACACCCATTGCAAGTTTGCGTCGAAAGTTCAAATTTCGAAGACCTTTCGGCGTGCGCGAGGACGTGTGAATTCGCGTTTATGCCAACAAAAACAGTAGACATGTCCAATGGCCAACTTTGGACGACGTGCGTGATGCAGCCTCACTTTCAAGCTTAGTCTTGACCTAAAATCTCACGAGAGACTGGCTAGGCATGAGTACATGAACTGGGAAAGGTGAGAAGTGAAATAGAAAATAAAAACACGCAAAACGAACTCTATTAAAGCTTTATACGATCCTATAATTAGGTTTGCAGATTCAGCGATTGAAGATTCAAACTTCAACTTTTATGGTACTCCTGTTGAAGACAATTCAAGGGTAGGAAGTAACTGTTAGTACACGAGCTGTTTTTCAAGGACGTCATCAAGCGTCTAAATCACGATCATTTTGCGGCTGTCAGGATCCATTTTCATTGTCCAGCAGATTCCGATCTATAAACACAGCTCAAACCAGTCTTCAAAGTGCATTTGAGAGTTCACCTTGTGCATCACCCCCGTTGAACTGCTTGAAAATGCTTTCGAAAAAGCTCCAATGCTGAGCTTCGGCCGACAAGCTCCAAGTTCTCAGTCACGTTTTTTTTTTTTGCTTCTGCTCTCCCCTCAATTCACGTATTGTGTTGAACTGTTCGACTTTCAAAACACTTGCCAAAGGTTGCCTCACCTCGATCTCAATTAAATCGATAACCCTGCTTCCGAACCGCACACATTATGGTTGGTCCGTAAAATGGGCCCCCATTGGAAGGAGCCCGCTACTCTCGGATGGAGTTTGGGAAGCTTTTGTCGATTTGTCTTCCCCGTCGTGGAGTACCGCTCTCCAACTGCGCTCACACGTGAAATAGAATGACAGTTTGGCAGTTTTACAGCAGCTCTGAAGTTTTGTCGAAAAGTCGCGTTGGAATGTTGGTAATCGATTTTGGACTAGGAGGAGAGTTGGGAGACTTTCCGGAAGTCTGTTTTTTTTTTCTTTCTTACTAGAGAAAAGTTGTGCCATTCCACGTCAAACAGGAAGTCTCAAAATCAAAAGTGCTTCGTTTTGGTTAAAATTTGAAGTGGAGGTTTTTGGCCCAAATAATTAGACCATTATTATTTTTTGTATATACGTCGAAGTCCAAAAAAAAACTAGATGAGTTTTTGAAAAGGTCAAAAAAATAATTTGCTGAAGGTCTCGGGACCAAAGAGCTCATATCTGAACATATTTTTCGATGATTCCTTGTAATATTTTACAAAACATTTCCAAAAATTGCGAATATTATACTTTAATGGTACCAAAAGTTGCTTATTTCAATTACAAAAATAGATGACATAATTTTGATACCAAAATTTGCTCAATAAAAATGGTGAAAAAGTTGATTTTATCAAATTGGGCATAGAACGTGTCATTAGACAAAAATCGCAATTAAATTCGTTTAACTAAGTTAATTAACTTTTAACTACATGGATATAAATTTTAAGTAAAGTCAATAAACATTTCAATTTTTATTGAAATCAACCATGATTAAATAAATTTTCCAAATTGACGAAGCAACTTGTTTGATTAAAAACGCCAAAATATTTTCGAATTTATTTTCAAAATGAAACTTTGAAACTAATTTTATCGGTTCGCAGGGTTGTTAAAATATCAAAATATCAGCTCTCAGCAACTGCAACTAACCCGCCTGAATATTCATGCCACAAATACACCTACTCTTCTCTTCTTATTGAAAATCTCAGCGCCGAACATAGCCGAAGACAATTTCCTTTTCTCTCTTATTCTCGCTTCCACGATCATCCTACCGCAACAGCGTTTAACCGCAAAAGCCGCCACAAAACCAATTTCGCAAACGCAGTTTAACGGGACATCATGCGTGGTCGGCTCCTAATTGCCATCTCGCGTTCTTTCATTGCAATTTTTGGAGAGATTAAGATACTCAGCGGTGAGAGCGCATAGTCGAGGAAAAGGGGAGGATTGATAGAGAGAGAATGACATCGCTGGGAATCACGAGACACAAGAAGAGATCTCACAAGCTATAGTGACGGCCGCTATACTCTCGGATATTTTTGGTGCGGAGATAATCAATTGATAGCTTTTCTATCACTCATTTGCAAAACTGTTGATTCGTTTTATTGTAAAATTATTCAAAGAATCCGACAAACCAACCAATTATAAGACTATATTTATTTTATTCAGAAAAAAAACATGACGAGAATATGTAAATTAACCTTTTTATCAATGTTTTTTGTAGTTAAAGTTAACGAACTTTCAATACATTTCTAAATTTGTTGACAATTACTTCCCAATTTTCTACCAAGCCAGTTCAGTTCCTGACCATTCCGTTTGTGTTTAATTTGTTTTCATTTTCCAAAAAAAAATCTTCGACCTATTGATGTCACTCCGGACATCAAAGTTGCCCTGGTTGACGGTTCCAATAAAAATTAGAAATATATAAATAATATATTTGGGCCGAGCCACGTAGCCCAGTGGTAACGCTTCCGCCTCGCAAGTGGTAGATCGGGGTTCAAATCCCGGCTCGGACCAACACAACTGGTGATCTTTTCCCTTCTGGAATCGATTGCTTAGTAAAGGGAAGGTAGTGTATCGTCACAAACTGGACTTTATCACGACACCTTAAGGAGGCGACCTATGGAATGCTAACATTAACCTTAACATGTTAACATTAAGTTGAGAATGAAACTGCCACTGAATCCGCTTTGTAAATGCCGGCCCCGATACTCTTCAAGGGTGTTCCCTTCAGGAACTGGGAAAGATTTACTTTTTTTTAAATAATATAAATGATCAATTAAAATGACAAAATAGACTAATCAAATAAATAATTTTAAGAAAACAGTCTACGTATTAAAAGTTTTATGATCATGTTTGTTATTTTGTTTAGAATCAAAAAAATAAATAAAAAGTAGCCAAAATTTGCATAACAAATAGCACAAACATTATATTCTGTCAGCTTTTCTTTACAAATATAGTTTAAAAAAAACTAAATTTCCATAATTTTAAAATACAAAGGAGATTAACGTTGCTGATTTTGGTAGGAAATTAAAACAGTTTTTTTTTGTATGAGAGCAATTCCAGCTCAAATCAGGAATTTTTCTGGTACTTTTGTACCCGACCCTCTCCGATTTCAATGAAACTTTGTAGACATGTTATCCTAGGCCTATATAAGCCATTTTTGTGTATATGAAGCCAATAGTACTCGAAAATAACATTTGAGAAGGGCGTAAGGTATTTAAATATTTTTGTATTTTGTAATTTAAAAATTACTGTATCTCGAAGCCGTTGCGTCGTATAAAAAAGTGGTAAAAAACAAACTTGTAGGAATTTGGAAGGGCTTTCTGAAAAAAATACAATGAAACCAAAATACACGCCACACCTATGAGATTTTTTGGTTTTTAAGTCTAAAACTTAAATTTATAGGTGATGTCACGATTTTTTTTCGTTCAAAATTTTTGAGGAAATAGCCTGAAATATAACTAAAAGACTGACGAAAAATGCAGGATGGTATGTCTCTCCTAAAAAAATACAAAAATCATTTACTAAAACTGTTTTTTTGAAAAGTGGTCTAATCGTCAAAGTTTTTGAAAACCGGTTGTGGGAATCGATTTTCCAGACAATTTTACATAAAAGTCTCCACATTTACCATTGTCTTATATCCAATCCTTGGGAAGATACAGCGGTTTTAAAAATGAAAATGTTGAAAAAACGGGTTTTTTGGTGGTTTTTGGCAATTTCTATATGACAGACTCGGTTTTTCAGTCTCGTAAATATTTTTACCGGAAAGCTCGTCCGATTTCCCATAAGTTTGCTTTTGACAGCATTTCAATTGGATGTAAGGGCTTACAGATATGAGCTTAATTACATTGCTTATAACTGAAAATAGAATATTTTTTTCAGTGTGGTAGAAACCAGGATAGTAAATTTGATTACGTAAATATAAAAACGACATAAATCAAAAAGCTGTCAAAGGCTAACTTATGGTAAATCGGACGAGCTTTCCGGTAAGAATATTTACGAGACTGAAAAACCAAGTCTGTCATATACAAATTGCCAAAAACCACAAAAAAAACCGTTTTTTCAACATTTTCAGTTTTAAAACCGCTGTATCTTCCCAAGGATTGGACACAAGACAATTGTCAATATGGAGACTTTTATGTAAAATTGTCTGGAAAATCGATTCCCACTACCGGTTTTCAAAAACATTCACGTTTAGACCACTTTTCAAATAATCAGTTTTAGTAAATGATTTTTGTATTTTTTTAGGAGAGACATACCAACCTGCATTTTTCGTCAGTCTTTTGGTTATATTTTAGGCTATTTCCTCAAAAATTTTGAACGAAAAAAAATCGTGACATCACCTTTAAATTTAAGTTTTAGACTTAAAAATCAAAAAATCTCATGGATGTGGCATGTATTTTTGTTTCAGTGTATTTTTTTTTTTTTTTCAGAAAGCCCGTCCAATTTCCTACAAGTTTGTCTTTGACCACATTTTGATACGACGCAACGGCTTCGAGATACAGTAATTTTTAAATTACAAAATACAAAAATATTTAAATATATGATCTGCAATTTGAGAGAAGGTCAACCTGTATTACAATAAAATTATAAAAAAATAAGTATTTTATTCAAAACAAAATCTAGATTGAGATCGATTAACACTCATGTTGGAAACAAAAAAATGCGTATGTAAAAAACATTTCACTGTGAATATTTTGTGTACTTCTACATTATACCTTACTATTTTTTTCAAAATTACGACTGAGTCGCAAAGAAATATATTAACTTTTTGTAAAACCTTTTAGTTCAACTGATAACGTGGAATCGAATACAATACCTCACAAAATAGCACGCTTTCGAACAGGAATGATTCTTTTAGTGATTGAAAGTTTTATTTTATAAAAGAGAAAAAATACTAACTGCTCTTTTAAGAAATTTTATGCATTATTCAGAAAACCGTCACAAAAATTCTCAGTGTTCAAAAAAAAAGAAATGCACAACTTATTTTTTTTAACTGTTCAGATTATGAACTAATCCATAAACACAAAACTCACTGGAATTGATTAATAATTTTTTTTTTTTTGCAATTCCGTCGTGAAACTACTTACTTTTCCTGTCATTCTTGAACGACGAAACAGCCTACTTTTCTGTACCAAAAATAACAGAATCGAATAGTAACCCTTTCCAAAACAAATGCTGAAAAGTTCTACTTTTCAGCACTGAAATGGATGCTGAAAAGTTTAACTTTTCAGCACTTGTTAGGAAAAGTTATACTTTTCAACATTTTTTTGATTTGAACGATTCATTAATTGTCGTTTAATTCTGTCCAAAGGGTGTTTTTCGGAATTGCAAAAAACGTTGTATGGAACTCGTTGCAAAACTTGATTTTTCATCACTCGTCGTATTTATCTAACTCGGTGAACCTCGTTAGATAAATGTACGACTCGTGCTGAAAAAATCCTCTTTTTGCAACTTGTTGCATAAACTACTATTTCCTCATCAGTTGAAAAAAACACTGGTTTAACAGAAGAAAGTTCAATCCCAACTTACATAAAATTTTGAACATGTCCGGGTGAGTTTTCAAAAAGCCGTAAGAGCCACCGTGACCTCTGACACTAATGTTTGTTTTTCTCGAAAATAAAACAAAATTTCATTTATTTTTAGTTTGGGGCACTTGAAGGACATGTACATGAACAATCTCGAGCATTTTTGATTGTGGTTTTTTGTAAGTTGGTCGAGTACCGATGCAAAAAGGACTTTGTTTACCAATGGCTCTTACGGCTTTTTGAAAACTATTCCGAGATGTAGTCGAATTTTCAAAATAAGTTTAAATTAACCTAGCGTTCTGAAAAGAATAATGAGTTTCTAAAAAAGATTAAATAAATGTATTGCAAAAGTTGTGTTTTGCAAAAGTTGTGGTACATCGAACTTCAAAACAAATTTGAGGTAAACTGATTTTCAAATAACTGACTATTGTATTCAGTATCATCCATTTTTATCGAAAAACTGTACCGTCAGCGGGGCGAAACGGGACTACAGTCCGAATAGGGACAGCAGTGTTTAGAGCACTTGATGGTTCTAAATTTGGAAATGGTTGTACACATTTTGTTGGCCTGAGTGTTAAATTCAAAATATTGTCCTCCAACATGATTAAATTTGCTATCCCAATTCGCCCCATGTGTCCAGATTTGCTCAAGTTGACGGTACAGTTTTATGATAAATTTATAAAATTTACAAATTTGTATCGAAATTATTGTTTTTCAAACATTGAAAAGAACATTATTAACCCTCTACAGACCATTTTTTTCGGAAATCATTTTGAGAACATTTTGAGCAACTTTTGTTCTACGAAAACTTTATGTTTCTTTGTTTATGTTTTTCTTGTTTCATTTTTGGTAATTATTTGCATTTATCTTGTTTAATTTATGTTTGTTTCTGTGTTGTGGTCGGTGACCACACTACCACCTCCTGTCAGTACCTGCCATCTGGTTAGTTTTTTTTAAGTTTATACAGCCACTTTTTAATCTTTTGCTAGTTTTTTTTTTATTTTTTTAAACATTATCATTTCAATCGTTTTAAAATGCTAAAAGGCATGGTCCAGGACAATACAAAAATTACTCCATACTTTTTTATACACATAATAAAAACAATATTGTTTTAAACAGTGACAAAGTCACAAATTTATCCCTAAAATTTTCTTTTTAGAGTTCTTCTTCCAATGCTTTTTATAGATGAGCAGTTCTCTAGGATTTCGGATACACTGTAAAAAAAATTGGAGATTTTTTTATTTAACTTTTTATCACTAAAACTTGATTTGCAAAAAAACACTATTTTTATTTTTTTTTTTTTTTTGATATGTTTTAGAGGACATAAAATGCCAACTTTTCAGAAATTTTCAGGTTGTGCAAAAAATGTTTGACCGAGTTATGAATTTTTTAATTAATACTAATTTTTTTCAAAAAATCGAAATATTGGTCGCAAAAAAATTTCAACTTCATTTTTCTTCATATATTTTCAATAATAATATAAGAAACATTTGTGAAATTTTCCGATCTTTTCGAAAACATTTTTTTCAAAATTTTCAAATCAAGACTAATATTTGAAAAGGGCGTAATATTGAATGTTTGGCCCCTTTGAAATGTTAGTCTTGATTTGAAAATTTTGAAAATATTGTTTTCGAATAGATCGGAAAATTTCACAAATGTTTCATTTATTAACATTGAAAATCGGACCATTACTTGTTGAGATATCGGCAATAAAAAATGGTGGGTTGTTTGGGTGAGACTTAGAAAACATCAATTTTCCTGTTTTTAAACCTTTGCATTGCAATATCTCAGCAACTAAAGGTCGTATCAACAAAGTCCGAAGAAGCAAAATATACAGAATTTTCTCAGTTTTTCAAAAATATTTTTTCCAAAAGTGTGCAAACATGTGCACTATTTTAAAAAAATGAAAAACTGCGACAATTTTCAAAAAAGTTACCTAAAAATGGATTTATCTTGAAAACGGTGCACTTTATCAAAATTTCACTGAAGTACTTTTTGATTGCAAATTTGATTTTACATCGAAAAATGAAGTTGAATTTTTTTTGCGACCAATATTTCGATTTTTTGAAAAAATCAGTATTGATTAAAAAAAATCATAACTCGGTCAAAGATTTTTTGCACAACCTGGAAATTTCTAAAAAGTTGGCATTTTATGTCCTCTAAAACATATCAAAAAATTGAAAAAAATAAAAATAGTGTTTTATGCAAATCAAGTTTAAGTGATAAAAAGTTAAATAAAAAAAATCACCAATTTTTTTACAGTGTATCATTTTTTTTTCAGTGTAGTCTGTATCCATACCTACAACTTTGCCGAAGACACCAAATCGATCAAAAAATTCCTTCAAAAGATACAGATTTTTGAATTTTCATACATCATTTTTGTATGGACAGCTGCCAAATTTGTATGGAAAATTATATAAACAAACTAATGATGCAAAGTGGCTTCTTTTGGCATACCGAAGGCACCAAAAAAGTTTCAGTCGGATTAAAAAATACAAAAACTAAAATTGAAGAAAAAAGACCGATTTCGTAGAGAACTGCTCAGATCTAAAATTTGATTATTTTTTTTTCTTTTTTTTTTAATTTTTAGATCGAAGCCCGCCTAGAGGCGGAGTTGGTTTGTAGAGGGTAAAAAACATTTATTCAACAAATTTAGTATGACTTGATTTTAAAATTGTTGAGATGAAATTAGGTAAACAAAACATTCATTCTACTAGCTGACTCAATCCAAAACCATTCCTCCCGTCTCATCGTGGGAAATTGGCGATTGTGGAAATTCCTTTTTCGGTTCAAACATTGAAAGGAAAGGCAATGTTTTTTCGCCCTCCAGGAGATCAACACGGAGGGGAGGGCACATCTTCTTTTCGTGAGTAGCCTTATTCAGTGGCAATTGCAGTCAGAGTGGTGGGATGCTGCTGCAAAATTCATGGCCTGCAGCAAAAGTTGAAGGTGAGCGACCTTCATGAAAATGCAATAAAAGTGGAAGTTGCGGGTGGACGGGTGAAGAATTTTGGGGGCAAGAGGGGGACAATCGCGTTTTATTGTGGAAAATGCCATCGCCAAAGTGTGGCTATTATGGTGGTGACTGGCGGTGGCTGATGGTGGACGGAATGACAATAATGGTAGAAAAGTACTTTGAATTGCTGAATGGTCAACCGGATGGAAGAGCTCGTTTGAAATGGTGAGCATTTATGGTTCTGGAGCGGAAAAATGGGGGGGGGGGGGGGAAACTGCTCGGGTAAGGATGAAAGCTTTCAAGAGAATATCTGAATATATATCTCTTAAACAATTTTAAATTAAAATTGTATTTGTAAAAAAATAAGCAGATTTCAATACAGATATACTATACTCATTCGATTTTCCGCAAAATCATCATTTAGCAATCTAACATAACCGATTACCAACCTTGACACACATCCAAGATACACCCACCTGAAACCTTGATCAATCGAGGGTTGGCTTTGATCAAGACAATTACCAGATAGGTGTCGCCATCTCAAACCATAGCTGATTCCTCCTAGCCTTAGCCCCACACCACTATCAAAGATCGCAGCCTCAAGCTTCAGACTCGCTTATCTGCAAGACTTGCTGTTCTAAGGTTCGGTCCATGTTAACGAACCTACCCCGACAGAACAACAACATCCCAACCGAACGCGAAACAATCTCCATTATCTAGCTCTAATACACTTCGATTAGTTTAGACGACGACGACGACGAGTTGGGTCACGCTAGACCAGACCAGACCTCCAAGTACACGTGGCCGACCGTCGAGCGCGCAATTGCACAAACCACTTCACCGATCATTGATCACCGCGCCGGAGCTCCACGGTGATGGCCACATGGTCCAGAGGCCGTCATCTTTCACATCTCAGCCGAAAGAATCGTTGGAGAACGTGCAGCTGCCGATGCTGGCTGCCTTCTCGAAGGAGCGATAATTCTAAGCACAAAACGGTCTTGCTTTTCTGAGAAAAAAAATCGCGAGCAAAAAAAAGAGTAGTTGTCTATCGTCAGAACTCGTCCAACGCTCCGAAAAAAACGGCCGGATTTCTGCCAATTTGCCCGCTCGTGTGCAAGAGAGCACACAGACGTGGAGGAACATAACCATCAAACAGCCTTTGAATTGGCGTTTTGCGCGGGAAACAGCACTGGAAACGCTCCCAGACACAGTCAGAGAGTTGCATTTGCATAATGTTATAATTGCTTTCGAATTTTGCAAAAAGCCATTGAAACGGAGTTTTCGGAGTCTGCGGCAAAAACAATTGAGCTTTAAAGTAGAACAAAATCCGTCTCCGACTGTTCCGCTGACGGTGCCGTCTCCTCCTCCTGCTCTACTCTTCCAAGTGGTGCGTTTATTGGATGTGCCAGAGAGCATCTACTTCTTTGGCTTTGGCACACCAAACAACAATTGCATGTGCACGCCATGTTGGCACTACTGCGCTGCTATAGTAGATGATTGAGCACACTCTTTTCGCAAAGTTATGAGAATTTTCAAGTGTCATAAACGGCTCCAGTTTGGAGGCTGGTTGTTTCGTCATTTTAGCTTTTGAGTTTGATTTAGCGAACTGTTGATGAAAAAATCCCAACAAACGTTACCCAAACAATAGTACTGGATTTTTCATTTTTGATGATTTTTTTGTTTATACTTCAGGCAAATTCAACTTTACCCTTTATTTTACACACAGTAAAATAAATCATAATAATATAACATCAAAGTATTAGAACTTCATTCATTTCTGAAAAAAATGTGAATTTTTACCAAGGGTCCTGATTGCTCAGAATCAACCACTCTATTTGCGAGCACAAATAGCAGGCGACGCGATACTGCCCTGATGAATTCCTACTGTTTGTCACTTTCACACCATTCGCTCCCGAACACTCTCTCTTCTACTCTCCTTCTCTCTCTGATCAGCTCAGTCTCCGAGCGGCTCAGGCAAAAAAAATGAAATAACAAGCCTAAGTTTCAACATTTGGATGAAAAAAGTGTTTTAAAATTAATTTTACAGGCGTACAGTTGCTTTCCAATCAACGATGGCATAATCATCATCAAAAGAAAAGCTCTAGACGTTCATCAAAAGAAAAAATCCGTAGGGAACTTGGCTCTTCTCTTTCGAGCACGAAAGATCGGTAAAAAGAATCGAAAAAAATCATCGTCTTGATTATTCGGCGGAACATCTTTTTCACTACGCTTGCAAGTGTAGTAACGTCACACGTCGAAATATTACCTGTCACATTTTGTAGATGGGCAATGTGTGTAAACAAAGTGAAATAAATATTATAAAGTGGTGCTGACAAGGAAATTCACAAAAAATCATCAGCAGATTGATTTTCTTGGAGAATTTCGGGAGCGATTTTCTTTTGCGTGATTTGCCTCCTCTCTCTTTCGCGGGTGAAGAAAGTTCACAAGCGAAATTGATTTTTTGCGATTATTCCATCCCTGTTTCCAATCATTTGTTTTGAAAATATCGAGGTACAGTCATCCCACATATTCGGAACGGTTTCCAGATCGGCCAATGTTCAAAAAATCATAGCAAATCGATAATTGAATTTAATGATTCGCTTTTACCTACATTTGAAAGCTTTTCTTGCGATCTTTCGAATGCTGTATCGAACATCTGCAAATTTTAACTTTTATATGAAGTTTTTGAAGAATTACTTTGACCCTTGAAATCCACAAATTCGGAACACTTTTTTCTAACGAATGTAAACAAACTTTGGATCTCTCCAGGAGTACATATTTATTACCAAATAATGACTTCACACACTGAAACCAATAAAACTCAAGCTTAGTGATGTTTTATACATGGTTTGATAACTTTTTTTATGAAAATATCAGTTAAATTCAGGTGTTCCACAAATGTGGGAGGCACAATAACATCCCACAATTATGAAACAGGCCATTAGGAGGCAGTGTTTTGCTGTTCTGGACAAAATAATCTTGCAATGAAGTTTTTCGTTCAAAAAGTACTACTTTTACTTGTGAAATAGCAAGATAATGTCCAAATGAAGGTTCTAAAAATAGTAAGGTCGACAGAAAAGCTACTTTTGGCATGCTATTGACAAATTATCATAAAAGTGTTCCGAATTTGTGGGTGTTCCGAATATGTGGGATGACTGTACATTGGTATTTAATGAAAATTTAAAATGTTTTCAAAGGAGTTCAAACATGCTAAATATGATCATAAACGCTAGAAAATGCATTTTAACTGGTTTTCAGTTGATTAAACTTTAATTTTCATTAAAATTTTGAAGTTTATCGAACAAATATATTTTTTTGCCCCCCTGGGCGACATAAACTTTGAAAAATATTTGCAACGGCCCAAACTTATAAACCCATTCCTACCACCATTTGTCAGGCCAGAAATAATGTTTGATAAAAGTTGAAAAATAAATAAATATATAAACGAGTGTGGCAAGTAAGATTAATCTATGTATCTTGAATTTTAGAAAGAAATATAAAAATAACTATCAAAATTGTTTTTTATTTGTTTTTTTTTCTTTATTGAACTGTATAAAATTGTATGATAATTGGTTTTGTCGGTTGTAAGCCGTCCATTTTTCCGAGTTTTGAATTACCCGGGAAAATAGAATATTTTTTTGAAATTTTCAATTCGATTATAAAGTTTTTATTGTTTTACAAAATTAACTAAAGTAAATTATCATCAACCGGTGACTTGACTACAATTTGAACAGGAACAGCAGTTTTAAGATTGCGCAATTTAAATATTTTCTTTTCTTTGTTATAGTTCTGCTTTCGATTTAAAACCAGCCACAATTCACGATCTAGTCTTATTCAGATTAAATTAGTTTCTAACAAAAAAATGTCTTGTTTATTTTCTATATGACTAAAAAAGCTTAAAAATTTAAAGTACAATAAAATTTTCTGTTTCGTTTGCACAATATTTTAAATTACATTAAAAATTCCATAGAAAATATTTAAAAGCTAAATTCTGCGGATATGACAGTATTTTTTATAAAATTACGTTAATTAGCCAATTAAATGCAGACAAAATAAATTCTCGTTATAAAATTCCTATCGCTTACTAAGTATTCATCACAGTGGAACACACTTTTTCACAAAAAAATAAGGAATTCCATCAGAGTAGTGCGGTGCTTGTGGGGACGCGAAGTCCTGTTTTTTCGTGTTATTTTCCATCTCTTTTGTGTCGCTGTTCGAGTGCATGGGGTGATTGGTCATTATAATTAAACAATGGCATCAGTAGTGCGGTGCTTGTGGGGACGCGAAGTCCTGTTTTTTCGTGTTATTTTCCGTCTCTTTTGTGTCGCTGTTCGAGTGCATGGGGTGATTGGTCATTATAATTAAACAATGGCATCAGTAGTGCGGTGCTTGTGGGGACGCGAAGTCCTGTTTTTTCGTGTTATTTTCCGTCTCTTTTGTGTCGCTGTTCGAGTGCAGAGTGCATAATTGGCAAAGGGAGCGCGTGGTCGTAAAAAATATGCGGAATGAAAAGTGATTTCTTTTGTGATTTTCGAAGCCCTTCCTATATCATCGTTGATCGGAAGGCACGGCGTCGGGTGGATTGTGTTTAAAATTTTTCGAATAAGGTTTCATTTTTTTTTTGCGGTGAAAAAGCCAATTCTATATAATGAACGAAAGACGCACTGACAATTTGGATCGTTGAGTTAATTGTGGAGCAAAATAACTGTGTGTGAGTGATATTGTGTGTTAACCAGAAAGACCTTCCCATAGCATCGTTGCTCGGAAGGCTCGCCGACGGGTCTGTTATGAAAGTCCTCCCCATAGCGTCGTAGCTCGGGAGGCATCGAAAAGCCAATACCTTATCCCACTAACCCAAAAAAAAAAATTAATCGCGTGATGCTTGAAGGAGATGCTGTGGATTCAACGGTCTCAAGCGGTATCAACAAGTATATAGCGAAAAACTATGTGCTTGATGAGTCTGCAACTTCAACTATCGGACTAACATTCCTCCCTTTCGTTGAACTGCAGGCTTCTTGGGAGGGCACCGGTATTGACTAATAAAGTCGGGGTCTTCAGGGGTTAAACAGTGAACGGATGGTTGGCTCCCACTGATCATTTTTGATTCATTGTTTAACTTCAGCTGATCTGTCAATAACGGAGTAGCAGCTCATTGGCAGTCAACTATGCTCATGCTCAAAAAAATAAGGAATTCCATCATTATTTCTTTCAATTTTGGTTTGGAAAATTCTCGGGACGCACCAGTTGATTGCAACAAAATATCCTGATGTCTTTAAAAAACAAATTCCAAATTCATTAATCATTGCAATCATTTTTTTCAAGTTTAATTTCCTCATTTGCTCTTGGCAACTTCATTCGGATAACTTACATTATATTTTAAAATGATTTCAGGCACACACCAAAATGCTAACAGTGATGGAAAATACAAATTAAAAAAAAATGAAGTTTTAGAAAAAACATATTTTTGCTAAGGACCTACATAGGGAAATGAAATGTTCTGGGAGAAATTTCAAACACTCAAAGTCATTCAAATTTAAGGTTGAAAAACTTGTAGTTTTTCTTTGGTGCTGGCACTTTTCTTGTACCGAACAAGCACAAACATAACAAAAACTATCAGATATCATCAACAACAGTTTTACAATACTTTTGATTGTTATAAGTCTCGTTTTTTTGCCAAAATGATTTTAAATTGATTCCGACCTTGTTCTTACATGACCTTGTTGCTCGATTGGAACCCCGATTTGACAGTTCGATTGGAACCCTGAGAGTGATATTCGCCTCTCCATATAACGTCATGATTCGAATTCCCGGACGCTTCGAAACCCGGACACTTCAACTTGTTTTATCATTTATTTGGATATAAGTTCGCATTATGAATGTCAAAACTGTGTTATTTGATGAATTCTAACATCAACTTTCATTTAAAATTTGTTTGAACGCTGTAGTTAATGCCAAAAAAATAAATAAAATAAAATTATAAGTTTACCAAAAATGTGAAACATTTCAACGGAAATTTTTCATAGGCGTCCGAAGCACCGGGAAGGCAAAGCAGAAATTTATGTTTTTGATTTCCTTAAATTCTAGCAAATTTTTATATAAACTATCGATTGTTTTGATGTTAACAGCTTATTTGTGACCTAAAGAATGCCATTCACTAACATTTCAGTCCAAATTTGTGAGATTCATAAACAAAATCGAGTGTCCGGATTTCGAATCAGTTTTTTATAGTGTCCGGGATTCGAAGCACAACAAGTCATTTTAATTTTCAAATTCTGATGAAAAATTGTTAGAAAAGACATATTTTGCATGCATTCTCTTAAAACTGACTGTTTATACTAAATCCTGATGATATTTCTACATTTCCAACTCATTACATGATTTTTTGCCAGCTATAACAAAAATATTATGGTACTAAGTGTCCGGATTTCGAATCATGACGTTAGGCTCTCTAATTTTTGCTCCTCGATTTGTTGACTCATTATGTAATGTTTTGAAAAATATTTGAAGCGCTAATGATTTTCAGTAGTACTAATTTGTTTATTTTTGAAGCTTTTTTTAAAGTAAAACTTTATTGGTGAAAATGCGATCTTAAAAAATATATTTTTTTTTGTTTACTAATGTATTTTAAAAATTTAATTTAATTCAAGTTTTTCAATTCGATTCAATTCGGTATTATTTGTGAATAATCAAGTTACAATGAGTTCATTAAGGTATATAACAGAGTTTTGGAGTTCCTTTCAGTTGTGTGTTACATCGTAATTCAATCGAAAACATTAAAACTATGGAATAGACAATAGTAAAAAAAACTATGGAATAGACAATAGTAAGACAATTTCAAGTTTTTCTAATAAGATGAACTTTAAAATAAAGTAAACGCAGAAAAAACTGATAAAAAATTTAATTCAGTTTCTTTCTGTAAATTTGCTGCCAACAATCTAATTGTTTTGTATTTATTTCACATTATTACGAAATATTTCATTTTGTTTACTTTTGCAACTTTTATTGAAATATTTTCATTTCTTAAAAGTTATAAATTAAAAAAAGAATAACAATTAAACTCAAGCAAAAATAATGTTTAAAATTATTTTGGAGCATCAATATTTAAAAAATAATATTTAAATATTGAAAAAAAGACAAAACGTCACCGTTGTACTAACTTGTCGCAAGTGCATTTTGAGCCAAATTGAGTTAAGAACGCCATTTTGTGCAGCTAACAATGCCTCACCTTTTGACCTGAACCTGAAATTCAATTTCAATCCTGAGATATTCAAGTAAAACCAAAAACAAAATCCGTGCATTGATGTCACTCTACATATAAAAAAGTTTTATCATGTCGTGCTATCTTGTCACTCCTTGAAAATTGATTTAAGTGCGACAACTGGCCAAAGGGCATTTCAGGTCAGAACGCGTTTGACGGACGTACAAGTTAGACTACCGTAAACATTTGTAATTATAACTCGGGACTCCAGCAACCAACTTTAACAAAATTCCGGACAATGCACAGAATGGTCAGCCAAACAAAACGTGTTTGTTATTGTTTACATTGCGTGCTCTAGTTTTTGTTCATTCAAGGTCAAACATTAAAACGCGTTTTTCTCGGAACGTCGAAATGGCGGGTGCGACAAGATAGCACGACAGCGTCGAATAGCTTAATTTAAATAATTCGGTAAATTAGAAACATTTTATTACTTAAGCATAAAAGAATAAATAAATGCTGTTGATTTTTTTTGCGCTCAAGTTATTTATGAAATATCTTACGAACAGCCTGAAAGGCCAGTTATTGAACTATTTTTAAAACCCGTCTCGGGCTGAAATTTGGGCAGGTTAGCGTTAAACTTTCGGGTTAATATGGATTTTAATCCACAAAAAAAACTTTTTTTGGTTCTCGGAGTTTGGAATTTATATTTTTTTTTTTATTTTAAAAAATTAGGGACCGTACTACCACGAGATATCACCAACAGCGTTAATCTATCCTTCATTCCTTGATCATGACCCATCTTCACGATGCTCAGTTTGCTTAAGTTCTAAAATTTGCTATGTTAAAAATGAAATCAAATTCGGCCACGTCAATTTCCCTCACTTAACCTATAAAAGCTTCTTCCAAGCCCAGTTCCCCTACTAGAAAATCTCGCCATAATTACGCAGGGTGTAATGTCGGCAATGATTCGCACATCCATAAGGCAATGCGCCAAGCTTGTTTGAAACACATGAAGCTCACGTACCTCGGCGCTCTTCAAAGCAACAAAAAGCCGGAAAATGCGTGTGACTTCACATAATGGGTGGCTGGGAAAATGAGCAATGGATCTTTTTTTTCTCTTCTGCTGCTGCGTTCGACATGGAAATCACCGGCTTCTTCATCGTCAGCTCGATTCTTTGCAGCAGCTAAAAAAAAAGAAGTGGAAGAAGACGTGCTAATCGGTGTGCGCACATCAACCAGTAGCACTATAACGGCCCTACAGTAGCTTTATGGCAGTGATTGCGATCTTGAAACTTGGGTGTGGGAGTTTTTTTGGTCGGTCAGAAGCTGCTATTTGAGAATTAGGCGCGAAATGTGCCGGTTTGCGATGCGCTGGCTACGCACTCAGATAATCGGTTACAAGATGATGGAAATCGATGTTCACGCGGGTGTTGGGAAAAATATGTGCGAGAATTGCTGATGATTTGCATAGCGGCATGCATTTGCTGAGATTGTGACAGGATTGTAACGCCAAGTCATGTTTCTAACTAATGTCTTCAATTAAAAATAAATTTAAAATGAGTCAACAGAAACCGCACAAATAAATCTCCAGGCAAGCGTCACACCTTCTTTTAACTAAAATAACATTAAGGATTGAATGCCATGTTGATTAATTTCGTCGCCGCCGTCCGCCCCTGCTTTCAAACGTACATTAATTTCCTCTTATCACGTTGCCTCGGCCGCCACGGCAAAGCGGACTTGCAGTCATCCGTTAAAGAGCGCGCAATCAGCTACAGGAGCACCGACAGAGAATCACATCATCAACATCAGACAAACCAACGGCGGTGGCCTCCCGTTGCCTATTGCCATCGAGCGGCCCAAGCCAGAGAGGATGACTCTACTAATTTCTGGTCCATCAATGGGAGATATAAGAGGATAGACTGGTTCAAGTTTAGGCACATTCTCTCTTCCCCCATGTCGACGTCGTCATGCTAACTTGTAGTACGTCGCTTTTTGACGTTCGAAGAAAAACAAAAACCAGAGCACGCAATGTAAACAATAACAAACACGTTTTGTTTGGCTGACCATTATGTGCATTGTCCCGAAGTTTGGTTGAAGTTGGTTGCTGGAGTCCCGAGTTATAATTACAAATGTTTACGGTAGTCTAACTTGTACGTGCGTCAAACGCGTTCTGACCTGAAATCCCATTGGCCAGTTGTCGCACTTACATCAATTTTCAGGGAGTGACAAGATAGCTCGACAAGATTGAAACTACTTTCATATGAAAAGTGACAAAAATGCACGGAGTTTTTTCGGTTTTTATTGAATATACGTGAATGCACGTGCGACAAGTTAGCACGACGGCGACGATGTGGACAATTACTCATACAAAAAATAGCTTTTTAAAGATGAAATTTAATTTGATACGACGGCCCGTCGACACCGTCTATCCTGGGGGGATCACCGGGATACTCCCCACCCAGAGAGATTAATTACAGCCTGAAATTAACCGGGCGTCGTCGCCGTCACTTTGCACCGTAAACACCTAAACTCCCAAGCTCGAGAAATAGGGGGAATTTGTATGGAAATTCCCCCTTTTTCTCGAGCTTGGGAGTTTAGGTGTTAATCATGCACTCTTTCCCATTCCACCGTTCCAGGTCCGGACGAACCAACGGGAGCGCAGATTCCGTCAATGTTCCTGAACTACATTGGCAGCGATATCGACTGGAAGTACAACACCGAACCGGAACAGTACGCGTGTTTGGGATCGCCGGAACAGCGCTGTTACTGGCCCCGCGGCAAGGTCCTCGGCGGAACGTCGGTCATGAACGGTATGATGTACATCCGCGGTAACCCGGTTGACTACGACGACTGGGAGGCGATGGGCAACCCCGGCTGGAAGTGGAAGGACGTTCTGCCGTACTTCATGAAGTCCGAGGACAACCAGCAGATGGACGAGGTCGACAACAAGTTCCACACGACCGGGGGGTTGCTGCCGGTGTCCAAGTTCCCGTACAGTCCGCCGTTCTCGTTTGCCGTGCTCGATGCTGGCAAGGAACTGGGCTATGAAGTGCATGACTTGAACGGAGCTAACACGACCGGATTTATGATTGCCCAGACTACGAGCAAGAGTGGAATTCGGTACAGCTCGGCACGTGCCTTCCTGCGACCAGCGGTGAACCGACCAAATCTGCACATTCTCATGAACACCACGGTGACCAAGGTCCTGGTCCACCCAACGTCCAAGACTGCCCACGGAGTTGAAGTCATTGATGAGGACGGTCACATGCGCAAGATCTTGGTCAAGAAGGAGGTCATCGTGGCCGGAGGTGCCGTCAACTCACCCCAGATTCTTATGCTAAGCGGTATCGGACCACGAGCGAACCTCGAGAAGGTCGGCGTCCGAGTGGTTCACGATCTTCCCGGAGTGGGACAGAACCTGCACAATCACGTGGCATACTTTATCAACTTCTTCCTGAATGACACCAACACGGCTCCGCTGAACTGGGCCACCGCTATGGAGTACCTGCTGTTCCGTGACGGACTCATGGCTGGAACCGGTGTGTCGTCCGTGACGGCCAAGATCAGCACCAAGTACTCGGAACGTCCGGACGATCCAGACTTGCAGTTCTACTTCGGTGGATTCCTGGCCGATTGCGCCAAGACCGGCCAGGTGGGTGAACTGCTCAGCAACGACTCGCGCTCCGTGCAGATCTTCCCCGCCGTGCTACACCCCAAGAGCCGTGGCTACATCGAGCTGAAGTCGAACGACCCGCTGGACCACCCGAGGATCGTCGTCAACTACCTTAAAGAGGATCATGACGTGAAGGTGCTCGTCGAGGGAATCAAGTTTGCCATCCGATTGTCCGAAACCGACGCCCTGCAGGCATACGGAATGTCCCTGGATGGAACGATCATCAAGGCTTGCGAGCAGCACGAGTTCAGATCACAGGTAAGACAATCCCAAGCACACCTCACAGTACTCAAACTCTAATCATTTCCCCCTCTTCCAGGAATACTGGGAGTGTGCCGTCCGGCAGAACACCGGCGCCGAAAACCACCAGGCCGGTTCGTGCAAGATGGGCCCCATCAAGGACCCGATGGCCGTCGTGGATCACGAGCTGCGGGTGCACGGCGTGCGAAATCTGCGAGTGGTGGACGCCTCCGTGATGCCCAAGGTCACGTCCGGCAACACGAACGCACCGATCATCATGATTGCTGAGAAGGGCGCACACCTGATTCGCCGGGCGTGGGGTGCCCGCAAGTGATGACGGCACTCCGGACGAGGAAGCTAGCATTTAAGACACTTTGCTGAATGAGGAACGTGCGTGAAATGCATCGAAATTTTATTAGTTTTTTTCTCACGTCAAAAATCGCACAATTTTTAAAATAAGAGATTTGAGAGTATCGACAAAATATAGTATTGTATCGCCAGTTGCCAACATTGCTCAAATTGTTCAAATGAGAAACCTTACTTTAAATTACCAGTGATCCAAAATTCAATCCTCTACAGGCGCGCTAACAACAATGGAGACATTCAGATTGGTACGATTTCTCCTTGTATGAGAAAACTATCAATCAGTTGGTCATTCCTGCAAATTTCCATTTCAAACCAGTGTTTTAAAATCATACTTCATTATGCCACGATATAAGAGCTATAATCGACATTACAATTAAAAAGCGGTATTGTTATGAATGCCCTCGTGAAGTTAGGAATAGCCGTAAACGTACGATAATCATGAACTCCTGTTTCCCCCCTTCCCCTCCTACCGCAGTATCATCCAAACCCTTCCAATTCATTAGTTGAGTGTATCGATCGAGTAAATGAAACCTTTCATTTGTAAATTATAATTATTTTATAACAAATACAAGCCACGGTGTGCCTCCTTTCATCCGAAATAATCCCTGTCAAACGACGAGAGAAGAATCTTTATCAGAAAAGTTCTATTGAGCGCTCACCCTGTTTCTAATTTCTCTCTTGTTGAGTGATAGATTCTCATTTGATAGAAAATCAATCAAACAGTGTTGATTGATTTGAGTCAAGCAAATTGAAGACTCTATGCCTAGAAATTTAGAAATTTATTAAACCAAGATAACGTCATAATTCGAAATCCGGACACTTAGTAGCATATCATTTTCGTTATAGCTGACAAAAAATCATGTAATAAGTTGGAAATGAAGAAATATCATCAGGATGTAGTATTAACAGTCAATTTTAAGTAAATGCATGCAAAATATGTCTTTTCTAACAATTTTTCATCAAAATTTGAAAATTAAAATGACTTGTGCATTTAAGCTATATTGTTTTTCCTTACTTCTTCATAACGTCATGATTCGAATTCCCGGACGCTTCGAAACCCGGACACCTCATCTTGTTTTATCAATTATTTGGATATAAGTTCGCATTATGAATGTCAAAACTGTGTTATTTGATGAATTCTAACATCAACTTCCATTTAAAGTTTGTTTGAACGCTGTAGTTAATGTCAAAACAATAAAATAAAATAAAATTATAAGATTGCCAAAAATACGAAACATTTCACGTGAAATATTTCATAGGCATCCAAGCACCGGGAAGGCAAAGCAGAAATTTATGGTTTTGATTTCCTCAAATTCTAGCAAATTTTTATATAAAATATCGATTGTTATGATGTTAACAGCTTATTTGAGACCTAAAGAATGCCATTCACTAACATTTCAGTCCAAATTTGTGCGATTCATTAGTAAAAACGAGTGTCCGGAATTCGAAGCAAAAGTGTCCGGATTTCGAGTCAGCTTTTATCAGTGTCCGGGATTCGAAGCACAACAAGTCATTTTAATTTTCCAATTCTGATGAAAAATTGTTAGAAAAGACATATTTTGCATGCGTTCTCTTAAAACTGACTGTTAATACTACATCCTGATGATATTGCTTCCAACTTATTACATGATTTTTTGTCAGCTATAACAAAAATGATATGCTACTAAGTGTCCGGATTTCGAATCATGACGTTATTTCAATTAAATTTTTTTCACAAATGAGCAATTCTCTACGAAATCGGTCTTTTTTTAGAATTTTAATTTTTGTATTTTTATACAAACAAATTTGGCAGCTGTCCATACAAAAATGATGCATGAAAATTAAAAAATCTGTATCTTTCGAAGGAATTTTTTGATCGATTTAATGTCTTCGGCAAAGTTGTAGGTATGGTTATGGACTACACTGAAAAAAATGACACACGGTGAAAAAATTTGGTAATTTTTTATTCAACTTTCTGTCACTAAAACATGATTTGCAAAAAAATACTATTTTTTATATGTTTTAGGGGACATCAAATGCCAACTTTTCAGAAATTTCCAGGTTTTGCAAAAAATCATTGACCGAGTTAACAATTTTTTAATCAATACTGATTTTTTCAAAATATCGAAACATTTGTCGCAAATATTTTTCAACTTCATTTTTCGATGTAAAATCAAATTTGCAATCAAAACGTACTTCGGTGAAATTTTGATAAAGTGCACCGTTTTCAAGTTTTAGCCATTCTTAGGTAACTTTTTTCAAAATAGTCGCAGTTTTTATTTTTTTTTTTTTTAGTGCACATGTTCAAGATCTAACATTTCAAAAGTGCCAAACATTCAATACTACACCCTTTTGATAAATTAGTTTTGATTTTTTATTAAATATTGTTTTCGAAAAGATCGAAAAATTTCACGAATGTTTCATATTTTAGTATTGTAAATCGGACCATTAGTTGCTGAGATATCGACATTAGAAAATGGTGGGTTGTTTGGGTGAGACTTAGAAAACATCAATTTTCCTGTTTTTAAACACTTGCATGGCAATATCTCAGTAACTAAGGGTCGTATCAACAATATTCTAAAAAGCAAAATATAGAGAATTTCCTCAGCTTATCAAAAATTATTTTTTTAAAGGTGTGTGCACTAATTCAAAAAAATGAATAACTGCGATAATTTCCAAAAAAAAGTTACCTAAAAATAGCTATAACTTGAAAACGGTGCACCTTCTCAAAATTTCACTACAGTACTTTTTCTTGCAAATTCGATTTTACATCGAAAAATGAAGTTGAAAAATGTTTGCGACCAATATTTCGATTTTTGTTTTTTTTTTTTTTAATTCAGTATTGATTAAAAAATTAATAACTCAGTCAATGATTTTTGCACTTTCTGTAAATTTCTGAAAAGTTGACATTTGATGTCCCCTAAAACACATCAGTAAAAAAAAATTAAATTGTTTATTTATTGCAAATCAAGTTTTAGTGACAAAAACTGATATTTAAAACCACCAATTTTTTTTACCGTGTATCATTTTTTTTCAGTGTAGTCCTTATCCATACCTACAACTTTGCTGAAAACACCAAATCGATCAAAAAATTCCTTCAAAAGAAACAGATTTTAGAATTTTCATACATTATTTTTGTATGGACAGCTGCCAAATTTGTATGGAAAATTATATGGACAAACTATTGATGCAAAATAGATTCTTTGGGCATACCGAAGGCACCAAAAAAGTTTCAGCCACATTTAAAAATACAAAAAAAAATCGAATGACCGAAATATCAAAGAATTGCTTAATAGAACTATGCGACAAATTTTGCCAGAATCACGACTTTCTTTCAAATAATTTAAAAATTGACATACTAATTTTGAAACGAACTCTTCCTTTTATTATTTACAATCCCCGCGTACACGTTTCCTTTAAGGCCAACATCCACCAATTTCCGGCATCATCCTCTTCAAGCAACGCTCAGTTGCGGCTGTTCACCCGGTTCGAAATTCGGTTCGAGATACGGTTTGGCAGGTTCGGAATGGTGGCGTTCTCCATCGAGGGCATCTCGCTTCCGGCGGGCATCTCCGGCGTGGCGGGCATCTCGGGGGTGGCGGGCATTTCTGGCATCTCCGGCGTGGAGGGCATTTCCGGGGTCGAGGGCATCTCCGGCATCTCTGGCAGCTGGGGAGCGGCGTTGATGGCTGTTCGAATGTTGTAGAGTTGTAACTTTTTTAAGGATTCTGAAATGTTAGTTTTGAAAGATTTGTACTTACCGGCAATGGCCAAGAGGGCGACGAAAGCTAGTTTGAAGAACATTTTAGTTATGATTTGTTAACTGTACGAGTCACGAATGTGTTTAACAAAATGAAACATAATGCTTTTATAGTAAGTGATATGAAGGCATTCATAAAGAAACATTATGCAAATTTCATTGTCACAATTATCAGGCAATTATTATTGTGAGTAATTGTAAAAACGAATTGTTCACAGCCATTGCATGATAAGCAAAATGAGTTTACTTTTAGCTGACATGTTTGAATTCAGCTCAAAGTCATTAAGACCTTTTCTTCGAGACAATGGCAAGACTACAAATAAATTAAAAGTCAATCACTTTTGATTACTTTAGAAACAAATTAATTTCAAATCAATCAGGTTTTTAAGTCATCACTTCCGATAAAAATTATGAAATGCTAATTTCAGTTTTGTTCCAACAAGTTTGAAACAAAACTGTTATTAACTTTCATAATTGTTATCCGATAAAAATACTACCCCACACTATTTCCAGGAAAAAAGTTTGTATAAAAACTCAACATAAATTTTACAGTGGCATCAGTTACTCAAACCTAGTTCACAACAGAACAACCAACAAGCTTCAAAATGTTCAAGTTCGCTGCCCTCACTCTGCTCGTGATTGCCGTTGGTAAGTCTTAAATTTCTAATTTAAAAAAAAAAAACTTGCCTAAAGGCACCCTCTTCCAGCCATCAACGCCGCTCCCCAGCTGCCAGAGATGCCGGAGATGCCCTCGACCCCGGAAATGCCCTCGACGCCGGAGATGCCAGAAATGCCCGCCACCCCCGAGATGCCCGCCACGCCGGAGATGCCCGCCGGAAGCGAGATGCCCTCGATGGAGAACGCCACCATTCCGAACCTGCCAAACCGCATCTCGAACCGAATCTCGAACCGGGTTAACAGTCGCAACTGAGCGTTGCCTGAAGAGGATGATGCCGGAAATGGGTGGATGTTGGCCTTGAGTGAAGCGTGATGTACGCGGGGATTGTAAATAATAAAAGGAAGAGTTCGTTTCAAAAAAATGATAATGTTTCAAATTATTTTGTAAAAGAAAATTAGTCATCATGAGGGTAACAGAAGTTTAAGGCTTAAGTAACACCCTTGGGAGAATCGCGTGGTAGGTATATTCTGAAACTGCAGGCTGAGCAATTCTTTACGAAATCGGTCGTTTTTCTTTAATTTTATTTTTTGTATTATTTAATCCAGCTGAATCTCTTATGGTGCTTTCGGTATGCCCAAAGAATCCATTTTGCATCATTAGTTTGTCCATATAATTTTCCATACAAATTTGGCAGCAGTCCATGCAAAAATGATTACAAAAAATCAAAAATCTGTATTTCGCCTGATGTGTGCTATCTTGTGACAACGACCATTTAGTACTATTCGAGAAAATCGATTTTTACAGTTTGATGATACATATTTTCAAAACTATGAATGATAGAGTCAAATTTTTTGAAGCAATCGGTTCGTATACTATCGCTTCACAAACGCTCCAAGTAACAACTAATTTGGTTACACCAGTTAAAAGATACAGTAAATTATGTAATCAAAAATCTAAAAAGCACGTGTCACAAGTGTGTTTCGAAAGTAAAATTGTACTACGTGTCACAAGTGTGCACTGAATTCCCTTATAAACTAAAATAGGCTTAAATCAATAGTTTAACCGACTTAATCAGTATATTTTCAAAAACAAAAGATTGCATTGCCTTCAGAAAGTGTGTATCAACATAAATTTGTGAAAAACAAGAAAAATTTTCCACATTTTCCAACAACATGTATGACGTGTCACAAGTGTGCACGATCAAAGCATCTTGTAGTGTTTGTTAAGTATAGTAAAACGTCATCATTAACTCATTTTTGACCAAAATGGTCTATGTCACAAGATAGCACACCGCAGACGATCTTTTGAAAGAATTTTTTGATCGATCAGTTGTCTTCGGCAAACACTTACTTTTCAGAAATTTCCAGAACGGAGAAAAAATCTTTGACCGAGTTATATATTTTTGAATCAATACTATTTTTTTTCAAAAAATCGAAATATGTGTCGGAAAATTTTTCAACTTCATTTTACGATGAAAAATCGAATTTGCAATCAAAAAATACTTGAGAGAAATTTTTATAAAGTGCACTGTTTTCAAGTTATAGCCATTTTTAGGTAACTTTTTTGAAAATACTCGCAGTTATTCATATTTTTTTTAATAGTGCCCATGTTTGCTCAATCTTGAAAATAATATTTTTGAAAAGCTGAGAAATTTTTCTACATTTTGCTTTTTTGAGCTTTGTTGATACGACCCTAAGTTACTGAGATATTGCCATGCAATGATTTAAAAACAGGAAAATTCATGTTTTCCAAGTCTCACCCAAACAACCCATCATTTTTTAATGACGATATCTCAGCAACTAATGGTCCGATGTTCAATGTTAAAATATGAAACATTCGTGAAATTTTCCGATCTTTTCCAAAGCAATACCTAATCAAAATTTCACTTAAGTATTTTTTGATTTCAAATTCGATTTTAAATGAATGAATGAAGTTGAACAATTTTTGCGACCAATGTTTCGATTTTTTGAAAAATTCTGTATTGGAGCAATTCTTTACGAAATCGGTCTTTTTTCTTAAATTTTAATTTTTGTATTTTTTAATCCGACTGAAACTTTTTTGGTACCTTCGGTATGCCCAAAGAAGCCATTTTGCATCATTAGTTTGTCCATATAATTTTCCATACAAATTTGGCAGCTGGCCATACAAAAATTATGTAAGAAAATTCAAAAATCTGTATCTTTTGAATGAATTTTTTGGTCGATTTGGTGTCCTTGGCAAAGTTGTAGGTATGGATACGGACTACACTTAAAAAAAAAATAATACACGGTGAAAAAATTTTTGGTGATTTTTTATTTAACTTTATGTCACTAAAACTTGATTTGCAAAAAAAACACTATTTTTAATTTTTTTTTTTTTTGATATGTTTTAGAGGACATCAAATGCCAACTTTTCAGAAATTTCCAGGTTGTGCAAAAAATCTTTGAGCGAGTTATGAATTTTTGAATCAATACAGATTTTTTCAAAAAATCGAAAAAGGGGTCGCAAATTTTTTTTTACTTCATTTTTCGATGTAAAATCAAATTTGCAATCAAAAAGTACTTCAGTGGAATTTTGATAAAGTGCACCGTTTTCAAGTTAAAACCATTTTGAGGTGACTTTTTTGAAAATAGTCGCAGTTTTTCATTGTTTAAAATTAGTGCACATGTTTGCCTACACTTGAAAAAAATGAGTATCGTGCAAGCAGTGGTGATGGGAAGATGGATTTTTGTGGTGTTCTCTTTGTGCTGTGTTCGTGTTCGTGTTCATGTTCGAGTCATGCATGCAGTGGGGGGTCATTGTGGTAATGAATATTGTTGCGCGTTAGTATCGTGTGGGCAGTGGAGATGGGAAGTTGGATTTTTGTGGTGTTCGTTTTGTAATGTATTTGTATTAAAATCTAGCATGGCTTTTTGTGGTGATGGTATTGTTTTTGGTGGTGGTGGTGATGGTGTTAAAATAACAAACGTTCAATTTACTAACATTGAGTCCAAAACCTCCCTACCAACATCTATACCACTAGGTGACGTAGAGATCTCTGCGCATTCTAGATAGATGTTTACTAACATGCCTTCCAATCCCCGAGGTTAGCAAGGTACTGGCCAGGAGCCCCTTATCTTACTGGATAGTATTACACACTCATCTAAAGATGAAAACATGGCATCTCCCGTGTTGGAATATTGTAACCGGATGAGAGTCTAGTGCTATCATACGTTTAATTACAGTTAAACAGCAAGATAAGCGTTATGCAGCCATCTGGAATTGTGCGACCTTTATTGCTAATGCTTATTGCTAATGCTAATGTTTGCCTACACTTGAAAAAAATATTTTTGAAAAGCTGAGAAAATTCTCTATATTTTGCTTTTTTGAACTTTGTTGATACGACCCTTAGTTGCTGAGATATTGCGATGCAAAGGTTTAAAAACAGAAAAATTGATGTTTTCTAAGTCTCACCCAAACAACACACCATTTTCTTATGTCAATATCTCAGCAACTAATTGTCCGATTTTCAATGTTAAAATATGAAACATTCGTGAAATTTTCCGATCTTTTCGAAACAAATATTTTCAAAATTTTTAAACCAAGACTAACATTTCAAAGGGGCCAAACATTCAATATTACGCCCTTTGTTTTTTTTTTGATTTTGAGAATTTTCTCAGCTTTTCAAAAATATATTTTCAAAAGTGGGCAAACATGTGCACTAATTTTTAAAAATGAAAAACTGCGACTATTTTCAAAAAAGTCACCTAAAAATGGATTTAACTTGAAAACGGTGCACTTTATCAAAATTTCACTGCAGTACTTTTTGATTGCAAATTTGATTTTACATCGAAAAATGAAATTGAAAAATTTTTGCGACCGATTTTTTGATTTTTTGAAAAAATCAGTATTGATTCAAAAATTCATAACTCGCTCAAAGATTTTTTGCACAACCTGAAAATTTCTGAAAAGTTGGCATTTAATTTCTTCTAAAACATATAAAAAAATAAAAAAAATAAAAATAGTGTTTTCGCAAATCAAGTTTTAGTGACAAATAGTTAAATAAAAAATCACCAAAATTTTTTTACCGTGTATCATTTTTTCCAGTGTAGTCCGTATCCATACCTACAACTTTGCCGAAGACACCAAATCGACCAAAAAATTCCTTCAAAAGATACAGATTTTTGAATTTTCTTACATCATTTTTGTATGGCCAGCTGCCAAATTTGTAAGGAAAATTATATGAACAAACTAATGATGCAAAATGGCTTCTTTGGGCATACCGAAAGCTACAAAAAAAATTCAGCCGGATTAAAAAACACAAAAATTAAAATTAAAGAAAAAATACCGATTTCGTATAGAATTGCTCACAGAACTGATGGATTTTTTTGAAAATTGGTTATGCAATGTCCCAATAATATTTCAGAACCGCTAGTGTGTAAAAGTTTTATTTTATTTTTATTTTTATGATTTTATTGATTTTTGAAGAAACTTTTAAGAAAGTGAGGGATAATAAAAACTTGAAAAAAAATTTGCGTTAGCCTGAACCCACAAAAAATCACTCTTTGATTAGCAAAAAGTTGTCTCTTAAAACATATTTAAAAAATATGGTTTGAGAAATTGTTTTATTGGAGAAAAAATCTTTATAAAAACAATGTTTCAGAGTGAAGCTATTTTTCTGAAATTTCGTTGTCTTGGCTGGCTTCTTTGGTCACAGAAAAGGCTCTCATTTCAGCCTCTTTTCAAGGAGAATTGCTAAAAAAAATAATCCAAAATCATTTTTTTTTTTTTCTGATAGCATCTGATTTCCTAGTTGATGTATTATTAATATTTAAATTGCTCTCTCCTGTCAATGATTGTTTACCGAGCTATAAATTCCATTTCTCGGCTGACACGAGCCAAAAATTTCAATTGTCCGACTTGCATCAAACCAAATTCCACCTCCAATTAGAGCCCAATTTTCACCGTTCAGTCTCACTCACAGCCAAGAGTGCAGTGCTTTACGTATAGTATATCAATAGTGTATCAAAATGTTATCTTGCTACATAACACATTTTGATGACTTTATATGAATTAGCAGTATTTTTTTCGCGAGCTTGGTAATTTAGGAGATAGTTTTAAATTCAGAATGTTCTCTATCACTATTCCACCAACCATTGATAACAGTTTATTAGTAAGTTATGTGAAATAATTTTACAACTTACCTTTTGGCTAGTTGAGCTTATGCCATGATAGCACAACTGCGACGACCTGCCCACCTCTGCTATTCATTCGGAAATGCAAAGCTTGTTTGCCACCTGGCTTCACCACCACACATTGTGGCCTTTGTCCGTCAAAGCCCCCTTTTTGATTGATTGCAGTTCTCTCTTATGTCTCATCTACCTATGCCACAGTTGATGACAGCATCCAGCTTTTCCCCGAATCGTCACCACTCTAGTTAGCTAGTCTGGAATAATTGTAAAATTGGAGCAATCACTACACTGTACGACTGCATGTCTAAAATTAGTGCCACGTGGCTTCAAAGTCGCCACTATAAATTGAGGTTCGAACCACCCGGAACTAGTCAGTCCCGTGAAAAACGGGTTATCGGTGGAATCTACAGTGATTTGTTTTTTTTTCTGGCTAATACGATGAGTGCCAAAACGGTGATCTTCCTGCTGGGACTGCTGCTGGTTTGCTCGTCCTCGGGATGCAGTCTGATGAACGCCGGTGACGACGATGGTGGCAGCAGTGACGGGGAGCAACGGGAGTCCCTGTTGGCCGATCCGGCCACGATGGGAGCGGTCAAGCTGCCCAAGGATTACAGCGTCGAGGACATCTACGTGGAGTGCAACAAAACGTTCATCATCACGATGGAGTACCTGCACGAGCTGAACGATACCGGCAGCTTCCCGGACGAGACGGACAAAACGCCGATGGTGGGCACGAAAATTGCACCGGGATCACTGGCCAGGAGGGGACTAATTGAAGTGGTTCTGTTTGATGTTTGCAGTGTTTTATGCGATGCTTTCTGCAAAAGGGTGGAATACTCACCGAGGACGACAAGGTCAACAAGGAACAGGCGTTTGCGGTGGGCTGGGTGAAAAATAACGAAACCATAGACGATTGCCTGCAGGAAATGAGTGAGTATTGAGGTGGGATTAGTGTAATCCGTGAGAGATCAGAGTGCAGAGACTTTTTATAATCAGCAATTCTCCACGAAAACTGCATGATCGAAAAAGCTGTCCGATTGAGCTCAAATTTGGACTGGGGGTTCCTTGGCCGAAATAATTAGACGCGTATCTTTTTGTTTGGCCATTTGGGTGACCTACGCAGTTTTAAGGTGGTCCGAATAATGGCCATTTTAGTCGATTTTCACAAAAGCCACATTTTTCAAAACATCATAACTCCGCACCATTCACACCGATTTAAGCTGCCTTGGACGCAAATGAAAGGTGATTAGTTGGCCTTTCAAATAGTTAGAAGTTTAAAAAAAATTGCCTAACATTTGAAAAGGTCGTATGAGAACTTGAAATGCGATTCTGGAGGTTTCGGGACCAAAAAGCCTGGTCTGAATTTTTTTTATCGGATTCCTGAGACAATTTTACGTGACAATTTAAAAATTGGTGAATAAGGTAAAATTACATCATAACACAGGTAATATTCAACCTTCCAAAATTTTATCTTCCAAATATACATTATTTTTTACTATAGTTTTTGGGGTACCAGAAGTTGCGTCTATCAATTTTTTACTGTTTATCTACTCCTTCTCATCTACAGAATTTCGTCAAAAACATCAGACTTAAGAGTTAAGAGAGCAATTGCTCTCTTGCAAATATTCTAAGATTAAAATAAAAAAAAACTGAAAAAAATATTCTATCGATTGTGATTTATAAAGAATACATAGTTAACTTTCATTCTTCACTGTAAAAAATTTACCGCGCTTCATACAAAAAGTTGAAATTTTGTATGGAGATAAAGCCATACATAGCAATAAAGGAGGGGGTTGAAAAATCTAAATTTAACTGAACTATTCTCTACGTTTTCGGAATTCTGAGTACGCAATCAAATCGGGCGTCTAATTTTACATAAAAGTCCCTTTGACACCAAATTTCTATCTCATCACCTTTTCAGGCTGCAAATTATTGAAAAACACCTCTTTTTTTCGCAAGTTCGAAAATTGAAGGGGTCGTACGGCCCCTCCGTCACGAGATATCAAAACACGAACCTCGGATTCGTGATCAGGGACAAAAGTTACCCCTTAGGACAAAGTTTCACGCAAATCAAAGAGGGGTCGGGAAAACTTTTCCCGATTTCGTGTGAGTTGGTAGAGAATTACCCTAGGAATTACCCATTAGCAATAGTTACCGCCAGCTATGAAGTCAACTTCGTTTTTAATACACAGTAGAAAATTGTGTAAATTTTGAAGGTGTAATTTTAGAAGGTTAAATATTATTCCATTTATGATGTAATTTTACCTCAATTTAGACTGAAAAAGTGACATAACACCAGAAAAGTGGTAAAATCACACAATGGGGTTGATCCTGATGAGTTATTGGCAATGCGATGAAACGAAATCGGCTTATATACTTGAAAGAATATAAGGGGTATATAAGAAGTATATAAGAAAATACTTTTTACTAGAAAAATCACAAAAAAATAGGATCAACTCGGATAGCAAATGTGTAGCAAATTAAATTTCCTACATGAATCTCACACTTGGACAATTTTGGGCGAGACCCGCGCTTCCTGGCAGAAAAATACTGATACGATGTTGTTCTACATACATTTTTGCCATTTTCCCCATGTAAACTTCAACGATAAAAAGCGACCCCTCAACCTTAACCGATTCGGCTCAAAATTTGCAATTGGGTCCTAAAATGAAGCTTAGATTGCTGATATTATTGTTCACAGCGATAAAACTTATTTTTCTGAGTACAATGACTCTTCGTACGACCACAAAGAGGTTAAAATGGATTTTTAATTCAATTTTGAAAAATTAACCTCGCGGTCCTTCCTGACAGAAAAGCTCCTACTTGACAGCTCGTACCAAGGGGACCATAGTTGATTCATCAAAAAAATGTTGTATTGTAAAAATTTTTTTGCAATTTTTTTTTTTTGAATGAAAAAAAGTGGTCAGAAATGGTTTTTAATAGTGCTTTTTTGTTTTACCGTTGTACATAAAAATTGACATAGGGCTTTAGTAATTAATTATACTTATTTTTGCCTAAGGAATCGAATCAGAGGGTATCCCTGATGTCGATTTTTTTACTGTCACCCTAATGTACACCCCTTGGGCACTGTGTACATTTTGTGATGAAACATGCAAACAATTTCAAGTTTGACAGAAACCTAGTACCACGTTTTGTTCAGAAACTCATGCCGAACATTTTGCTACAAAAAGCTCATGAAACGATGTTTTCTATACTATTACAAAAATCAAAAAAGGTGCAAACAAAGTTTGTACACCTTTCATCCAGTGTCCCAACTCCAAATAGGTATCAATGACTGATTGAAAAAATAATTTTGGATTGAATATTAAGTTAGTAAAGTTTACTAACTACTTAGTATAAAAGTTTATGTAACTCTGGAAATTCTATTTTTTAAGGTATTTTTTTTTATTCATAACTTATTTTTATTAGGACCTCTTAGCTGCGATCACGTAAGGGCTCATTCATAAACGATGTGAATTCTTTTGGGAGGTTTGGGGATGGGGGTGTTGGAATCACTCTATGAATGTGTTTTAAAATGCATTTTACACGCGCCCAGTTGCTTTTCAATCATTAGTTTTCAAAATATCGAGGTATCGCCGGAATTTTTTTTTCGCGAAACAAAAACTTTTCTTCGGACTGTACATTGGTATTTTATGAAAATTTAAGCTCATCTTAAAAAATATTGTATTTTACTTAAATTTTGAGCAAAGAATTAATAAAAATGCGATATTCAGAATCAATTAGATTGTTTAAAACTAATAACTAAATTGCCTAAACCCAAGACAAAAAAAAACAAGATCCCCTCATACTCTCTTTGGGAATGTCTTCGAGCACCATAGCGTGTAACGTGGATTTTTCACAAATCAAATAAAAAAAAGATTTTTCCCATACAATACCCCATACAAAATTTAATCGTTTTGCGCAAATTGGGAAATGAACTTATCCTTTCAAAACATTGGGGAATAGTTTAGGACCCCAAAAGGAAGTGAAAATTTACTGTGATCACTAAATTTGAACAAATTCAATTTGTTTATGCAATTCGTCTAGCGTCAGTTGATCTTTACGTTAGGAGCGACCAGAGTTCACTGTTTACACTTCGTATTTGGCACACGTACATTGTTTTGTTCTTTGATTTCGAATGACAACCAAATTAGAATTGGAAAAACATAATTTTGTACTTACGTTTTTGTTTTGAAAATCAACCTTTTTTTCTCACACCACTCAAACACACGCACACGCACAAATAACAAGTTTCTAATGAACCTCTTTAAACTCACGCAGATGAGTCCACGCCCAAACCGATCATCCTTGTTTAACGATTTGACCATGTTTGAGAGGTTACTCTCTCCCATCAGCTCTTTTTTTGGTTCTGTATGCGTTCAGTGTTTATTATTTATGTATCGATGACATGCAGTTCTGGGAAGATAAACGAGCAAAAATTGTTCAAAAAATTATCATCCCTTATCAAATTGAGTAATTTTCCATAGGGTCTTCCATTCAAAAACAATCTGACGTTAATTATCCATAGATAAAACAAATACTGGGTGATCGCCACCATGCATTGCGGTCACAAGAGGCATTTTGAAAATTAAATTAAGTTCGATTTTATTCAAACCGGTATATATGACCTAAGCCTTATTTGACATGCGTCAAGAAATCACGTCTGCACCAAAGTGTGCGCTTCTCTTTTTCTGTTGTTTCTTCACTAAACTGTGAATTATTTCTGGGACCCGAAACTTCTATGAGTCAGCCGCTACCCTATGGCGCATGTAGAAGAGAAAGATTCTATGGAAAAGTACTTAATTTGAGTAACACTGTTAATGTTTTAAATAATTCCATCTTGTTTGAATTCGAAAAAAACACTGCAGATGAATCGTAAACTATGAATGCACTGAATCTGATAAAACCGTTTTTCAACGAAAGAAAACATCAGACATTGTCAATACCTCAACCAGAGATGTATATCCGGATCGAGTGGTTCCTGGTCATTATTTTGAGCGTGCAAGTTCAAAATTTCTCCGCTTGTGATCTGAACCAAACCTGCCTCCACGACATCGAACATGACGTGGAAGAAGCGTTTCATCTTCGCCACAAACGCTGGCTGACCATGATCCCGAACGGGGGAGTCTGCCAGATTGTACTGAGTACGGTGGCACCGGTCCGCTTCGCCCACAAAGTGGTCCGCAGCGTTGGCGTGGCCGTTAACCTGCAGGCCAACTACGCCATTCCGGGCAGGATCATCTGGCCACACGCGGAGAACTTCTTCAAGGAGCGTGTCCTAAGCGAGGATTACGTGGACAACAGCCGGAAGGATCTGTACCGGTTGCTGGAACGAATCTTCCAATCCTGGGGAGGTGATGGGCGGGAGTGTCTGCTGAAAACGATTTGTCAAGTAGCGGAAACCCCGTTGCAGCATAACGGGTTGATTGGGGAAATCCTGGATGTGGTGTTCACGTAAGTATTGTATGGCATTATTTGAATACTTACAGACTTAATACATTACTGGAAAAATAACAATGTTCTAATTTTCTAGACCACCGGACGATGACGCAATGGATGAAGACTTCAAGATGGCGAAATTAAACGGTGCCAGTGGAGGTGAAGAATGTGCTCAAATATACAATAAGTGTCTTGTTGAACATGAATTTCTGAACAGCATTTCAATACTCATTGATATTACAATGTTTAAATAAATGTTCTAATCAGCAAATTTCATTGACTTTATTTTAGATCTAACAATACATAGCACAATTTACACAGAAAAAAAAATATGGTATTATTCACCAGTGAATAATGCCAGATTTTGTGTCAAAAAATGTGTAATATTATAGCAGGAACTGGTGAATTTTCATCAGAATCCTGAATAATTTTCATCTGCTTCATATTTTTACACAATTTTCGGTAAAATTACTTAAAAATGGGTAATATTGAACCATCCAAATTCCCTACCTTCCGAAATGCAACTATAAAGAACAATTGTTTTTTTAAGCAGTCAGGAGCAGGTGGTTGGTCACTTTTTCGTTTGATATTTTTTTAGTTTGTGTTGGTTGGTCAAAGTCAAACAAAAAAGTGACGAACTGTCACTTTTTACACGGCGCTTACGTACACTATCAAAACAAACGTTTGGTAGTGTGTGTGAGCTCGGTGTAAAAGGGGTATTAAACTAAAAAGTGACCCCGTTCGTTTGACAACAGTTGGTGTCAAACCATCGGGGTGTGAGTGTATTTGCGATGAAAAAAAAATGACGGATTGTAAAAATCAAATCAATTTTCCATGCAGTTATACATAACTTAGTTTTGTTAACATTATCATTATTATCTTACATAAACAAAAATAGTTAAATTTTGAATGGTTAAAAATTCGATTGAGTAATTTTACCTAAAAAATGTGTATCAATATGAACCTGATTAAAATTCATCAGAAACTGATGAAGAAAACTCACCAATTCTCGATATAATATTACACATTTTTTGACTCAAAATCTGTCACCATTCCCTAATGAATATTACCATAATTTTTTTCTGTGTAGGATTTGAGTGCGAAATTAAATTGAGACAATTATAAAAGCTTAATTACATTTCGATGTTTTTATTCAAAAGTCATTCTCTGCAACCTCACACGAAATAGGAAAAATTGTCCCGCCCATCTTTGATCTGCGTGTTGTTTTTGAAATTTGAGTACGCCACAAATCGGGCGTCAAATTTTACATAAAAGTCCCTTTGACACCAGATTTCCATCTCATCACCTTTCCAGGCTGCAAATTATTGAAAAACATGTCTTTTTCGCATGTTCAAAAATGGAAGCGGTCTTACCGCCCCTCCGTCACGAGATATCGAAAAATGGAGCTCAGATTCGGAGAATGACCCATTCATATTTTTTTATTTGTTAAGAGCAAGTAACAATACCAACGTTTAGTGCATGAAGAACATTTTTATTTCAACCAGGCCTAACTTGGGATTATTTTTTGAAAAAAAATATCATATTGACTATAGTTAAAATTATGAGCCATGATTTCAACATTTGAATACAAATAGTGTTTTAAAAAGCATTTACAGTTGTTTTGCAATCAACAGTTTTTAAAATACCATAAATCAGGGTGACTTTGATAGCCGGGGTGACTTTGATAGGTTTGCGATTTTCCCGCAAAATGAAGAGTACAATTAAAATACATACGGAATGGTTTAGAATCATACTGACCAAGGTAGAGAAGTGTTCAAAGTACCTCAAGAAAAACATTCCATAAAATTTTGAAAAGTTTAAAAAGTTAGTAAACTATAGTTAAGAAAATGTTGGTAAAATTCATTATTTTAAACTTCTCAAAGTGTCATGATTTTCGCAAAGAACATGAGTTTGAATCGGAAAACAGAATGCATTTTCGAATTCTTTGGACAATTTTCCACTAGGAGAAGGTTAAATAAGTTTGTGAATAATAAATAATATGTGTTTTTGAAACACAATTGAATTTTTTTTTCCAAATTTATAGGCAATTTCAGTTGA
This sequence comes from Culex pipiens pallens, assembly GCF_016801865.2. Taxonomy (NCBI): domain Eukaryota; kingdom Metazoa; phylum Arthropoda; class Insecta; order Diptera; family Culicidae; genus Culex; species Culex pipiens. The sequence continues at coordinate 139,770,337 of NC_068939.1, forward strand.
ACAAATTTCATGTAGAATCTGAAAACTTGTGATTCGTGCTTCGAATTCAGTATAAAATGCAATATATATCGATAATTTTATAAACAAAACTATTTTTAACAAATTTCCTCTAAAATTCCGACTTTTTCACAATTTTACATAAAATTTATATAAATTTTGTTTAAAAACTTGTAAACATAGTTAACTAATTATAAACATTGTTTTTTTTTTCTTGAAAACTATATTAGCTACTTTAGTGATGGTACATTTAACGTACAAATAAAGTTTTAACATCTTCAATATGATTTTAACAACAAAAACTATGACTATCAAAGTCACCTCAGAATTTAAACTACGAGCCGTTTTTTCTATATATTAACCTATTTATAGCTTAAGTCCGGCAATTTTTCTATATTTTGGGATATCTGTTTCAATACCGGCTAGATTTGTGTCGTGATGGCATTTTTCAAAGTTGATTGCAAACATTCCCTTCCTTAACATTCCAACGCCCAAGGCTCCAAAAAAGTTGGAACGGTAACTTCAACTCAATGATTCTCGGGCATAACTCAACCATTAAAGATGATTCTTCTTTCCAATGATTTGTTAGGATGTCTAGATGATTCTAGAACTTTTCAGAACTTAATTTGATCAAATCTGTATTTTTTACGATCAAAAACATCGTTCCAACTTTTTTTTTCGCGTGTAAAAAAAAATTCGCCAAAAATTCCGCGGAGGCAGTCGTTTTTGAAAAGATGGAACGATGTTTTTGGTCTCAAAAATTACAGATTTGATCAAATTAAGTTCTGCAAAGTTCTAGAATCATCTAGACATCCTAACAAATCACTGGAAACAAGAATCGTCTCAATTGGTTGAGTAATGCCCGAGAACCAGCGAGTTGAAGTTACCGTTCCACCTTTTTTGGGAGGCTTGGGCATCCGTGTAAGTTGGACATGCGTTGGGCGTTCCAATGTTAACAGACGATTGCAGTTTGGATTCCTTTGATTGCTCAAAAGAAACAAAATCCGATTATGAAAAAATGTCATGTTACTTCTGGAGCAACATTTGAAAAGGGCGCATAAGCATTTTGACAGCCAGCACTATTTTGCAAATTCCGAGCCAACAGGTAATTATTTAACAAAACGCGCAGTGTAAAACGGTAGCTGGGAAAGCCAGCTATTGTTTAACATTTAGAGTTTTGTGAAAAAGTTACCTGTTGGCCCGGAATTTGCAAAATAGTTCCAGCTGTCAAAATGCTTATCCGCCCTTTTCTCGTGTTGCTCCAGACTTGCATGCTACTGTCCAACTTTTTTTTCTAAATACCAATAAATTCATGAAAATAACGGTTTTTAAATGTTTTGCATCAGTTTTTGATGGTCTACAATTTAAAACTGAAAAGCTTGAAAATGCTTTTTTTTATTAAAAATACAAAATTCACGATATTCAATGTATCCTACATAGTTTACAACCGGCCTTGCAAGTTTTTTTTAATAAAAATTTTTATTTTAGAAATAATTATTTGGTGCTCCCTGGCATTTTAAGTAAATTTTGAAGGAAAAAGAGAAAAAACTTGAAAAAATTGCAATGGTCTTATCAGTACACAGTAAAAATTTTTGTAAATTTGGAAGGTGTAATTTTGAAAGGTTGAATATTACCTTTATTCTGATGTAATTTCACCTCGTTATAGACTGGAAAAGTGACATTACACAAAAAAAAAGAGGTAAAATTAATTTTTTTTCAGACATCAAAGATGTAGGGTAGTGGTCATCAATGAGACATAGGGAACAATGATAAAATAGCTCTCACAATTCGTAGTTTCAACCAATCAGGCTCATATTTGGGGGAAAGGTGTGTCTACTAGATACACGTCTGCCATAATAGTGGCTTTGGTTATGGAAGCTCCCTTGAAAAGTTATTCATACATGTTTGATTCTGGGGTGAAAAAGAAAACTATGACTAAAAATTACATTTTCGCTCATAGGCTGCCATTAACACAAAAACTAATATTTCTCCAAATTTTTTTCGTCATTTCACAGGGCATGAGTTGGGCTACAATATCCTTTTATTAGGTTTGACCAAAATTTAGAATATACTCAGAATCCAGGGCTGTCTCATTGTTCCCCACTCTTTTCGGCCCATGGGTAACAATGAGACACTTTGATTTTTCTTCATTAAACTTTTTAAAATCAATGGAAATCTTTCAAAACATGAATTGGAAGTGATATAAAGTTATTTGGTTAAATATAAGGACTTTACAAAATTTTAATAAATTTTAGTATAACTTTTGTTAATTGAACTGTGTAGTTACTAATATTTTTGTGGACCTTATTAAAAATACACTATCCTTTTGATTACGTTCTAGCTTTCAAGCTTATTTTTAATTTCTTCAACTTTTATTTCTTATCAAATAAAACCTTTAAAGTGCTATCTTTTCAATAGCATCAGATGCATTTTCTCGCTGGGTCCGGTGGTTTAGTGGTAAGCGTGGTAGCCTCTTAATCCCAGTATGGCCTGGGTTCAATCCCAGACGGACCCGGTGGCATTTTTCGGGACGAGATTTGCCTGATCACGCCTTCCATCGGATGGGGAAGTAAAACGTCGGTCCATTTGCGTAAAAGAGGTTTTGGGTGACTCACCACACAAATCCTTCGGACGCCTACACAGAAAAAAAATCATGTGTAATTTTACCACTTTTCTGGTGTAATGCCACTTTTTCAGTCTAAATTGAGGTAAAATTACATCATAAAAGAGGTAATATTCAACCTTCCAAAATTACAGCTTCCAGATTTACATTATTTTTTACTGTGTAGAAATGAGCAGAAACTTGCAATAGAGCCCACAAAAGACCCGGGGGTCGTTAATGTGGATTACTTTGCTTTTTTTTGCATTTTCTCGTATTTAATCAAGAAGTAACACTTTCTTTCAAGCACCTTTAAAGTAATTACTTTCCCCCTTTCAGCCGGCACCAACTGCGAGCGCGCTTACTTCCTGGCCCGGTGCGTGAGCACGCGCCATCTGGTGGAGGGTCGCAGCAAGGACAGCAAAAGGCGATAATCTTATCCTTGCTCTCGAATGAAGTGTACTTAGAGAATTAGTAGCGATAAGTAATCGAATAAATGGAGAGGACATTGCAATACTGGGCGTTTTTTTATTTGGTATTTAAATTTAAGTGCTTTCTTGGGACTAAGTTCGCCTTTTCAGTCGAATCGCGTGCGGAAAGGCAAGGTTCAGCGAGATTTGGTAGTGATACTTGATGTCCTCGCACCCGATGTCGGTGGCGAGTTCAAAGTGCTTCAAAATCATCGCCAGCAGCATCTTCAGACTCATCATCGCGTACCGATATCCGATGCAGCCACGGGGTCCACCGCTGAAGGGAAGATGAGCGTACGGATGTCTGGATTTGGCGTCTTCTTGGAGAAAGTGTTCCGGGTTGAAGCGGTCCGAGTGCGCTCCCCAGATGTCCTCGCGGCGATGGAGTGTGTAAAAGTTCATCAGCAGTGGAGTTCCCTTGGGTATGGTGTGGCCGTCCAGCTGGATGTCCTGCAGGTTTTCCCGTGCGATGATCGGAGCCACCGGCATCAGTCGCATGGTCTCCTTCAGGACTGCCTCCACGTAGACGAGCTGCTTCAGATCGTGCAGGTCGATTGGAGTCTGGTCTGGTTTTGAGGTTAGGACCTCCTGAACCTCGTGGTACGCTTTGGCTTGAACTTCCGGATGCATCGCCAGCAGAAGACATGTGTGGGACAGTTGAGTCGCGGACGTTTCATTTCCCTACGAAAAAAAGAGGTTTTTAAGAACTACGTCAAACTAAATAAAACATTTCACAACGAACCGCCACAATCATGGTGTAGATGTGGTCGGAGATTTCCTGATCGGTAAAGTTGTGCCCACCCCCGCCGTTCACCAGGGGCACCTTCATCAGCTGGTCGATAAAGATCTGCGGTCGCTTGTAGTGTTCGTCCTCGCAAATGACGGTCTCCAGCGTGGATTCTTTGGGGTTGCCGTTTTCGTCGGTCTCCAGCGGCTGCTGCACGTGGCAGCCCAGCTCCTGGCGTTTTTCGGCGATAATCTGAAACAAAAGGCAACACTCATTACATTATGCAAATGCGTTGGTGGGGGCAAAGTTTACCTTATCGGTGAACCGGTGACAAGTGTCGATGGCTTTCATTTCGTTGCGGTACAGCGCGGTGAAGCGGTAGATGAGCTCGTTGTGGAGCAGAATGTTGAAGATGCGCTTGCCGAGCGTTGTGAGAGCTCTGTGGGAGTTTAAATTGATTTTAATAAAACAATGTTATTTAACTCTCTAACGCTCAGCGCTGCCCAGATTGTCGTAAAATTTATTTTTGGCAGCCGCGTATTTTTTTTCGGTTGTCAATGCCAATGCCAAGCACGGCCATTTTTATGTCTTTGATTTGATCTGTAAAAACTAGATGTTTGTTGGACTCGGACGTCTGTTAGTCCGATAGAAAAAAAAAATGTTTTTTTCATTTGAGATCAGTAATTTGCCTCCGCGTCAAAGCAACTGTCTTTGTGCATGTTGTTTTTATTACAGTTTAAACTCACACTTCCAAGTTTTCGATGAAATCCTGCTTCCCCTCGCGCTCCAACGCCTTCCCTCCTAGCGAAGTCCTGCTAATCATCTCCAGAGTGCACTCGGAAATGTACTCCAGGATGTTGCAGGTTTTGGCTGCATCCTGTCGATCCGCATGCTGACCCAGTCGGTCGATCAACCGCTCAGCACAACTGTTGAAGATGGGCATGAAGCTATCCAAAATGCGCGTGTTGAACGTCGATTTGAGCGTTTTTCGGTGGACCTTCCAGGTTTGATCTGCGAGAGGGACAAAATATTCATCAAGATATTCATTGAAGATTTCAAGTGCTCTAAAAACTGCTGTCCCCAAACAGACTGTGGTCCCGATTCACCCCAGTTAATGGTACATGAATTTACAGACTCATTAGACATGGCGTTTGTCGCTCTAATTCTGGACGACCGTTGAATCCACAGCACCTCGTGAATTAAATGCTTCTGTTCTTTCTGTTAGTAGGATCAATTATTTGGTTTTTCGATGCCTCCCGAGCTGCGATGCTATGGAGACGAAACGATTATCACTTTGACCATTAAACATAAATATTAATTCTCTAGTTAATGCCACAATTCACACGACACCGTGCCTTCCGACAAAAGATGATATAGAAAGGGCTTCTTTGAATACACAAAAATATTATCCGAGCAGGTGGAAATAACTCAAGAATAACACATTTTGATACACTTTAATCACTTATAATAACACGAGAAGATGAAAACCTGTTAAACCAAGATCTCAACGTGTCATTTAAATACCCAGATAAGCAGTTATAATATCTCGGATAACAACAGAGACATCGCACTTAAATCAGACATTGTTATTATTTTTTCTTGCAATAACAAACCAATAACAAAGAAATCATAACAAACGAATTGCAAAACATGATCGAAATAACAGAAAATGATATTAGATTTTATGGTATTTTAACCTTTAGTAGACACCCTAGTAGAGCCGACGAGCATTTTTCTAAATTTTTCGGGTTCGGTTCCCCGAAAGACATTTCCCCGAATGCCATTTCCCCGAAAATCATTTCCCCTAATTGGCCACATCCCCGAATACCATTTCCCCTAATCAGCCACATCCCCGAATGCCATATCCCCGAATATCATTTCCCCTAATCGGCTATATCCCCGAATTCCATTTCCCCTAATCAGCCATTTCCCCTAATCGGCCATTTCCCCGAATGCCATTTCCCCGAAGTGACAATTACGCCAATTGCCGTTTATTTTAATTTAAATTTTCCCGAATTTTCATAGGGTATATGGCCCTATTTTGGACCTACTATGCAAAGCGTCAACACATTTCGCATGGTTCTCAAGAACGGTCTAACTAATTTGGCTCGTTTCAGGATTGTTTTGTGTCTTAATTTATGCTTAACAAAGTGTACTATTGAAAATTGAAAATAATTTAACCATTTCACTGTAATAAGCATTTCAAGTAAAACATTTTTTGGATGCTTTTTGGACTTATTGAATGTATTTTGGAGACATCGCTGAACCTATTTTGGACCCACACTCTGATTGGTTGAAATTTGGACAACTCGAATTGCGGCGTGCGGCGGCAACACGCACACTTACGAAAAACTCGGTTTGATAAACCAAAGGGCCTATCCACGATTGTAATTTGGAAAATATTTATTTCAGAAATTAAATAATTATGATAAAACAATGGATTTGAATTTGAAAACGTGTTTTAATTACCGTAAACCGGGGTGACTTTGATAAGATTTCAATTTGTTTTTGTAATATTTTACTACAGGTAAGGTTTTTCTCAAGATTATTATTTTTAAAACATGTACTGTGGTAGGACACACAAAGTCCATGCACTATTTTGGAAAAAAAAGTTTTTGCAATAGTGTTTAGAAAAATAGTTACGTTAAAAATTCTTAGTTTGAATTCCGGGGTGACTTTGATAGTCATAGTTTTTCTTGTCAAAATCATATTTAAGAGGTTCAAACTTTATTTGTACGTTAAATGTACAATCACTAAACTGCCCCTGATCGCATAAATGTCCCATATGCATTTTCATCGATTTCGAGTTCTTGATGCAGTTTGGTTCAAAATTGTGTGCTCTTTCGAAAGAGCCTATAACATCCAGTACTTTGTTCAAGAAATCAGGAGGAAATCCAGTTTTTTAGTGAAAACTTAACACGTAGCCTTATGTATGGGACAAACTTCAAATGCGTTTTTCTCAGCTTGCTGTTTTTGCATATGGGACATTTATGCGAACATGGGCAGTAAAGTAGTTGATATAGTTTTTAAGAAAAAAATCAATGTTTATATGTGTTAATGTATATAAGTTTATAAGCTTTTTAACAAAAAACATATAAATTTTAAGTAAAATTGTTAAAAAGTCAGAACTTTACCTGAAATTTGTTAAAACTAGTTTTGTTTATAAAATTATTGATTTATATTGCATTTTATACTGAATTCGAAACACCAATCACAAGTTTTCACATTTTACATGACATTTGTTCAACTGAGATTGCGTATAAATTTGGAATTTTTTTTAATTGTGTTTTAAAAACACATATTATTTATTATTTACAAACTTATTTAACCTTCTCCTAGTGGAAAATTGTCAAAAGAATCCGAAAATGCATTCCGTTTTCAGATTAAAAATCATGTTCATTGAGAAAATCATGACACTTTGAGAAGTTTAAAATAATGACTTTCATCAACATTTTCTTAACTATAGTTAACTAACTTTTTAAACTTTTAAAAATTTTATGAAAAGTTCTTTTTTAAGTACTTTGAACACTTTTCTGCCACGGTCAGTATGATTCTAAACCATTCCGTTCGTATTTTAATTGTATTCTTCATCTTGCGTAAAAATCACAAACCTCCCAAGTAGCAAGACAAATGCCTTTGATTCTTAAGCATTTTTATAATAGTTTTATTAAATGCGATAAAGATTTGTTACATCTTTCACCAAATCCAACAGGTTTTATTATTCCACAAACTTAAACATATTTTAAAGAATTTTTCAAGATATCATGAAGAATTTTGTTTAGAAGTTTTAATTAAGCTTTCAACTTTACACTTTAAGTACACCTGAAGAATTCTTGATATAGCTTGATTAACTTAACGAATGCTGCTTGAAATCTGTTAAGTCTTCCGCAAGCATTTTATCAATCTTGTTAGATTTGTACTTTCACTTTGACATATTCAGTTGTACGTGAACAGCGCAGTGAAATACATTGAGAGGCGAGCTGATTTTTTGAAAAACGCTTCTGGGCATAATTACTAGTGAATTTTCGGTTAAAGTTTTAAAATTACATATGACTTAATAACTATGTGTTGATAATAATAAAATATTTTTTAATTGGTGGTTTTTTATCGTGTTTGAATTGTGATAGAATTGTGAGAAATCGGAACATTTCACTGCACCAGAAATTCTTTTGCTTTGCAATTGTTGCATGTACTGGTGCTGTGCATTATCATTATTGTGTCAAAGTGGATGTACATCATGTTATTTTGCAATTTAGCGTTACTAAACGAGGCATTTTATCAAATTGTTTTCGTTTTAGTGTTCTTCGTCCTACCCCTTTTATCAAAGCCTTTCAGCCTTGATTAGAACTTCTTTAAATACATATGGTTTTCGAAAAGTAGTTGATAGAACTTTTCATCCTTAGGGTTACCTTGTTCAAAACTATCAAGATTTTATTATCTGTATTGCTACGCGCTGTCATTAACAGTTTTGCTTGTGCTGATTGCAGCGGTTTTTTGTTCACTAATATGTTTAATTTGAAAAGAGAGTGATAATCGTTTCAAAATATCATTGTTTGTGGTGTGCAGTCTATATTGTGGTGGAGTTAAAGATTGTAATAGCAACAGAAGGTGAAAATAGTGAAAGTAGCTGCTTTTTAAGGCAGTGTCCAACCCACCTTCGCTGTTTAAAGTTTGGTCATTGAACTGTGCTGAGTGACCGAGTTTGTGCTTTTTTAGTTCTTATATAATAAATAAACCCCATGCAAACTAACAAAAATGTGTTTTTTATTGAATTATTGCCAAATTCAAATCCGTTGTCCAAGTCGATCTATTTGCAGTTGATGAAGCCCGCATGCGCTACGTTCCCAGCCGTATGCAATTTAATCTTGGTTAAGACCACGATAAAGCATTGTGAGCCTGTTTTAAACCCTAATAAATCCTTTTTAAATCAAGTTATTCCTAGCGAGTTTTGGGAAAGAGTCTTTGAAGAAGCATTGAATTTGAAATAGACTTACAAAAGAATTTCAATATTTATAAATTTTCGCCATATTGCCAAACAAATCGAGGTGCTGGAAATCGTAGCCATGTTGAATTTTGGAGCAACAACCGATGAAAAAGATTTTTTTTCGATAAAAGTTTAGTTTTTTTGTGATAATTTTAAAGGCGCGTTCCATTTTTTCGAGCTATCTTGAAAAAATGTTCGGTAATTTTTTTTTTGGCACTACTGTAACGGTACATTTCATTGGAGAAATGCAAGTGCTTAAATATATTTATACAATTATTATCAAATGAATAATCAACTACCATAAGCCTTTTAGAATTCCATTTCGCATAAGAATATTTGTCTTTAATCAAGTAAATCAGCATGCTGTTCCCTTTTTGTACAGGCTTTTGGTTCTCTTTGAGAGAACATTCATAAATGCTTCGTGCTTTGTTATAACCTTGAGGAGTTCCTACAGGTTACCACAAAAATCTTTTCTAAACTAGAAAGTTTTATTCGAGCATTGAAGAGCTTTATAAAGTATTTATTAGGTACACAATAAAATAATAATGTCTTATGATACTCTTCATTTTTACTCTGGCTAACCTCCTAAAGTAGTCCATTTTAGCTTTATTGCTGATTTAACACTTATTTAACACAGCATGTGGGACTAAAAGGCATCTCGCATACATTTTCTCAGGAATTCTACATAACTTCTCCGAAACTACAGTAAAACTAAAATTGTTACTTGGGCTATCAAAGTCACCCCGTTTTACGGTACTTTGAACACTTCTCTAGCACGGTCAGTATGATTCTTAACCATTCCTTACGTATTTTAATTGTACTCTTCATTTTGCCGAAAAAACCTATCAAAGTCACCCCGTTTTACGGTATATTGAATAAAAACTCACGCATCTTTAGCAGGTGTCTGTCCTATTTACAATTTGCTTATTCTTACGACCTAATTGTTCAAGCATTAGAACATAAAAGACAACCCGTTATTAGTCGCAACCCGTTATTAGTCGCAATAAAAACACCTTAACTTTAAATTAAATGAATGCCAGAGATACATAACAAGTTACAATGAAAAAAGGTTCTAAATTTTACGCAGAGCTTAAGTTCAAATATGATTAAACAATGAAGAAATTTTTAAGGGAGATTATAGCTTGTAACTTGGTGCGAAACTTTCTCATCTGTCATGTTAAACTTTACAGTTGCTTGACAAAAAGTTTAACTACATGTTGCACTTTTAAAAACAATGTAATAAAAAAAGCAGATTCGTCGTGTTCAAAATTTTTTTTTACTTCGAACTTACCATCACTTAGGTTGCTGATATAATTTTTAAGAAAATCATTTATGTCAATATTTAGTTAACTATGTTTATAAGCTTTTTAACAAAATACATATAAATTTTAGGTAAAATTGTTAAAAATTCAGAACTTTGCCTTAAATTCGTTGAAACTAGTTTTGTTTTTTAAATTATAGATTTATATTACATGTTTAATTGAGTTCAAAGAACGAATCAGAAGTTTTTACATTTTATATTTATTTTGTTTTAATGAAAATACCTTTAATTTAGTAGTTTTTTTTACTTATGTTTCAAAAACAAATAATATTTAATAATATTTATTATTTATAAACTTATTTTACCTTTTCCTAGTAGAAGATTGTCCGAAGAATCCGAAAATGCATTCCGTTTTACGATTCAAAATCATGTTCATTGAGAAAATCATAACACTTTGAGAAGATTAATATAATGCTTTTTATCAATATTTTCTTAATTATAGTTAACTAACTTTTCAAACTTTTCAAAAATTTTCAGGAACAGTTCTTCATGAGGTACTTTGAACATTTCTCTACCACGGTCAGTATGATTCCATACCATTCCGTACGTATTTAATTTGTACTCTTCATTTTGCGGAAAAATCTAAAAAAAATTGATTTGTTTAAAACTAGCGCTTAGGATCTTTTAAAAACGAACTCAAGATTTTTTTAAATTTAATTCATACGACTTTTTCAAAAACCACTCGTAAGCAATGTTGACAGCTCCTGTCACGGTGACAGCTGACGATTTAATGAACTAGACCCTTTAGGTTTTTCAATCGCTTCCCCTTCAATTCCAACAGGGTAGCCAGTTTGCATTTTTTTATGCAAAATTTAAAAATATATGCAGCTAAATTGGTGATAATGATGTTAAGACAAACATAAATCAACATCAGTTTAAATTTTGGGATACTTTGCAATCGGTCCTAACAATCATCTAAATCTCTATCATCAATTTGCATTTTTATCGTTTAATAAACATGTTTTCATTGTTTCTGTTAATCATTTGCTTTTTAAAGCTTAGATTTCTTTTAAATAATTACAGTAAAGGAATTCAATTCCAAATATTAAATTAAAAAAAATCAATTAAAGTCAATGAAATATCGAAATAAATTGATAAACAAAACTGGCAACACCTTGTTATACATGTGTTGGTGATAGCCTTGAACCGACGGCAAAGTAGCTCCAAAAACTGATCCAACGCGGCTGATTTGAAAAAATATTTTGAATTGAGTTTTTTTCGATAATAGAATAGTTATTTCAATGGTTTAGTGACGAAAAACAAGAAAGAATTATATAGACAACAGTTACATTGCTCGGAAACCGGACGAAATTGCTTGGTGTCAGTGCAAAACAGAAAAAACCATCAAGGTGTCGCGAGCCAAATCCGATAAGCAACGAGGCCGGAATGTTTGGACCTAATCGATGTGCTAGGAAAATGGTAGGAAATACGGATGGCATTTGAAAAAGTGGCTGAAAAAGCGGAAATAATCAAAAATGTTAACATTTTTGGAAGAGGTAAGCTACAAAACGATCCTGCTTACACTTTCTGTTGGTTGGATTCAGTGAATTCGTACTTTAAAAGCCTGAACTACCTCGATTAATAAAAATAGGTCCAAAATAGGTACCAGGTCCAAAATAGGGTCATATACCCTATCCCCTTATCATCATTTTCGCTAAAGCCTTTTTCCATGAATAACAGTTATTTTCTTTCTCAATTTTACCGAACAAACAGCTTTTTCGGGTATGCTGTTGATTAAATGTTGTAAATTGGGTAGTAAAGCCCTTTGTAAATTTTTATGAACAACGGTAAGAAACCATTTCTGATAACGTATTTTTTCATTTTTATGCAAAAAAAAGTTATTGACAAGACAACATTTTTTCGATGGATCAACTATGGTCCCCTTGGAACGAGCTGTCAAGTAGGAGCTTTTCTGCCAAGAAGGGCCGTGAAGTGAATTTTTAAAAATTGAATTATAAATCCATTTTAAATCCTTTGCGGTCGTTCAAAGGGTCATTGTACTTAGAAAAATAAGCTTTATAGTTGTGAACAATAATATCACAAATTGAGGCTTAATTTTAGGACCCAATTACAGTCCAAACTCGATTATTCGAAGCCTCGATTATCGAATCACGAACAACTTTTTTTTCTTTTTTTTTCCTTCTTTTAAACATCAATTTTGAGTTCTGCAACCCCATTTTAGTCAAATTTGTATAGTCGATTGCCTATTAAATAATAAAATGTATTTTTTTCAAAATTTCAACACCGCCATATTTGCCGCCATCTTGGATTTAAAAGTTTTAAATCACTTTAACGTAGTTTAGGGGTCATACTTAAGCTCGACAATAAAAAATTAGGCATCGAAATTTTTTTTTCGTGATTCGATTATCCGAAGTGAAATTTTTCCGAGGCCTTCGGATAATCGAGTCTGGACTGAACTAGATTTTTTTTAGTTCAATTAACATTTGTATTCAACCGCATAATTAGATGCTGTTTTTGAGAAATTTGCAAAGAAATTTGTCTTTTTTTCGAATTTTGTTCAAAAACCCAAAAATTGAAAAAATAGGTACATAAGGCTGGTACACGGAGAAAAAAGAGTTCCCAAAACCGTGAACAAGCGTTCATGAAAATGAGAACCACGAACAAAGTGTTCAAATTTCATGGTACGTTTTTCAAAATCGTACCATGGGATTTGAACACTTTGTTCGAGGTTCCCATTTTCATGAACGCTTGTTCACAATTTTGGGAACTCTTTTTTCTCCGTGTACAAATTTTATTTAATGTTTTTTTTATTATACTTTTCGCCAAATCCCAAACCAGCAATGTGAATAAAATAATCAGTGTGAACGGGGTTCTGTACTACGAAAAAAAAAATTAAAATCATAAAAAATAACAAAACTTCTATTGCATTATTATAATTAGGTCTATAAGAAAAAAGTATTTATGTTGAGAATATATAAAAAAAGTCTGTAACAATATTCATTTGTAATTTGATGTGATAAAAATTGTCATCAATTTTTTTCTTATAAAATGCTATTTCCGCTTGACCGCGTTTGGGGAAATGGCATTCAGGGAAATGACTAATCGGGTAAGTGGCATTCGGGATTGTGGCCCATTCGGGAAAGTGGCATTCGGGGAGTGTGGACGATTAGGGGAAATGGGAAATTCGGGTAAATGGAATTCGGGGAAATGACTATTAGGGGAAGTGTCTTTTCGGGGAAGTGGCATTCGGGGAAATGTCCCTTCGGTAATATGGGTTTCGGGGATTCGTCAAAAACCACTGTACATATAAAAATGATTAAAAAGAAAGTAGGGGAAATCTACCCTTTCCAATCAAACACCTATCTTCGTCATATGGAGAGTTTGATGCTCGATTAAAGCTCCAAAAATACTATTTGGGCTATAAACTTACCAGCAACAGCACCGCCTCGAGTAAGCACGCAAATGTATGCCACTTACTGGCCAAAAAGATCACATTTAATGCACTTTTGATCATAATTTGTATTTTGCGAGACCACTTCTCATCATTTTGTTGGCACACACAGTGACACACACGAGAATCCCTCAAACGCTTAATGAATATCGCCAAAATTAACTTTTCACTTTCGCTTACTTTTTCACGGCGCTTAAGATATGAAATTGCTTCCAACTACCAGCAACATGTTCTTTTGATCATTAGTAAGGCACTCACTTGAAGAATAATCCCGAAAAATGTAATAAATTAGCAAGCGCCATCAAAAAAACAAACGCGCCAAGTCGTTTGACGTTTTAATTTTCACTTTGCATTCTAATCGAAGGCTGAAGAAAACCGAGCGAGAGACGAAGGCAAAAAAGAACAAAGGCTGGCCGTCAACACCACCAGCAGCACAGCCAGCGATGCCAGGAAACTTTCCCTATAAATGCCACTTTTCGTGAGTGTTCGTTTGAACTGTCAGCGCAAATGGCAACACTCGACAGAGTGTTGGAAGAAAAAAGAACTAAGCCGATATTAGAAAAATGGGCGTGGCCCAATGCATTCGCCTCGATTAGAATACCCTTGGGATTTTTTTTTGTTAAATGCTTGGTAAAGAAATAGAATAACTTTTAGTGAAAGTGAAAATAAACAGAAATGTTCACAAAAACTTGCTCTACTCGTTGGTGTACTTGGTTTTAGTAAAATTCAAGGGAGACTCTAGAATATCCAGCATCATTCAAACACGACCGCTTATTAGGATTAAAATGGGTAGATTTCCCCTATTGTTGATGCACATTTTTCCATATTGATATGTTAAGTAGTTGACCAAAACAAAACAATAGATTTGTTTACAGTTGCTGATGAAACCACGCATGTTTATTTTCAAAAAAATGTATTGTTATTGATTTATTATTAGAAAATATCATTTCAAACTTCAATTATGATGCTTCAGTTAAGTACAACTAACTATAGTTTTGATTAATTGTAAATTGTTACGGTTTCAGCATTTTTTGTACTTTCATCATAAAAACAGCTATATTTATACTCATGATTGAAAAAATGTACACTCAGTTGATTAAAACAAACATTTATTGTACACCCAAAACTGGGCAGCGCTCATCCGAGAGAATAGTGGTATCATTCACGGACACAATAAACACAGCTAGAGATGGACGAGAGTGTGTCGAATACGGGAATCGAACCAGAGACCTTAGATAAACTAATCCAATGACTTTACTCCCTCGGCCATCACTGCTTGGTGACCAAGTAGTGGTCAGAAGTCGATGTATGACACTTGTTGGAGATTTATTGTCTCAATTAACGAATGAAGAACACATTGGTTTTGATGATGTGGGCTGGTAGCATTCTTCTTTCAATTTTGCCGCTGAGTCCTCAATTAATTTTGAGGGAACGATTCTCTCGACTCTAAATTTTGGGTGTATGTTAAGGAAAAAAATTTGCTTAAATACACAATTTTCTTCATTTTTGAAGGTTTAATTAACAGGGGTCCACTTTTGGAAATGTTTGGATTTTCGTAGTCCTTTATTGGACCACCCTAATTTTTGCTCGAAAATGAGCAGTTCTTCGCTTTATTTTAGTAAAGTTCCTTAAACTTTCATTATTTCGATTTTCTGAAGTTAAATAATCAGTCAAAAAATGATTGGATAGTTAATTCAATCATAAACTAGAAATGCTGTTTTGTTGTGAAAACTCATCACTGATTTCAGATGTCGAACTTAAACATTTATTTTGGCAAAAAGGACGCCGCTCAAATCAAGTCCGTCCCATATGTAATTTTGTCAATATTGAGTTAATGATGCAGTTTGGTTTGAAATCATGTAAACTATCAGAAAAACTAATAAACTTCAGTACTTTGCTCCAGAAAACCGTAGAAAATTCACTTTTTCGTGAATTTCTAACACGTAACCTTATGGGCGGGACAAATTTGACTTGCGTTTTTCTCGGCTTGCTGTTTTTACATATGGGACGGACTCGATTAGAGCGGCAGTGAACATGTCAAACAAAAGATTTGTTGACAAAAACATGCTTCAAATTGTGATTTTATTGAATCTTTCATCAAAAACCCTTAAGAGGGTCCACAATTGGAAAATGGTCCACTAATGGGTAACGTACCCTATTCAAAAATTTCAATCAATAACAAAGTTTCTTATGATAACACAATTTATTGTAACTAATTCGACGGGACAAGAAGATTTAATAACAAACTTTGTTATGATAACATAACTTGTTATCAAGCTATTATTCATGAATCGATTTCACAAGAAAATTCAATAACTGTTTTTGGAATAATTGCTGATTTGTCATTGAAATGGTATTATCTCTGTTAATCCACCTGCCCCGGTAGGATAACAAACGCACTAAATAAAAAAGATTTTTTTTCGTTACTAATTAGATGTGTCTCTCCTGTAACTGCTTGCACGCAATTTATGCACCATTATTAAAATATAATTAACACGCACTACATGCAGATATACACTGACACAAAAGTAAGCCAATATCTATTGAACAGATTAAAAAAAAACGTTTTTGCTCACACACGTAGTTCCGGTCATCGATCGTGCTCTTCATAAACCACGTAGCCTTAAAATTCTAAATTATGTATAGAGCGTGGTTTTTCGCCAAACCAAATTAACCCCACAAAACACCATTCATCAATCCATTCATTTTTGGACGTGAATGCTTGCATCGCAAGTTCCCAACAAATCCTCCCTCTACTCCTAAACTTCCTATGAACACGCTTCTCATATTTCTCTCTCGATAACACAACCAGTAGCTGCTTTTAATTTTCGTTCCTTACGATGACCATACCCTCCCTATCATTTACTCACCCTCAAACCT
This sequence comes from Culex pipiens pallens, assembly GCF_016801865.2. NCBI lineage: Eukaryota > Metazoa > Arthropoda > Insecta > Diptera > Culicidae > Culex > Culex pipiens. Next base: position 139,786,727 of record NC_068939.1, read on the forward strand.
CCATAAATGCTCGACCCAGTAATCTAAATCACAATACTTCTCCACATCTTTAATCAAACTGGTACGTTTTTCTTATTACACTTAACAACTTCTCACCCCCACACAACACTCCTCACACCTATCCACTATTCACCTCCCCCCCCAGCTTCCCCCACACTTCCCCCTACCCGTCACGCTTTACCCATTCCCCATCGTCCCCGCGCTCCCCTGACATCCGTCTCAGCCTCCACTTCATCACATCCGATCGTCAATTACACTCCCTCCGCCACGTCCACCATATACGTACTCCATCCCCTAGCGTAAACCATACTTTACATCCTCCGCGTACCCCCCCCCCTGCACCCAACCCACCCTCTTCCCCCCCCTTCATCACCATTAAAAAATCCCACGCTCACGCTCCCCCCCATCTCTACACACCCCCCCCCCCCCCCCCCCCCCAGTCCCCCCCGCTGACACCCATCGCCGCGCATCTCACCCCCCCCCCCCCCCCTCCCAGCTCCTAGCCCCCGCACTCAACGCCGGCCTCGCCACCCCCCCCCCCCCATCCCACACACACCTCCGTGCACCTAACCACCAATCACCCAACAGAATTTTTAACTACACACCACAGTGTCAAAAAAATTATAGAGTAAACACCACACAGATAATAAAGAAATATACCCCCCACCCCCCCGCCCCACCCCCCCCCCCCCCCCCCACCTCACAACCCTGACTAAAATCTTATAAAGTGTATACTATATTGTAATAATCCCTCCACTGTCTGATCTCACAGGCACCATAATTCGTGCACAAAAACATAAATGACCACAATCAGAACTGCCACGACGGAGCGGCGCCGATCAGTCGCGGCCTTACGTAACGTAGCAATCCGTCAATCATCGCGGATTCCTGAACGATTGCGCGCGGAATTTGGCTGCGCTTGCCAACCAGCTAGACAGTCGCGGAAAAACTGCGCGCCGTCGCGATTTGGCCCAACGTGGTGGCGCGCCCCGTTTGGAAAACTTTCTGAAGAAGGGGAAAAGTGCCTTGGAAACTGTTCAAGGGTATGAGTTTGTGCACAAAATCTTGTTTAACTATTTGCGCCAAAAAGTAGTATCAAAAATGTAGACCTAAAAACAGTATCTATCGTAAATGTCTAGGGGAAAAAAGAAAAAAAAGTTTTGTCATAAAATGTTTTATCGGCAAACAGCTGATCGTGACAACGAGGTCATAGTTTTGAGAGCATAGTTTAGGTAGGTATGTTTTGAGTACCCAAACTTTTTGTCACCAATGAATTAGTTGTACACAGACTCAGACACAACAAACGATCAGTTTTAGTAACAACCAGTCATGTAGCTAAAAAAAATTGTAACTCTCGATCCATAGTACCTCATTTTGTTTATTCAAAACTGTTAAAAATTTGCCTACATAAAGGAACAGCATCTAATTTCATCGTGCCTCTAATGTTGGCATATCAGCACTTTGACGTTCAATTACAGCTAATGAAAAGCGTTTTCAACTGAAATCGAATGATTAATAGCACAATAGGAAGTGAGCAAGCAAGTTTCTATTAAAAGTTTTACAAAATAAGTTATTTAAATAGTGAAAATCAGCAAATGGGATGGAGTTAGGAGCGAGTGCTTAAGGGGTTACATACATGTAATTAAACAAAAATGTCAAGAGTTGGTATGAGCACACACTTATTTTTTTTTAATCTGTTTTCAAGGCATTAAAATATAAATTTTCAACTGCTAAGAAAATAAATTTGACGGTATTTGGTTTAATCATTGAAGAGTTAGAAGTTGCAAAAAACGGGTGCCACGATATCTCAACACTGCTTTGACCAAATCGGCTCAATTTTGGTGAAGACTCGTTAAACTTGTTCTGTGTGCATGACGAAGGCAGATTCTCAAAAAGGTTATTTTAAAAAAAATATTTTTTTTTTTGTGTTTTTCATATAAAAAATCGTCATATTTTTTATTTTTGTATTTATTACAAAAATAGATTTTCAAAATCGGGTTCCATCATGCACACGGGATATGTCTTGAGAGTCTTCATCCAAAATTTCAGCCAATTTGATCCATGCAATCTCGAGATATCGTGGCACCCAAAAATCAACTCAGTGTTTCGACAAAAACGCTTAGAAAGTTTGACAGTTCGCTTTGCGCATGGCAAAACTTTAAAATTAAATCGTCTTCTACTCATTTTAATCATGAAATATCTTCATGAAACTTTCATCATTGGTCGGAAATCATATTCTGCAAGGATTTAATGTATTTTTGGAATTATGGAATTTTGAGATTTTCTACATGTATGTAACCCCTTAACCTGACAAACATATGAGAATTCCTCCTAGTTTGACAAAAAACGTTCGGCCCTCCCACAACTCCCACTTGAATAAAATGCGGTGAAATCTGACTTCAATATACGGAGTACCTCCATTAAGAACTACCACAATTTACACAAACCTCCACCAAATTAAACAAACCACCCTACACACCCACAACACCCTATACACCCCACCACACCCAAACCCATCCATCCCTCAACCACACCAAAACACTCCCACATACCAAATAACATACACACCCAACTCATCACACCCCCTCCCCCCCACACACCCCACCCCCAACCACCCCCCCCCCCCCCCCCCCCCCCCCCCCCCCCCCCCCACCCCACCCCCCCCACCCCACCACCCCCCCCCCCCCCCCCCCCCCCCCCCCACCCACCCCCCCCCCCCCCCCCCCGCCCCACCACCCCCCCCCCCCCCCCCCCCCCCCCCCCCCCCCCACCACCCCCCCCCCCCCCCACCCCCCCCCCCCCCCCCCCCCCCCCCCCCCCCCCCCCCCCCACCCCCCCCCCCCCCCCCACCCCCCCCCCCCCCCCCCCCCCCCCCCCCCCCCACCCCCCCCCCCCCCCCCACCCCCCCCCCCCCCCCCCCCCCCCCCCCCCCCCCCCCCCCCCCCCCCCACCCCCCCCCCCCCCCCCCCCCCCCCCCCCCCCCCCCCCACCCCCCCCCCCACCCCCCCACCCACCCCCCCCCCCCCCCCCCCCCCCCCCCCCCCCCCCCCCCCACCCCCCCCCCCCCCCCCCCCCCCCCCCCCCCCCCCCCCCCCCCCCCACCCACACCCGCCCCTTCAACACATATCCCTCCCCTTCACTGCCACGCGCACGCCTCCCCCCCCCCCCCCCCACCCCACCCCACCTCCTCACCGCTCTACCTCGCGCACCACCCCCCACTATCCTACCACCTTCGTAACTTGAAATTGCTATATCTCGGCAATGATGCAACCAAATATCTTCAAATTTGTTTTGTTAGTAGGTGAAAATGTGTATTTTAATGCCCTGAAAAAAGAATATAAAAAATGTTGAAGTGTCCGCTCATACTAACCTCTGACTTTTTTGCCGATATACATGCTTCCTCCCCTTGAATTGAGAATGTGCAGAAAAAAATGACTCGGTGTCGGTGTTTTGGACTCATTACTTTGCATATCGAAACACTGTCGAATTGTTTTTCGATTTCTTTTTTGTAAGGAGGTCACTCTGTACATTTTTGGAAATTTTTGTTCTAAAAAAAACATAGCTTCCTAGTTTTAGGTGTTTCTTAATTAATTGTAGATCTTTTCAAAGAAACTTATCTTTTTAGCTCTGTTTTTTTTTTTTTTGACAGTGTTATGCCTGTTTCAGGATTTTTTGTGCCATTTCTGTGGTTTTCATATTTTTGCATTCATTTTTTCGTTTTGTGTTTGGTTTTTTTTTCACTATTGAAAAAATAAATAAAAAGACATCATTAGGCTCAAATTAGCAACAAGATGTACTGAAGCATATTTTGGGACGAAGCCAAATTACTGTTTCATTATTTTGTAATAGAAGGTATGGAATATTTGGTAAAAATTCATACTGCAAAAGTGATCCAAAAAACTAAAATAGCATTGGTAAAGTCAAATAAAACAAGTGAAAGCACCAAACAGGAATTTTTTAATGGGTTTCATGATTCAAGGTTTATAATGTATTTTTGGCAAATTTTTATTGGGTGGTTAAAAATTATAATTTAACTAATATTTTTTAGAAAGAAAAGAATTAAGAAAAATTCGGTATATTTAATACTTTTCATCTGATTTTTAGTACCGTACAATGGGGAGTCTTTGATAGGTTTGAGATTTTTCCGTAAACGAAGAGTTCAAATTATTGTACTTGTATAAGAATGTCAGAGAATTATTGAAAGAAGTTTAAACAGTTTTATTAAAGGTCTAGCAATGATTAAATTGCGAGAAAATTTACATAAATATTAGCCATAAAATCTTGTTTTTGTAAAGATAAGGGTTTTGCCAAATTTACGTAAAGGGTAGAAAAAAAAAATTGAAAGAAAATTCGAGTGTTTTCGAATCAAAATCCTAAAAGTTATGAAGCCCATACTTTGGTATATATTTTTGACTTTCTGACAAATTGCGATTTCATTTGTTCTTTTGTCATGTAAAATTATAATTATAAGCTTATAAGCTTTATCATGTTTCTAAGTATACCTAGTAGGGTGTTTCAGCCAAACAAAAAAGTTCTCAGATTACGGCAAACCGAGGTTCCCCTTGTAGAGGATACCCATAGGGACACTCATGCCAAATATCAGCCCATTTGGTTGAGAATTGGCCTGTCCCCAGCGGTTTAAAGTTTACATGTAAATTGCTATGGGACTTTTGTGCTTTTCGTTCAATCGATCCTACAGGTCTGGGGACAACATGGATTCACTCGGAATAAAGACAGGTGTGTAGGGGATGGTCCAATGAACACATTCCAGAAGGAATAAGGGTTGTCCATTCTGTCCCCAAGGTGCGCATTGGATCGACGTCCGGTGTCTCCAAAACCAACGATTCATCCTACAAAAGCATCGTATTTCCTTAGTATGCTATGACGGCTAGGCGAAAACCACGACGCCCCATGTCAGACGGTGAGCACGTGGAGAGGCATCGTTTGCATTATTATTGCAAAATCGTAATTTTACGTTATTTAGAATAGTTGAATTTCTTCCAGGAACATCAATAATTATAATTTTATTACTTTAAAGAATGTTTCTGAGCCAAAACTTGAGTGTATGCTCTGCCACGTGTTCACCGTCTGATATGGGGTGTCGTGGTTTTCACCTAGCCGTCATAGCATACTAAGGAAATACGATGCTTTTGAAGGATGAATCGTTGGTTTTGGAGACACCGGACGTCGATCCAATGCGCACCTTGGGGACAGAATGGACAACCCTAATTCCTTCTGGAATGTGTTCATTGGACCATCCCCTACACACCTGTCTTTATTCCGAGTGAATCCATGTTGTCCCCAGACCTGTAGGATCGATTGAACGAAAAGCACAAAAATCCCATAGCAATTTACATGTAAACTTTAAACCGCTGGGGACAGGCCAATTCTCAACCAAATGGGCTGATATTTGGCATGAGTGTCCCTATGGGTATCCTCTACAAGGGGAACCTCGGTTTGCCGTAATCTGAGAACTTTTTTGTTTGGCTGAAACACCCTAAACCTACCTACATGCTTTTTTCCTGAAGCAAACAATGTAATAAAAAAAAACATAAATAATTAAAATATTAAAACGTATTTTCAAATCACCCCACTTCACAATACCTTCAAAGGTCTACAATTAACGTGCACGTTTTCCCCTTTTTTTTTTATTTTCTGTCAATTTCTAAGCAGGAAATGAACATTCCAACGCCCAAGGCTCCAAAAAAGTTGGAAAGGTAACTTCAACTCACTGGTTCTCGGGCATAGCTCAACCAATCAAGATGATTCTTCTTTCCAGTGATTAGTTAGGATGTCTAGATGATTCTAGAACTTTGCAGAACTTAATTTGATCAAATCTGTAATTTATGCGATCAAAAACATCGTTCCAACTTTTTTTTTCGTGTATAAAAAAAATTCCCCAAAAATTCCGCGGAGGCAGTCATTTTAAAAAAGGTGGAACGATGGTTTCGGTCGCAGAAATTACAGATTTATTCAAATCAAGTTCTGCAAAATTTTAGGATAATCTAGACATTCTTACAAATCACTGGAAACAAGAATCGTCCCGATTGGTTGAGTAATGCCCGAGAACCAGGGAGTTGAAGTTACCGTTCCACCTTTTTTGGGAGGTTTGGGCGTCCGTGTAAGTTGGACATGCGTTGGGCGTTCCAGTGTTAAACGAATTCGCAAAAATGCACCTGTCGCCGCCGATTGTGGGTGGATTGGTTGGGCTGTTTGGTTCAGTTGGTTGTAGCGTGTTCCCGCTGCAGTGCGCTTCATTATTTAATTTTATATTTACCTGCTGCAATTTAACCGCATGCACTTTCTGTGGTGCGTATCGGCAACTTATGCTGCTGCGTTTCCTCGGTAAACAATAACAAAAAATATATAACCATAAGGTAGATTGATGTTAGGGGGAACAACAACGACTACCGACTTAAGTCGGTCATTACCAAAACGCATTAAATTGCGTGCATATCTACGTGCATGACTGATTCGGGCATTAGGTATTGTCTCCAAATTGGCAATTTAATATAGGGAAATGCTTTTCAAGTTAAAACCAATGTTGCAAATACTTTGGATTGGTGTCATTTGTTCCGGTCTGGGTTCGTACGGGGACCAATGGAAAATCATATTGTTTGGGTGAGTTTTTCTCAGGCTATTTACAATAATCGTCACACATAAACGGCTGACTCGAATAGAGCAAAAATGGATGAGATTCATCATAATAATATTTTTTTCAAATTATAGAAAAATCTGTTACTTTCTTGAAGATTCTAATCATCTTTTGCCTGAAAAATTAAATATCGGCCAATTAAAAATACTGCGCTTCGCTTGTAGACTAAAGCACACGGTGATTTTTTTCGAAATTATTAGGATAAAGAATTCGGCAAGTTTGATATTTGGCACCATGAAAGTAGGGCTCTTTTCCGGGTCCTTCGAAATATTTCGTTGGGGGTCTAGAGCAACTATGGTTTTGAAGTTTTTTTTTTGTGATTTTTGTTCAGAAAGGTCGATGAAAATCGATGGGTTCATGTTCCATCACATTTCATTAGAATATACCTCAAGAGACACTTAATTACATATGTGACCTCCAATAAAAGTTTTCAAACCAAATTTACCAAATTTCTAGCTCTCTTTTAAATAACCCCAAAATCCCAAAAGAACCTTTTGCTCGGATACAAATTCAAGCATTAAACACTGCTAAACTTAGAGTATTTCATTTAAAAGCTATTTATTACCCAAAATGTTCCTAATTTTTCTTAATCCTCTGCCATATAACACAATGACATTTTAAAACATTTTTGAATCAATCAAATTGTAGAGACCAGTTTTTGAACAATTTCCATAAACTATCGCTGCTTATAATGAACCAACATTGGGTGGCAGCCTGGATTTCGTCATGTGATGTGATGTGATGATTTTCAAGGACAGGTTGCCTAGAAATTGGGTCACTTTGGGTCCAAAAATTAAGCTAAAATTTGTGATATTATTGTTCACAACGATAACGCAACGGGTAAGCGTGATTGCCTCTCACCCAGTCGGCCTGGGTTCGATCCCAGACGGTCCCGGTGGCATTTTTCGAGACGAGATTTGTCTGATCACGCCTTCCGTCGGAAGGGAAGTTAATGTTGGCCCCGGACTAACCTAAAAAAGGTTAGGTCGTTAGCTCAGTCCAGGTGTAGGAGTCGTCTCCCTGGGTCCTGCCTCGGTGGAGTCGCTGGTAGGCAGATGGACTAACAATCCAAAGGTCGTCAGTTCGAATCCCGGGGTGGATGGAAGCTAAGGTGTAAAAAGAGGTTTTGCAATTGCCTCAACAATCAAGCCTTAGGACACCTAGTTTCGAGTAGGAATCTCGCAATCGAGAACGCCAAGGCAATGCTGTAGAGCGAATAATTTGATTTTTGATAACGCTTATTTTCTGAGTACATTGACCCTTTGCACGACTGCAAAGGATTAAAAATGGATTTTTGAATTTGAAATTAGCCGCTTTAATTTTTGTATTACATTTTCGGGTGTTCTCGGATGTACTGCAATTATTAATAATGACAAGAAAAGTGCTTGGGGCGTCATCTAGTCACAAGACTTTCCAGCATGCTTTCATCGGACTGGCTACGTTTGTGTTAGATTAGATTATATTAGTACAATGACCCTTTGTACGACCACAATGAGTTTAAAATGGATTTTTAAATCAATTTTGAAAAATTATCCTCGCGGTCCTTCTTGACAGAAAAGCTCCTACTTGACAGCTCGTTCCAAGGGGACCATAGTTGATCCATCGAAAAAATGTTGTCTTGTCAAAAAAAAAAATTTCATTGAAATGAAAAAAAGTGATCAGGAATGGTTTATAATCATGTTTTTTACCGTTGTACATAAAAATTGACAAAGGGCTTTAGTACCCAATTGAGATTTTTTACGTTTTTCTTCATTTCTCGTAACTGGATGGACCAAAGTGGATGAAATTTTAATGGGGATAAGATAACATTCTATATTAATTAATGCAGATTGAACCAGTTTGAAAAATGCATGGTTGCAGAGAAATTTAATTTTAAAGACAAAAACGACTATTGAAATTTGAATGTACTTTTTAAATTATATCGAGGTATCTGATTGCAATCGTCAAAAACAATAACCAAACAAAAAAAAAATTAAAATATGTCAGATAAACACATTTTTGAAAGTTATCTTTGTGTTTTGTTTTTAAAATCAAGATATACTTTTTACTTTTTTCAACTTTTATCAAATAATTAGTTCCGGCCCGGAAAAATCAGAAATGGTTGGGCACCCCTGCCTTGTCCCAATCTTGATTTTTAAGGCAAATTCAACGTACTTTCAGAATCTGTAAAAATATTGAGGTGTTTTCTATGAAATTTCCGAGTCACAGCAAAAAACTGAAAAAAGAAACGTCAAACCATTGTAACGTCACGGCAGAATGTATAAATAATATTAATATTTCTGTTCTACACACAATTTTCATCCCGCTCTTCAACTCCTTCGCCCTCCCCTTCCTCTTCCTCCTCGTGACCAGGGGTGCCAGGTTGCCAGATAAATCTGGCATTGCCAGATTTTTTGAGTGCCAATTTGAAAAAAATATTTTTTTATTTCTTCCACATATTGTTTTATTGACGTATTTTGTTTATTTTGTGAAGCTATAATGTATAAAAAGTGAAAATACACTGTTTTTGAACACAAAATTGCTTATTACTTTGAGAAAAGTGGCTTGCCAGATTTTTCCCAGATTTTTTGCCAGATTTTTTTCTTTCAGACCTGGTAACCCTGCTCGTGACACACCTGATGCTTCCGCAGCAGTCCCTTCCGCGTGAAAGCCTTCTCACAGTGCGTGCACTGAAACGGCTTCTGTCCGGTGTGCTGAATCATGTGGCGCTTCTTATCGGTTGGATACATGAAGCTCTTGTCGCACAGCCCGCACAAGTACGGCCGCTCCTGGGTGTGCGTCCGCATGTGCAGCCTCAGGTTGGCTTTGGCCTTAAACTTGGCCGCACAGAGCGAGCACTGGAAGGGCGTTTCGTCGCTGTGCAGCAGGGTGTAATGCTGCTTGAGGTAACTCTTCCTGCTGAACCGATTCCCGCAGAGCGTACACACGTGACGGGACAGTTCCGGCCGGTGCAGCTTCTCGTGCGACAGCAGATTTGACCGCGAGCCGAAGCTCTTTGGACAGGACTCGCACGCGAAGGGTTTCGCCTTTGTGTGGCTTCTTTCGTGGTTGTTCATCGTTGTTTTATCGAGGAACCGTTTCCCGCAGATTGAGCATTGATGGCGCTTCAGCTGGTACGCACCTCTTCGGTGAACCTTAAGCCCACGTTCGGACATGTACCGGCGGAAGCAGATTCCACACTCGAACGGTCGCTCCTCGTTGCAGGTTCGGTTTGATTCGTGCTCAGCTTTGGAGTGTTTGAGCAGCAGCTCTTTTGTTTCGAAGCCGGTTTCGCATCCGCAGCAGCGGAATATTAGATCGAGGCTTTCCTCGCAGGTTTTGGGTTCTTCCTCCGGTTGTTCGGAAACTTCTTCTAATACTTCCTCTTCTACCACGTGCTGCTCGTCGTCTATTTCCAGTTCTATGTGGGAAGTGTCCATGTCGTTTTCGTAGATTATTTTGTAAGTGATTGTCGGAGTTTCTTCTACGTCTTCTATGTTTTCTAGGATCGAAACCTCTTCCTTTGGTGATCTGCAAGCATCGTTAAAATATCTTAGTCAACGTATGAATTTGGAACAAAACGAAAACTTACTCAATTTTTGCGCTTAAACAGAGTCTCAACTGGGCATCCGACTCCAAGCATTTTCTCCTGAGCGAGAGGGCCGATTTGAGCTCCGCATAGCAGTTGGAACATGCGATGTCCGGTAGGCCATCGTCTGGCGTTGGCTGAAATTTTGAATTCATTACAAGAAAGTAAAATTCTCCATTCGTTAATTAATACAAGTATCCATAGAAATTTTAGAAATGTTCAACAATCTGTTTCATTTCAAATTGCATGGTACCTAGTAAAAATGATAAGGTAATCTTACCTTGAGTCCACTCAGTGTCGTTATCATATTAGAGACCGGTTCAGTTCCAACAAATATATTCAAACAATTAATAGAAACCGTTGAAGCACAAACACGACATGCCATTTTGATAAACGAAATTATAAATTATTTAAATAATGTAAAATAACTCTAAATTTCACATCTTTTCGTCTCACGTCTTCTCTCACTAAATTCTAAATTCAGCTGATTCCTTCTCTTCCTTGTTTACAAACAAACTTCATTTTCTGTTTGTTCCTTTTTGATGCAACCCAGCCAGAAAACATAACCTTGCTTCAAGGTTGCCAAATTTACAATTAAATTATTATTTTATAACGCAGAGGAGGGGGAGGGGGGGGGTCGAAGGCCGTGTTAATCTCCGTACAAAAATTTTAAAATTTGTATGGAAATTTTGTTGCGAGGGAGGGAGGGGGTCTAAAAATCCATTGTTTGCCTTACGTAATAAAAGAACGCTCCCTTATGAGATTTAAGTTCTACGAATTTGAATTTGAGATCCCAACTGTTTGTTTGGTACTAGGTTTGGTACTTTTTTGGAAATCTTTTAGAATTTGTTTTTTGTTTAAGCGGTATATGCACTTCGGAAGGAACCGGTCAAGAAAAATATTAAATGGGCAGCAGCGGCAGCTAAAGCAAGTCAGAGAGGGTGAAGAAAAGCCTTAAGAAATCGTTCGCTCTCCTTTGTTCTGCTGTTCGTGAAGCTGTTTCTTGACCCCTTTCCTTCCGATCTGCGTACTAGCCTTTAATACCGAGGGAAAAGATTTAAATAAAGTAAAACAAAAACTCGTATTTTTCGACATAACGTCTACCGGGAAAGTTAAATCAAAGTTTGAAAAGATCAAAACGATACATTTACTTGTGAGCAATTCTCTACTAAATAGTTTTTTAGAATTTTTCTTTTTGTATTTTTTAATCCTGCTGAAACTTTTTTGGTGCCTTCGGTATGCCCAAAGAATCCATTTTGCATCATTATTTTGTACAAATAATTTGCCATACAAATTTGGCAGCTGTCCATACAAAAAAGATATATGAAAATTCAAAAACCTGTATCTATTGAAGGATTTTTTTTTTGGATCGATTTGGTGTCTCCTGCAAAGTTGTAGGTATGGATAAGGACTAAATTGAAAATAAATGATGCACGATAAACACATTTTTGGTGATTTTTAATTTCACTTTTTGTTACTATTTTGACGAAGAACTTCGTCTTAGGGCTCTATACAGGGTAGCAATCCAAAATTTCGCGAAGCGAAATGAAACCGAAAAATGAAACGCCTTCCCCAAGCAGAGGGGAAAATCACAGAAGCAGCGCGGCCGACGGTTTTGATATAAATATAAACGGCACCCCCTCCACCGCATTAGTTTAGTCGGTGGTCTACCACCGAAGCGAGAGGAGCTCAGCTCTTCTCGCGAGCGCCAGCCTTCTCTCTTCCCTACAAAACCACGGGAAATTTGAAGGCTGGCTTCAGTCGGTGGTCTGCCACCGAAGCGAGAGGAGCTCAGCTCCTCTCGCAAGCGCCACTAGGTGGCGTCTTCAGGAACTAGCCTTCCCGCTTCCCTACAAAACCATGGGAAATCGGAAGGCTGGCTTCAGTCGGTGGTCTACCACCGAAGCGAGAGGAGCTCAGCTCCTCTCGCAAGCGCTTGGCAGTAATGGCCACCACCTGGAGTGGCCGGAGGCCCCGGGGATGTTCCGATAAGGGGACATTTGGGGAACCATAAAAGTTGGGGGAATATGGGTATCAAACTTAAGGGATTTTGATACTGGACATAAAATTAGACAATTTGGCAGTAGTGGCCGCAACCAAGAATGGCCGGGGATGTTCCTATAAGGGGACATTTGCGGAACCATAAAAGTTGGGGCAATATGGGTATCAAACAATAAGGATTTTGATACTGGACATGAAATTTTACATTTTGGCAGTAGTGGCCACCACCTGGAGTGGCCGGAGGCCCCGGGGATGTTCCGATAAGGGGACATTTGCGGAACCATAAGAGTTGGGGCAATATGGGTATCAAACTTTAGGGTTTTTGATATTGGACATGAAATTTGACATTTCGGCAGTAGTGGCCACGACCTGGAGTGGCCGGAGGCCCCGGGGGTGTTCCGATAGGGGGACATTTGCGGAACCATAAAAGTTGGGGGAATATGGGTATCAAACTTAAGGGATTTTGATACTGGACATGAAATTAGACAATTTGGCAGTAGTGGCCGCAACCAAGAATGGCCGGAGGCCCCGGGGATGTTCCTATAAGGGGACATTTGCGGAACCATAAAAGTTGGGGCAATATGGGTATCAAACAATAAGGATTTTGATACTGGACATGAAATTTTACATTTTGGCAGTAGTGGCCACTACCTGGAGTGGCCGGAGGCCCCGGGGATGTTCCGATAAGGGGACATTTGGGGAACCATAAGAGTTGGGGCAATATGGGTATCAAACTTTAGGATTTTTGATATTGGACATGAAATTTGACATTTCGGCAGTAGTGGCCACGACCTGGAGTGGCCGGAGGCCCCGGGGGTGTTCCGATAGGGGGACATTTGCGGAACCATAAAATTTGGGGGAATATGGGTATCAAACTTAAGGGATTTTGATACTGGACATGAAATTAGACAATTTGGCAGTAGTGGCCGCAACCTAGAGTGGCCGGAGGCCCCGGGGATGTTCCTATAAGGGGACATTTGCGGAACCATAAAAGTTGGGGCAATATGGGTATCAAACAATAAGGATTTTGATACTGGACATTAAATTTTACATTTTGACAGTAGTGGCCACTACCTGGAGTGGCCGGAGGCCCCGGGGATGTTCCGATAAGGGGACATTTGGGGAACCATAAGAGTTGGGGCAATATGGGTATCAAACTTTAGGGTTTTTGATACTGGACATGAAATTTTACATTTCGGCAGTAGTGGCCACCACCTGGAGTGGCCGGAGGCCCGGGGGTGTTCCGATAGGGGGACATTTGCGGAACCATAAAATTTGGGGGAATATGGGTATCAAACTTTAGCGTTTTTGATACTGGACATGAAATTTGACATTTCGGCAATAGTGGCCACCACCTGGAGTGGCTGGAGGCCCCGGGGGTGTTCCGATAGGGAGACATTTGCGGAACCATAAAATTTGGGGGAATATGGGTATCAAACTTAAGGGATTTGGATACTGGACATGAAATTTGACATTTTGGCAGTAGTGGCCATAACCGGGCGTGGCTGGAGGCCCCTGGGATGTTCCGATAAGGGGACATTTGCGGAACCATAAGAGTTGGGGCAATATGGGTATCAAACTTAAGGGATTTGGATACTGGACATGAAATTTGACATTTCGGCAGTAGTGGCCACCACCTGGAGTGGCCGGAGGCCTCAGGGGTGTTCCGATAGGGGGACATTTGCGGAACCATAAAATTTGGGGGAATATGGGTATCAAACTTTAGGGATTTTGATATTGGACATGAAATTTGACATTTTGGCAGTAGTGGCCATAACCGGGAGTGGCCGGAGGCCCCTGGGATGTTCCGATAAGGGGACATTTGCGGAACCATAAGAGTTGGGGCAATATGGGTATCAAACTTAAGGGATTTGGATACTGGACATGAAATTTGACATTTCGGCAATAGTGGCCACCACCTGGAGTGGCCGGAGGCCCCGGGGGTGTTCCGATAGGGGGACATTTGCGGAACCATAAAAGTTGGGGGAATATGGGTATCAAACAATAAGGATTGCTGAGGACATGCAATTTGACATTTTGACAGTAGTGGCCACCACCTGGAGTGGCCGGAGGCCCCGGGGATGTTCCGATAAGGGGACATTTGCGGAACCATAAGAGTTGGGGCAATATAAGTATCAAACTTCAGGGTTTTTGATACTGGACATGAAATTTGAAATTGGCGGAACCATAAGAGTTGGGGCAATAAAGGTATCAAAATGTAGCTGCTCTTCTGTGATGTTGCTGCACGGTTACGCAAAACGGAAATGAAATTAAATCCAGCCTCGGAATCAGAATCACCTCGAAATTTACGAGCGATTACATATGTGTGTGTGAGTGTAAGCGCGTGCAGTCCAAAAATCTCAGCCTGCTGCGCTGCCAAATTGTTGGCCGATGCGCCAAACGCAAAACAAGAATCACCGTGTTGGTGTCGTTTCGTCCGAATCCAGATGAATACAACCACATCAGCAGATTTACCCTTCGATACGAAAGCAAATACGTGTGTATGTACGAGGGCGCGCGCAGTGACAAAAATCTGCGCCTACTGCGTTGCCCAGCCGTTGTCAAAAATCCACTCCCACAGCACAAAAACAACAAACATGAAAAATGCAATGCTCATAAAGAAGAACTGAAAATTCGCAGCAAACTGCGTGGCAAAATTATTGAAATCAAGATTTTAGCAAAAATTACTCTTTCAACAGTCGTTAGCCCTGAACAGGGTTGATTAAAATTCTTGAATTTTCGCTGGACGTTTCCTGACTGTCAGCAGCTGGACCAAAAATCGTTTTTTCGCCCGAATGCGGATCATGAACCAACGCCGTGTAGGCGTCGTTCCGCTCGAATCCGGATCAGGAACATTTGTGTTGACCACACGATGTGGCCAAGCCAAGCCAGTGGTTAAGTCCTTCTCGTCGTTGTTCGCTGCTCGAGTTGTGAAATCTTAATGAAATTGAACACAAAATTTCGCGATGCGAAATCGTTACGTGACGAATTCTCCTCTTTGCGAATTTCCCCTCTTTTCGGTGCACGCTGGTTGGTTGAATAAACGTTTCCCAATCACTCAATCAGGAGACGTGAGATTGATGTATCTAAAATCACCCCCACTTCAGCTCATAATTTTTGGATCGTCGTCGAGGCCACATCAGCTGCAGCAGAAGAGGGCGCAGAAGGCGAAAATTTCCCTAGGCAGCCCAACGGACAAACAACGAAGAACAACCGCTGCACCGCAGGAGAAGCAAACCACAGGCCAAGGTTCCGAAAAGAGAGGAAACCGGCCAAGCCCGCGGCCCGTCCGCTGGTTGACGAAACGAATCTGGCCGCCATCACCCTGAAGGATCGGAACTTCGGAACGAATCGCCACTGCAGACCATCGGGAAAGAAGAAGAGCAGCTCCTCCACCATCGCAAGTGTAACGGACAAGAAGCAAAAGCCCCGCCGCAAGTAGCACTTAGGAACGTGGTGCTGATGCAGGTTGACCCAGACCAAAGCTATGGACATCTTCCTCAACGTTGACCGGAGAAGCGGCCCGAATGAAGCACTAAACAAACGGCCCTTTTCAGGGCCACCAAATATCTCACGAAAGAGTTGTTCCTTCAAAATTTCCCTCTAAGAATGTTCCCTAAAAATTTAAAAAAAGATCGAATAAAAATCATTTCACCACAGAGTTAGCATAAAACCACTGTTTCTGTGTGGTAGAATGTCATACGCGCTTGTGTGTGTGTGTGTGTGTGTGTGTGTGTGTGTGTGTGTGAGCACGGAGAGGGAAAAATCGCCTGCTGCAAAAATGCACAAGTCAGGTATTCCCGGTTTGGTTGACTCGTCCGACTGGGAACTGCGGCCTAGCTCGAGACTACCGTGTCTGTTTCTCGCCTTCACCTTTCCTCATTTGCTGACGCGTCGTCCCTTCCTCGTTGAAAGTCGAGAGTGAAATAATTGCGAAAATGACAAATCGACCTATATTTATAGATTTTTGTTTTGGCATTTCGAGGAACGTTATTTCAAACGGTAAAATCTTTATCCAGACACATTGGAATTACATAATTTTTGGACCATTCGATACGGAAAACCTTCAGCAATTTTCTATAAAATTTTCAGTATTGGCAGAATAGCTTTTGAGGGGAAAACCGCCGCAGCAGAACTGGTCGTCGACGATCGTGAAAATAGGGGAAGTAATAGCGAAGTAGAAGTATAAAAATGCGTTCTACCCTTTCCACTCCACTTAGTTGCCACCGAGATGCTGAACAAGTCGGGTCGGCTCATAATATCTGAGCCGCAGACGGGTGAAGCAACAGCAGCAGGGAGAGAGAGAGCCCTAGCAACGCAAATTCTCTCTTCCGGAGAAGGATTTCTTCTGAAAAATTACCTTTATTTTCTAGAGAGAGATAGAGAGAGAGAGAGAGAGAGAGAGAGAGAGAGAGAGAGAGAGAGAGAGAGAGAGAGAGAATCGGAGAGCAGCACCGAAGAGGGAAAATTGTGTGCGAATGCCGTAGGTTGGCAGATTCAAGAAAATTGCCAAATGCGCGTTCACACACACATACACACACACTCCCGTTTCATGGTACACGCTGATTGGGTTCGATGCGTCGAGTTTCCCTTCCACGGATGTTCGATTGATGTATCTAAATTCGTCACCTGAAAAGGCCATCAAAGACTGCGACCAACTACAGATACACCCGGGGACGAGCAAAACCGCCAGCGGAGGCAACTTTTAGGCAGTGGAGTAAAATCGCTTAACCTAGTAGACTGTGTTGTAGCCCTATGGGTTAGTACAACGAATCTACTACGAGCTCGTGTAATTGGTCACGGCCCCGGGATGCACAGCCGGGTCAGAAGAAATCTAGGTGGCGAATGCCGTAGGAAGGCAGAGAGAACGCTGTAGAAATGTCAAAACGAGAAAAAAGTCTTGTAATGTGTGGGAATAAATCGTTTAATGTGATTCAAATTTGTTGTGACGCAAAGAAAATCTTTCACACATGGTTCAGACTGGCTCTTTGTAATGAACTGGAGTCCTGATAATGGCTTTTTATTATTTCAAAATATTTCTAAAAAATTGTTCAATGCCAAAAGTTTAAAAGGTAATTGATGAAATGATTTCAAATCAACTGGCACGAAAATCTTGACATTACGATTAGCTGTGAAGCGTTTCAAAACTTTAGACGTTATCCAATGTCAAAATACCATAAGATCTTAGAGCAGAAATAAATAGATCTTAAGAAATAACCGTTTCGTGATTGATTTTGTGGCCAAGAAACGCAAATAATAAAACTATAAAAAAATTCATTTAATTTTGTGTCCGAAGTTCTTCGTCATGATGGTTATGCCTGTAGCATTACCACTGCACCTTTTTTAAGTCAAGACTAACATTTCAAAAGGACGTAATATAGAATGTAGCCCTTTTGAAATGTTAGTCTTGATTTAATTAAAAAATTAAAATATTGTTTTCGGAAAGATCGGAAAATTTCACGAATGTTTCATATTTTAACACTGAAAATTAGTTGCTGAGATATCGACATAAAAAAATGGTGGGATATCGATATCGATCAGAAAATTCCTTCAAAAGATCAAGATTTGTGAATTTTCATAGATCATTTTTGTATGAAGAAAAATTTTATGTTTTCAGCGGCGGTGTTATAAATTCTGTAACATTTTAAATAGTGAACGAATCTTTTCGCACTTTTCGGCAAAGTTGTTCCCAAGAACACGCACTATGAGCTCATGAGGTTTGTGAAAAATGCAAAGATCGTTAAGGGGCTCAAAACTGAAATCCCCAAACGCACCGATTTTACGGGTTGAATCCCATTTGAAATTCAAAGTCAAAGCGCAAGGTCCTGTCGCAACCAATTAAGCTCATATTTGGGATTCGGGCTCAGTACACCTAGGGGATCATGCCCTGAAATGCCCGCAAAATTGACCCGTTTTGTTACATCCTAATGTAACCCCTTAAAACGCGTTTTTCTCGGAACGTCAAAAAGCGACGTAGCTACTCAAAAGTCTGCAAACATCAGACATCTGCAAAACCTAGGAAAAAACAAAACTTAACAAGCGTTACAGAGTTTTTGCTGTTCAACGCTTATCTGGCATCACTGCGACCCTACCGAGCAAAACTGACAGTTCACGAACGAGAAACGTCAACATTTATTTTCATCGCGTTCGTGTTCGTTCCAAAATTTTCACGCGTCGCCAAGTAAATCCTGGAATAATTTCGTGTAAAGTGCCTCAAAAATCGAACAAAAACTGTATGTGCGTTTTAGAAACGTTTAGAACATCACAGCCGGAAACTTACCAGCTTGTGCGTTGTTTGCTTGCGATTGACTTGTGGCAGGCACGCATTTGGCTCCAGTTTTCTGCTTGATAAACCGCCCATCCCAGCCGAGACGGAAAAAAATCGATCGATATTTCGGGGTTGACCGGAAGTGCCTTCCTGAACGCGTAGGAGCGTTTTCTAGATTTTCTACCCCCGGCCGATGTGAGCGCACACTCAAGATTTCTGTTTCCCTTCTCCCTCCAGAATCAAATAACTTTACAGCTTGTAAAAATTGAGTGCGTTCCTCATTGGACGGGTTGGTAGAGAATCGTAAGCCACACACAGATCCTCCGGAACCGGTTCGGTCGTGATTTACAGTGTAACACAGCGGTGAGATGGATCAGTCCGTGCCGCCACCTCCGGAATGTCCGGACGTTCCGGCACCTCTGCCGCCTCCGCCTCCGCCACTTCCGGACGCAAAGCGGGCTCCCCTGGTCGGGGAGTGTCCGATGGCTAAGCGCCGCCGGATGAACGAGTTCTTCGAGGATGATGATGACAGCGACGACGGAGCCGCTGAGGCCAACGGGAATGGTGAGGGCGATGACGAAACGACGGCGGATCGGCTCGACCGGCCGGTTACCGAGAATCTGCGACAGTTTCAGGTGCTGGACGAGGTGCAGGGTGACAATTCGGACGAAGAGGACGCCGGTGGTGAAGCTGGTATTGATCGAATTCCTCCCTAAATTTTCCCAAATCTTAAACATTTCCCCCTACGCAAATTGTAGATTCCCAGCGCGGTGCGGAAGACGGCGACGAGTACGAGCACAGCTCCGACGAGGGCTCCGAGGACATGAACGTGGACGATCTGGACAGCCTGCTGGAGGAGAACCTCCCGGAGGGCATGAAGTCGTCCGGTCCGAAGGGGAAAGCGTACGAGGAGCGCTTCAAGGAGGTGCTGGAGGAAAAGGGCCGCAACCACTTTGAGGTGCTGCCCGAGGGCTGGGTCCAGGCGACGCACGTGAGCGGAATGCCGCTGTTTCTGCACACGGCGTCGCGCGTTTGTACCGCGTCACGGCCGTACTTTCTGGGGCCCGGATCAGTGAGGGTAAGATGATATGGGGAGGTGGGAGGTTTCAGGGTGGCTACTCGACTGCAAATCAGAATTTCCTCTGTAAAAAAGGGTTTAAAAAAACAATGAATGATGTAACAGTAACTAAAGAGTGGCCACTTAGGACAAAAAGTCTGGAACATATCGTTTGAAAATTGTTTCCTATCTTTCGAATAACTTTGTAATATTTCATTCAACTTTCAATTGAATTACATTCGATTCGTTTTAAGCACTTAACAACACATTTAAGGTTCTTTCGATAATTTTAATTTATTATTTTTGATTTGTTGATTTGAATTATGAATCAAAGAATTGATTTTTTAAACAAAACTGTTGGTAGAATTAAATTTTCTGTTCTTTACTTTAAATGACGAAAATGTAAAAAAAATAACTGCAAAAACAAAAAATCAACTCTCGAGTTTTTTTTAAAAGGTCCTATAAACAAAATTTTTATTTTTTGCATTTTGGGTGTTTTTAGAACCGCCTTGAGTCAGGGGTATTCAAAAACACCCAAAAAGCAAAAAGTGAAAATTTTGTTTATAGGACCTTTTCAAAAAAAACTCGAGAACTGGTATTTATGTATTTTATCAGTTTATAGATTTAAATAATTTACCAGCCCGTGTAGATAAAGGTTGATTTTCATTAATCGGAAAAAAGCTTGACTAGCAAATTGAATCCGAACGTTTCTCGTGTTTAATGAAAAATACTCGGATTAGTTTTCAAAAGGACGTAAGGGCCATTGGTGAACAAAGCCCTTTTTGCATTGGTGTTCGATTTACTAACAAAAAAAAAATGCTTGAAATTGTTCATCTACACGTCCTTCAAATTCCCTGAACTTGAAACAAAAAACATTTTGTTTTTTTTTTTATTTAGAAATAAATAAAAAATAGTGTTGGAGAGCAGGTGGTTCTTACGGCTTTTTGAAAACTTAACTGATTGGAAATAATATAGCTGTACACTCAGAAAAAAGTACTGGCAAAATCCATAAGAACGTCTTATGACCTTTCGACATCAGGATTTTATTCGGATGTCATAAGATTTTCTTATGGCTGGGAGGGGAAATTTGACAAAGCCGTTAATTAAGATTTCCATTGAGTTATCTTATGACATTCATAGATGGAATTGTGTACATAATATATGGCAATGCTCATGGAGATTATATTAATAAACTATGTTTTTTATACCCATTTTTTCTTATTTTTAATTAAATGAAAACAAAAATTTATTTAAATTTTAAACGCATATATTTTTA
Source organism: Culex pipiens pallens (assembly GCF_016801865.2). Lineage (NCBI taxonomy): Eukaryota > Metazoa > Arthropoda > Insecta > Diptera > Culicidae > Culex > Culex pipiens. Next base: position 139,807,552 of record NC_068939.1, read on the forward strand.
AAGTATCATAATATACCCAAAACTTCATTTCCTTCCGCTGCTCGTCGTCCCGATGGTTTACGCAGCCTCCGGTTTAATCGTCTTTTGCTGGTGATTCGGCATGTTTTGCCGGATGGCCATCACCTTCGGCATGACCGCGTCAATCAAACTTAAACCTTCGACCGCTGCCCGGATCTGTCCTGATGCTGGGGAGGGCCGCCGGCGGAACCAACGGCCATTGATATTACCTAAAATACCAAAACAAAATATTCAACTTTGAACCAAAACCCACGAAACACCCGCCACAGAACTTACCTGTGTCTTGGAGGTCACGGTAAAACTCATAGCGGCGGTGGCAGCTTTGTGAAGTAATTACCGGAACGAACTACGGGCGATTTAAATTGGAGTAGCGAGCGTTTAAAATTGTCTGCTCGATCCGTCCTTTCGCCATCTTGAAACGTCAAAAAATTTCACACTAGCATCATACGCGAAAACCATTGAAAAATTACAGATGAATTCCATAAGAATTTCTTATGAAGTCCATAGTCTATCAACAGTGGACCAAATACATAAGTAAAGTTTAGTTATAACCATATAAATTTATACTGACGGTCATAAGATTGTCTATGAGAATCGCGAGAGCCTAGTGGATACTCAAATCAGACAGCACATAAGATGTAGTCTTATGAAAATCTTACATTCTTTTTCCTCAGTGTACAAATATTTTACAAAGTGTTTGTCCAAAAAATCAGGAGGAACATTTTTTTTATTCTGAAAACATCAAAATGTAAAATCAAAATATTTAAAAATATTTAAAAAAAATTAAAAATATTTAAAAATATTTAAAAATATTTAAAAATATTTAAAAACGATTCAAAATATTTAAAATTAAAAATATTTTAAAATATCTAAAAACGATTAAAAATATTTAAAAATATTTAAAAATATCTAAAAATATTTAAAAATATTTAAAACTATTTGAAAATATTGAAAAATATTCAAGGCATTTCAAAATCCAGAGTTTTTTTTTAAAAAGGACCAATAAACTATTGTCTTTCATATGTTTATTTGACCTAATGAAAAAACTCTAGAAATACAAAAAAACATTTAAAAAATATAGAAATATTTAAAAATAATTTAAATATTAAAAAAATATTTATTTATTTTAATTAAAAATATTTTAAAAATTTCCAAAATATTCAAAAAGATTGAAAAGTTTTAAAAAGTATTTAAAAAATATATTAAAAATATATTAAAAAATATAATATTTAAAAAAAATTAAAAACATTTAAAAATATTAAATTTTGTTTAAAAATATTTAAAAAAATTTAAAATATTTAAAAATATAAAAAATATTCAAAAATATTTAAGTCATTTCAAAATACTAAAAACATAAAAAAAAAATATAATATATCGAAAAAAAATATGTTAAAAAAATTTCAAAAAAAATTATTCGCTCTACAGCATTGCCTTGGCGTTCTCGATTGCGAGATTCCTACTCGAAGCTAGGTGTCCGAAGGCTTGATTGTTGAGGCAATTGCAAACCTCTTTTTACACCTTAGCTTCCATCCACCCCGGGATTCGAACTGACGACCTTTGGATTGTTAGTCCAAGTGCCTACCAGCGACTCCACCGAGGCAGGACCCAGGGAGACGACTCCTACACCTGGACTGAGCTAACGACCTAACCTTTTTAGGTTAGTCCGGGGCCAACATTTACTTCCCGTCCGACGGAAGGCGTGATCAGACAAATCTCGTCTCGAAAAATGCCACCGGGACCGTCTGGGATCGAACCCAGGCCGACTGGGTGAGAGGCAATCACGCTTACCCCTACTACTTACTTACTTTACTTTATCAGCAACAGGTCTATCGACCCAACGCTGAACTAATCGAAGATTTCCAGGATGCTCGATCTTGGGCCGCTCGTCTCCAGTCGCCTACAATGTTGGCCGCTCTTGCATCTTCGTCGACTGCACACAGCCAACGCGTACGAGGCCTTCCACGAAGCCGACGACCGTCACAAGTGTACCAAGATATACAAACTCATCCACCACCTCATATCTTTCTCCATCTATTTCCACCTCCGAAACACCATCACCTGCACTGCCACGCGCTCTGCCAGCGACCAGATACTTGGTCTTGGCAGTGTTGATGGTCAGTCCGATCTTCGCAGCTTCCCGCTTGAAAGGGACGAACGCCTCCTCCACTGAACGACGGTCGATACCAATGATGTCGATGTCGTCAGCGTATCCAAGCAGCATGTGCGATTTAGTGATGAGTGTTCCGTTTCTTTGCACGCCTGCCCTTCGAGCAGCACCTTCCAACGCTATGATGAACAGTAAGTTCGAGAGAGCATCGCCCTGCTTCAATCCATCCAACGTAACGAAAGCTTCAGATGTCTCGTTAGCTATTCGCACGCTTGATTTTGCTCCGTCGAGCGTTGCACGAATCAGTCTTATAAGCTTCGCCGGAAAGCCGTGTTCTACCATAATCTTCCAAAGTTCGTTTCTTTTGACTGAATCGTACGCCGCCTTGAAGTCGATGAACAAATGGTGTGTTTGCAGGTTGTACTCCCGGAACTTGTCGAGGATTTGTCGCAGAGTGAACATCTGGTCCGTCGTTGACCGACCCGCTCGAAAACCGCACTGGTATTCGCCGACAAAGGTCTCGGTCATCGGTCTCAGCTTGCTCCACAGGATGCGGGAGAGTACTTTGTACGCTGCGTTGAGGATTGTGATGCCTCGATAGTTGGCACAATCGAGTCTTTGCCCTTTCTTGTAGATTGGGGTGACGAGCCCGTCTAACCAGTCGGTCGGAAGCTGTTCTTCGCACCAAATGCGTAGGATGATTTGGTGCAGAATCTCGGTCATCCGCGTACTCCCGTGCTTGAAAAGTTCGGCCGGAAGTCCGTCCTTTCCCGCGGATTTCCCGTTCTTGAGCTCTTTAACAGCCTTAGCTACTTCCTCCAACGTAGGCGGGTCCACAGCTTTTCCATCTTCCTCAACGTGTATCCTGTCCTCGACGATTCCCTCTCGTGTCTCACCGTTCAACAGCTGCTGGAAGTGCTCCTTCCACCTAGCCGCCACCGCAGTCTTACCCCTACACCGCGGTTAAAAAGTTTAATTTTTTTTAATATTCAAAAACATTAAAAAATATTAACAAAATATTTGCAAAGTTTAAGTCGCCTCAACATTTAAGTGGTCTCAACATTTCAATGAAAAAAGTGTTTTAAAATGACATAAACTTTGAAAAATATTTGCAACGGCCTAACTTCAAAATTTTAATGAAAATAGAAGTGAAATCAACCTAAAGAAATCTTAAACGCATTTTTCTGGATTAAAATTATATTGAATTTTTATAAAATTCAAAAAAAATATTTTTTGTCAATACTTAGGTATTTTGGAAACTAATGATTGCAATCAACTGGACAGGTGTATAATGCATTTTTAAACACTTTATCCATTCAAATGGTCCCCCCCCCTTGATTTTGGTCAGAGTCGAGGGACATAAACTTAAAAAAATATTTGCAATGGCCTCAAAAATATTTAGAAATATTTAAAAATATTTAAAAAATAATGTTTTAAAATATTTTAATATATTTAAAAATATTTTAAGATAAAAAAAACTTATCTTAAATTTCATCTTATATGAGAAAAGATAACATGAGATTTAAGTTATCTCAACACATAAAATTCAAGATTAAGTCGCCACCCTGTCCCTCACTCCGACCATCCGCTTACCATTCTCTCTTTCAGAAACACGAAATCCCGCTCAGCGCCATCCCATGCCTAAACTACCGGAAAGCGCTCGAAAAGGAGGACGAACTGCGCAAGGAAATCGAAGCGAACGCTGCGGCCGCCGAAGCTGAAGCCCAGTCTCGCAGCAATGCGGCCGCCGGCGCCGGCCAGGAAAAGCAAATGCACAATCCTCAGCTAAGCAAGATGATCGCCAGCGCAACGACGCAAGCGGAAGCGCAAGCAAACGCCAAAATGCTGCCACTTAAGGTCACTGCCAAAATCGAAACGGTGGACGAGAATCTGAAGGCTCAGTCGTTGACGGCCGACGCCTTCCAGCAGTACTGCAAGAAGCTGTTCCGGTTTAAGACGATCCGCGTGATGCGATTCAAGTCGTGGGCCGCCCGGCGGAAGCTCACCAAACATCGGAAGCACCTGAAGAACCTTCAGCGACCTACGCTGCCCGATGGGACGAAGCTGATTACGTTTCCGGTGTTGCACACGGAGGGCGAAAAAGGTCACGCCCACGCCCGGCCAAAGAAAGAGTGGATCATGAACCCGAACGGCAAGAGTTACGTGTGCATTCTGCACGAGTACGTTCAGCACGCGCTGCGCAAGCAACCCAGCTACGAGTTCAAAGAGCTGGAAAATGCCGCCACCCCGTACTCGGCCACGGTTTCGATCAACGAGCTCAAGTACGGCACCGGTTACGGAACGAGCAAAAAGCAAGCCAAAAGCGAAGCCGCTCGGGAAACGCTGGAGATCCTGATCCCCGACATGAAGGACAAAATCACCAGCAAAGACGGCAAAAAGGACGGACAAAATGGGACCGGCGCCACCTCGTCGGAGCAGCAGGCGGCGGATGCCGGAAATCGCCGCAATTTGTCCGTGTTTGACGAAATCATGATTGAAGATCCGCGGGTGGCGGAATTTTGTGCCAAAACGACGGAACCGTCGCCGCACACGATACTGCAGACGTGTCTGCAGCGGAATTTCGGGCTCGGCGATGTGCAGATTCAGTATGACGTGAAGACGGGCAAGCACCGGAAGAATGAGTTCACGATGACGGTGGGGAAGCACACGGCGACGGTGGTGTGCAAGAATAAGCGGGACGGAAAGCAGCAGGCGGCGCAGAAGATATTGCAGGTAGGACACTGTACTAAGCTTACTTTTTCAGTACCCATGATCTATGCACACTAGAGTGGGTCATTTTTTTTCGATAGTCCTCGGATCCGGCTGGAATACAGTCCACCTTGTATGGCTACCCTGCCATAAGGACTCTCATTGGATGCGAACCGATCCAATCGCCGACCCAATTTTCGGGGATCCAGGGAATGGAAACTCGGGACGTGCAACTGTAAGTCTCCCAATTTCGATGGGAGCGGTCGCTTTCTTTACAACGAATTGCGGGTCCTCGTTCTCGAAGTCGTGGTGCTGCAGGATGTGTGCTGGCAGGGGAAGGACCACCGAGAGTACGGTGACTACACTATGTATTGGAGCGACGGCAGAACACACGAGCTGGGGACAGCTTGCATCGTGCTGGGCGAAATGATGAAGCGCGTGGTTGGTTGGTGACCAGTCAACGATAGAATGTGCCGTTTTAGAATCAAGGGCCGATTCTTCAACCTGAGCATTATCAACGTTGCTTTATCATTATCATCGACGACTTGAACGCTCAAGTTGGCTAGGAGGAGGAGTTTACACCGATTATTGGGAGGTTCAGCGCTCACCAGCAGACGAACGAGAACGGCCTACGACTCATCGATTTCGCTACCTACCGAAACATGACCATACGTAGTACCTTTTTCTAGCACAGCCTCCTCTACAAGTACACATGGAGATCACCAAACGACACGGTGACACAAATCGTCTATGTTCTCTTCGACGGTAGGCACTTCTCGGACATAATCGACGTCACCGTGGTGCGGACATCGACTCGGACCACTACCTGGTGGTGGCAAAGTTGCGCCAACGGCCATCAACGCACCGGCATCGAGCGCCGTCGGGTACGTGGCCCGAGTTGACGGAACGGCTGGTTCGACGAGGAATGTCAGGCGATTTGGGACACATTGTTGCTGCGCAACACCCGTGGGAACAATGAGTCGTACAAACAGTTGCGAAGTCAGCAAACCAATCTCTTTCGGGATAAGAAGCGCCGCCTGGAAGAGATGGAGTGCCAGGACATGGAACAGCTGTATCGCTCCAACGAAACGCGTAAGTTCTACAAGAAACTCGGTCAATCCCAAAAAGGTTTCATGACGCGAGCCGAAATGTGCCGGGATAAGAACGGTGGCATTGAGAATGTGAAAACTATCGAGCCATCACTATGCTCAACGCGGCCTACAAAATGCTATCCCAGATCATCTTCTGTCGTCTGTCGGAGCGAGCCAGGGATTTCGTTTGGACGTACCAAGTCGGCTTTGTGGAGGGGAAATCGACGACGGACCAAATATTTTTGCTACACCAAAATTCCAAAAATGTCGCGAGTACCAGATCCCGACGCACCACCTGTTCATCGATTTCAAAGCCGCGTACGACTCGGTCGACCGCAAAGAGCTATGGAAGATCATGTACGAGAACGACTTACCCGGGAAGCTGATCAGAATGGTGCAATCAACGATGTCCGACCCGATCGAATCGCGCAAGGGACTGCGACAAGGCGACGGTATCTCCGGCCTCTGTTTCAGCATTGGGCTTGAAGGTGTTATAAGGCGGGTGGGCTTCAACATGCGGGGCACGATTATCAACCGATCTAGTCAGTTCATCTGCTATGCCGACGACATCGACCTTGTCGGCAGAACGTTCGAGGAGGTGGCTAGGCGCTACACCGACTTGACCGATGTGGCGAAGACGAAGTATCTGCTGGTAAGAGGAACAGATTCCCTTAGGGCTCGCATACACCAAGAAAGCTACGATTGAGTCAGACAAGATCACCAGGATGCTCTACAACCAGCGATCACACTTGGCCATCACCTCAAAGCTGCTGCTCTACAAGATGATGTTTAAGCCGGCGATGATCTACCGCTACTCAGAGTAACACGATTGCGCCGTTTTTCTTCGGAAAAACCACCTCAGTCAACCCTCCCTGGGCCTTGTAAAGTCAAGGGGCATGATTTGATCCTAGTGCATTAGTTAAAATTTGGGTATATATTCTTTTTTATAAGCACTATGGACACCACTTCATGCTACGAGAACTCGCTTTGTCGCAGCCCCAGGGCTTAAGCGTTGACCGATAAGCTGTCTTCGTGAACTAGGTAGTTCTCCGATAGTGAAAATATCACAATTGCACAAGACACCGCTGCTTCTGTGACTTTTTCACTATCACAATGTGGGATTTAGGTGGGACTTTAGGATAGTACAATTGATTTGTTGCTTAGCATTAGCATTTAAATTAAATCTGTATGCTTTCCAAATCTATTTGATGATAAATTTAGTTGCAATTGTTAAGTTAGAGTAATGCTGTCATTAAACTTTGATTGATGTAGAATACTAGGCATTCGTTTATGTCAAATTGTTCATGGAGTCTCGATCAATCAATAATGTAATGATATCGGACAAAATTCGTTGATCTGTTGAACTAACGGTTTTCGGATTATGGTTGTATCGACCATTGTTGCGAATCGAGGAACTACGGATCTTTTGACGTAAATGGTCATTTCTTTTTCAAATCGCGATTTCTATCCTATTTGTATATCAGTTCACAATTTTTATTGTTTTTTTATAGAAGTAGTATTACAACAGTTAAAGGAACGTTTAGTTTTGAACATTAAGTTTAGAGGATTTTAGATTAAAATTTATATTTTCAATCCAAAGTAGTTAGCAAATGAATATTTGGACTTAAATGAATAATTGAATAAGTTGGACTTATGAATAACACACAACTGTACATTTATTCTAGAGTCAGATCCATACAGCGTCAGTGTTTATTTGGTCGAAGTGTACTAATTCATTGGCAGATCTGATTCTAGTTGTAATGTACGACAAGACTACTGACGGACGTGACAGGACGAGGGCCCAGTTTAGAGGTTTCAACATCAACGATGTGCGGCTGGACCACCCTCCCAAAAAAAAAAAAAAAAAAAAAAAAAAAAAAAAAAAAAAAAAAAAAAAAAAAAAACCACCTCAGTCAACCCTCTTCTACAACGTATGTCCTGTGATTGGATGAAGAAAGGCCGCCTCTAATTAAATAATCGTGAATGTTTTCAACGGCTCGGCGTAAACCACGTGGTCCAACCATGTTAAAACTTGAAGAATATTTCTTGAGTAAATTTTCAAAACAACCTATGAGTCATGGATTTCCTATGCAGACCTTCCAAAATTTTTATCTGGATTTATACTTAGATGCAGCCCAGCGTAAACCCGCTACCTTTCCCTTTTCCAGATCCTCCACCCGCACATCAAAACGTGGGGCTCGCTGCTGCGGCTGTACGGCAACCAGTCGATCAAGTCGTACAAGGAGAAAAAGCAAGAGGAGCAGGAAATCACCGTGCTCCAGAGCAAAGCGGCCATCAACCAGCCCAACTACGCGATCCTGCACAAGCTGAAGCTCGAGATGTCCAAGCTGGAGGAGCGCCAGAAGAACGTGCGCGTCATCGGGACATTCGTCCCGGACGTCGAACTGCCAACCGCTTCCGGCTCCAACCTGAAGAATGTGGACCTTTAAGATCTCCTGTGGAGATGTGTACCCATTTTGACTTGTTTCTGTGTACTTTTAGCCTTACCTTAACACTCTTACTTAGCCTAGTACTTTAATAAATAATTCGGACATGTTCGCAATAAACGAAAGCCATCTTCATTACGCAAACTTGGTTGGTTTTATTCTTTTTTTTCTTTATTGTAATAATTGTCACGTTTATCCAGTGTTTTTACGTTACAGTTACAGGGATGCTCTGGAGAAATAAAAATATAGAAACGTGTGTGTTTGTGTTTTTTGTGTGTACCCATAAACGTCTATATCTTACTAACGATAGTTGAATGTTTTGTGATTTGTTTTTTTTTCTTTTTGAACTCTTATTCAATGTCAAGCTAATTATTAGCTTTAGTATTCTTTTATGTGTGTATTCTGCTGCCGCGCTGGGTTTTGCTTCATTTTTCGTTATCACAATTAAGTATAGTTTGTTTGGTTCCACTATGTACAGTTGCGTTTTTTTTTTGTTTGGTGGTGATTATTATTTTTGCTCTATTAAAATTTTCTCATCTAAACGGCTAATATGTTTTGGCGCAAAAAAGAAAAGGTTTGTTCTACCTCGTAACGATTGAATCCTTTACACTAGATAATTGGTTCGAAAATATCAAAAGCAAACACTTACGAATTTAGCAATTTTAAACAACATTACAGTTCACTACATTTTAAAGATGTTTTTATGATTTTACTTTTTATTGTGACGAAATTACGTTTTATGTTGTCCAAAGAAGGCAGTTTCCATATAATTCTGTTCAACCAAAAAGATTATGTAAACGTTCAAAAATCTGTTCCTAAAAAAAACGACCATCTCATCGATTTGGCCATAATCGACTCGTGGCTCGAGCCAAGATTCTCACTATGTTGGTGCTCAAAAAGAAAACTGACGATGACAATGAAAACTGACAGTCAGCTTTCGTCATCGACTTGAGCGTTGAATGCTGAATGAGAGCGCCTGAGCGATCGTAATTGAGCAATTCTCTGAGATTTCGGTCATTCGATTTTTTTGTATTTTTTAATCCGGGTGAAACTTTTTTTGTGCCTTCGGTATGCCCAAAGAAGCCATTTTGCATCATTAGTTTGTCCATATAATTTTCCATACAAATTTGGCAGCTGTCCATACAAAAATGATATGTGAAAATTAAAAAATCTGTATCTTTTGAAGGAATTTTTTGATCGATTTGGTGTCTTCGGCAAAGTTGTAGGTATGGATATGGACTACACTGAAAAAAAAGATACACGGTAAAAAAAAATTTGGTGATTTTTTATTTAAGTTTTTGTCACAAAAGCGTGATTTGCAAAAAAACACTATTTTTAATTTTTTTTATTTTTTGATATGTTTTAGAGGACATAAAATGCCAACTTTTCAGAAATTTCCAGAATGGGCAAAAAATCTTTGACCGAGTTATGAATTTTTGAATCAATACCGATTTTTTCAAAAAATCGAAATATTGGTCGCAAAAATTTTTCAACTTCATTTTTCGATGTAAAATCGAATTTGCAATCAAAAAGTACTTTAGTGAAATTTTGATAAAGTGCACCGTTTTCATGTTATAACCATTTTTAAATAACTTTTTTGAAAATAGTCGCACTTTTTCATTTTTTTAAATTAGTGCCCATGTTTGCCCACTTTTGAAAAAAATACTATTGAAAAGCTGAGAAAATTCTCTATATTTTGCTTTATTGAACTTTGTTGATACGACCCATAGTTGCTGAGATATTGCCATGCAAAGGTTAAAAAACAGGAAAATTGATGTTTTCTAAGTCTTACCTAAACAACCCACCATTTTCTAATGTCGATATCTCAGCAACTATAAATCCGATTCACAATGTTAAAACATGAAACAGTCGTAAAATTTTCCGATCTCTTCGAAAAAAATATTTTCAAAAATTTAAAATCAAGACTAACATTTCAAATGGGCGTAATATTGAATGTTTGGTATATCCATACCTACAACCTTCAAAAGATACAGATTTTTGAATTTTCACATATCATTTTTGTATGGACAGCTGCCAAATTTGTATGGAAAATCATATGAACGAACTAATGTTGCAAAATGGCTTCTTTGGGCATACCGAAGGCACCAAAAAAGTTTCAGCCGGATTAAAAAATACAAAAATTAAAATTAAAGAAAAAAGACCGATTCCGTAGAGAACTGCTCAATTACGAAGAGACCGTCAGTGAACACACACGAAGTTGAAACGAACGGATGTCAAGCTCGACACTCAGGCAGCCGCGCGATTCGAAGACACGCGCTCTTTCTCATTCTCATTCTGTTTTCTCTCTTTCTTGCTTGTGCGCGTGCTGTGTGGTGACAGCAACCATTTGAACGCAGCTCTGCGCGAATGAAAGTCAAACGATTGTGTGAGTGACTCATTTATTCGTCATAAACTTTGAAAACTATTTGCAACGGCCTTACAGTAAATTTGCTAATTCATGGAAGAATTATTTTTAAGTTAATTGATACAATCTGTATCCATAATCCTAATCAAGGCAAAACAAATGTTGGATTTTTAGATATTCCCAATATATTTACTCATTTCTAAAAACTACTTCTCTGGACAAAAATAAAACGAAATGTCTCAAATAAAAAAAAAAGATTCAAAATGTGTTAAATCGTAGAGAACTGTTCTTAAGCGCTAAACAGTCAATATTTGGAAACACAATGAGAAACAATTCGATCGAAAACTTCAATTTGAGGCACTTAATATTCTAATTGTGTTTAACTCTGTATTACGACTCGGTTTGGATGCTGCAGTGTTTAGTAATTGGCCTTTTTCATTACACTTATGCTTGCTTCGCCTTACTTCTAAAAAACTACATTTTGTGTGATAATTATTACGCTTTTCTTGAGTGCTCCACGGGCTGTTTGCTAACATTTTCTTACTAAATCTGGAAACTACATGGTCTATCAATACCGGAGTTGCAATTTGAGTGGTTACTGATTAGTTATGTGTTTGTTTGAAACCTTCACTACTGTTTCCGCGTCGGCAGCACTCCCGCAGTTTTCCCGTCCAGCAGGGCGATATCTGGAGCATTGATTTTTATTTGGAGCTACAAAGAACATAAAGATTTCGTAAATTTGTACGTGATTTATTTTTTATACAATTCATACTGGCTGTTTGGTCGTTTGGGGCTCTTTTTCTGAATGATAGGGTGCGATGAAAAATGCTGCCAAATTTGTGGAAACCTGAGAAGAATCCTTCAATTCATTATCGGAATTGTTTTTTTTAAATACACCAAGAACCCTCAACTCAAATTAATGTTTACCCCCCTCGCAAAATAAAAATGCAAAAATTTCCGCGCAAACAAAGAGAGTCAACCACATTGCTCCAATTATGATTAAATTACGATCATTTTTCAGGGCCGCTTTCCAGTCACATTGTCAGACATTGTCTTCGAAGGGGGGGGGGGGGGGTGAGACGGGGAAGAGTACGGAAACCCGTCCCGTGCAGAAGCGCAACCGCCAAAAATTATGGCTCTATCCACGATGGAAATTGTCTCCTATTCATTTTTTTCCGTTTACGTACACTTTTTTTCTGTCCGTTTCGGGAAATATCGGGACGGGAGATGGAATTATTGGCAAGATGGGCTGTAGATTTCTTTAAAAACTCTTTGAAAATATTGTTGCTTTTATTACAAGACATACATTTTTGCTGCGCTCTTTGTTTCAGTTATTTGTGTATCTTCTCTAAAAAAACAATTTTATCGACAAATTCTAATTCTAATAATGCTAGAATCACTTCAAACTCAATATTTTTATCAAAAAGCATTTCAGAACTGAACATGCTTTGCTTTGACCAAATCGGCTCAAAATTTTTGTGAAGACTCGTCATGTTTTCTTTTTTTTTCATATAAAACGTTACCTAATCAACGTTTAGGTCGTTGGTGCCTTCCTCACCTGCATATAGTAAGCACTTAAGTGCTCATAACTTTTTATAGTGTTGTTAGATCTTCAATCTTTTAGATGCGTTGAAAGCCACTCAACGGTGGGTCGCATGACAGATCCGGACAACTTTTTCATCAAAATATCTGAGATCTGGCCTATAAAAAGTGTATAAATAACACGTAAGTGCTTATAACATTTGATAGGGTAGTCAGATATTGGGCCCTTTTAAATACCTTTCTAAAAAGGTGTAACATGAAGGATTTTCTAACAAAAACCAATCTTCCGGACCTTAGTCGAAATCGTTTTTTAGCATAACTTTTGAAGTACTTTACTAAACTTCATAATTTTCTATAGCGACCCCAAGACGGATCGAATGAGCCCAAAACGGAAAAAATCGGTTCAGCCATTGTCGAAATAATCGAGTGACAATTTGTTGATCACCATCCCACCACACACGCAGACATTTGCTCAGAATTTGATTCTGATTCGATAGGTATAAGTGAAGGTGGGTCTACGAGGTCGTATAATAAAGTTCAATTTCCGAGTGATTTTATAGCCTTTCCACATTGAGGTGAGGAAGGCAAAAATCGTTATTTTTGATTTATTGTACATTTTCAGAAGCGAAATTCAAAAAGAGTCTTCACCTAAAATTTCAGCCAATTTTGTCCATCCCATCTCGAAATATCGTGGCATCCCGTGAATCAACTCGGTGTTTCAAGAAAAAAACGCCCAAAAAGTTTGACAGCTCGCTTTACGCATGGCAAAAAAATCAAATCGTCTGTTACCTACTTTAATCTTCTAATATGTATCTTCATGAAACTTTCAGGAGTGATTGGAAAATTTCCAATGGAAATCATATTTTACAGGTTCTAAGAAATTTTCCGTAAATTTAATTTTGTGATTTTCTACATCTATTTAACTCTTGAAATACACTGTTTTTTTTGACGACTTTTCACGTGTTAACTGAATTTTATTCAAACTATTTTTCAAATGATTTTCATCTTCATTTCTATTATGAGTTTATTATGCTTTCACGAAAAATTCATGCCTTAGAGTTAATCCAATGTTATAATCGTTTCTAAAACGTCTGAAATGTTGAAGAAAAATCGAAGCGTCAAAATTTAGGATTTTTTTTCCAAACAAATTTCCATCGCTTTGCGTGAAACGGTGACTAAACCAGTAGATCCTAAGATTTGTTTAAAAATAAGCTACGTGTGTCAAATTAAATTTGACGAATTTTCAACAATTTCCTGTAACTGGACTCCACTATGATACATTTTGAAGCTCTGAAAAGGCTCTCCAAATTCATACAATTCAGCCCTAAAATGGAAGGCTCAACTCAATGTCAAATTTGAACCATTTTGAAAACATAAACTTTATTTTAAATCTCCTTGTGCAACATTGAAAATCAACTTCAATTTTCGTGTTTCTTTTTGTTTAAGCCGCTGTATCTCAGCAACCTCCAAAAGAGGTCCAATCTTCAATGTCTCTTAGACAATTATAGCAAATTTTCTGAATTTTTCAAAAAAAAATTTTTAGATGTGGTCACTCATGATCACTATTTTTAAAAATCGAAAAACTGCAAATATTTCGCTAAAATCAAACTTTCGGTGGCTATATCTCGAAAACAGAGCCTTTTATCAAAAAATCTGTAAAGTACTTTGCGATTGTAAATTCAATTTTGCATTAAAAAATTAGGTCAAATTTGTTTTTGCATGAAATTTAGATTTTTTCCAAAAATCACTATTTTTTCAAAAAATCATAACTCGGCGGCAGATTTTTTGACCATGTTTCTCTATGGCTCAAAAGTTGCGGGTTTTAGTCCCCTAAAACATATCAAAAAATCTCGAAAATAAAAAATACGTATTTTGGGAAATTGAGTTTTTGTGAAAAAAATGTTGATTAAAAAATCGGCAATTTTTTTTCCGTGTACCTATTTTTTTCTCATTAGTCCTCAACAATACCTACAACTTTGCCGAAAACACCAAATTGATCAGAAAATTTATTCAGAAGTTACAGATATTCGAATATTTACAAACCATTTTTGTATGGACAGCTGCCAAAATTGTATGGAGACTTGTATGGGTGAACCAATGACACAAAATAGCTTCTTGGGTCATAGGGAAGGCCCCCACAAAGTTTGAGTCAAATAAAAAAAATACAAATAATATCCATTTCCGGTTTTGGTAGAGAATTGCCCATTTTTTTTGATGTTTGAATGTTTAAATATGATTTAAAACTGAAAAAATCTAAATAAAATAAAGATATTTTTTTTAATTTCAATCTGTGCAAAACTTTCAATGAAGTTGAAATTTTTTGAGACCAATATTTCAGTTTTTTGAAAAAATAACAGTATTGTTTAAAAAATTATAATTCGGTCAAAGATTTTATACCCGTTCTGAAAATTTCTGAAAAGTTGGCATTTGATGTCTCCTTAAAATAAATCAGAAAATAAAATGAAAACAAAAATAAAGTTTTTTTGCAAGTGAAGTTTTAGTGATAAAAAGTGAAATGAAAAATCACCAATTTTTTTACAATGTATAATTTTTTTCAGTGTAGTCTTTAACCATACCTACAACTTTGCCGAAGACACCAAATCGATAAAAAAATTCCATCAAAAGATACAGATTTTTGAATTATCATATATCATTTTTGTATGGACGGACAGCTGCCAAATTTGTATAGAAAATTATATGGACAAACTTATGATGCAAAATGGCTTCTTTGGGCATACCAAAGCCACCAAAAAAGTTGCAGTCGGATTAAAAACTACAAAAATTAAAATTAAAAAAAATACCGATTTCCTCGGGAATTGCTCAATATTTGTATGCGCGTATTAAACATGATTCGAAATAAAAATAAACATTAAATACAATCCATAGTCGATCATCCGAAAAAAAATTCAAATCCAATATGGCGGCCAAAATGGTGGTGTTGAAATACTGAAAAAATGTATTTGGTATGCAAAAAGGCAACCAACAACTAAAATTTTATCAAAAAAGGGTCGCAGAACTCGAATTTAATGATAGAATCAAGAGAAAATGTAAAAAATGTTTTTGTTCATGATTCGAATAACTGAAAACTCATACAAACCTCCAGATAATCGAAACTTCGGATAATCGAGTCTAAACTCGAGTAAAGCAAACTGTACCAAATTATTCAAAAACTCGACTGATTGAGTAATTTTTGTCCCATGCAATTGTGATAATCTGTCCAAACAAGCAAATAATTCCCGTCTTGACCCATCCCTCCCGATTTTTCATGACGTGACTTTTTTTTTAAAATATTTTCCATCACTCAGCAAAACAAAACATTATTAAACCGTTGTTGTTCCTCCCCCCAAAACCCGCGCATAATTTAGTTTCATTTCTCTTGTTCATAAATGAGAAAGTGTATTTTCCAGGGGGTGGGGCGGGGGTGGTCACAGTTCACTCTCTCTCTTACACCAGCCAGACGACACAAACATCCTTCATCCGGTATTATTATCGCGCGCGGCGGTTGCTGACAAAGAAATTGAACAAAGTCCTCTCCCGCGTTTACTGGTTTCTTCTTTGGGCAGGGGATTGTGGGTTGGCGAAAAAATGATAAAGTTTGCCCCACCCGCACCATAAAAGCGCTATGAATACCTAATCGAGCATGTCTTTGGAGTTTTATGGTTCTGATTCTGTTTCTGGTGTATACTTTTGCTTTGGCCGCTCACTCCAGGTCGTTACCCGGGTGTAATGACACTAATTTGAAAAATTATTAATTTTAACGGCTTTGTTTTTTCTTCTTACAAGAAACCCCGTTTTTTTTTTTCAAGGAGGTGGCTGCATTTTTCGATGGTTTCCCCCGGGGGAAGAAAGTTCTTTGGTGTGGAAAAAGTTTGTCCTTCGGCAGAAATGATGCTGGTGGTTGCGGTTTAAGAAACCATGTTTAAATATTCAAATCATTCGCGAGTTGCTCCCTTGGAAGGGAAAAGGTTGTTTTCCTCTCAGGTTTCATTTCTTCAGCAGCAGCGTCTTTTGACCTGTTTTTTTTAACCGGCTTAATTTTTTGCTTCTTTCGGCTCGATTTGCTCGCGACAGAGACAGCATTATTTCTAGATTGGGTTTTTGATTCAGTTTTTTCTTCTTTGCAAGTGCTGATGAGGGCGTTTTAGAAGTTAATTGGACCGAAACTAGACGCGGTGGTGTTAAAGAAGGAAATTGAAGCTTTGAAGTTTTGTCGGTTCTTGTTTTTATTATTTGGTATTTTGCCCTAAATTACGTGATTCGAAATTGATCATAAAATTATGAAAGCCTTGCTATTCGGTGCTTGTTGTTAGTGATCTGAGTGTTGACAACGCTGTGTTAATTGTACAAATAAAAAAATAAACATGTTATTTTTAATAATTTAACTTTGTGATGAAATTTGGATGAAAAAGACATCATTTTTTTATTAATTGTATACTAAATACGTTTTTTAAAGTGAAAAATTTGATATATAATTCATTGAAAATATATATTATGTTTATCAAGAATTAGAAACACTTATGTGCTTTTTAATGGATTAAATTGGTTGATAACTAAAAATTCAATTTGTTGTTGTTGTCTTGTTTTGGGTCAATTAGGTCAAGTGTGAGCACAATAATGCTCTTGAGTGATGAAGTATTGGGAAATTGCATTTGGTCCATGAATTGTTTGGCGAAGTTTCTAAGAAACCTTCGGATAATCTAGACAGTAAGTCCTATCATGCTCATATACATGTAGGGTTGTCACTCAAGTCGGGGAATTGAGAAAGTCGGGAAAAAGTCGAGAATTCGCCAATAATTGGACACGTCACAAGTATACCCATCTGAAAATTAGTTTCTAACTTAAAAAAATAATATTTTTTATAATTTTCAGTTCAATTGAACTCAATTAGTTCCCTCTAGCTCAATGAGAAGCAGGGATGCCACATGGTTTTAAAAATGTCTGTAAAAAAGTCTGTGTAATTGTCTAAAATTCAAATATACCAATTTAAAGTCATGAAAATCAACCAGAAATTTCGTTTTTAAGCATTTGAAGACTGACGAATTAAGTTTCGGTTGATATTTTTACAAAATATTAATTTGATGAAGTTTTTAAAAAGCCTGTGCACCTCAAAAATGTCTGGCATAAACACAAATGTCTGTAAAATACAAACAAATCTTTGCATCTGGCATCCCTGGTGAGAAGTCAGGAAAATCGGGATAAAACTCGGGATAAATGTTTAAAAACCTCGAAAATATTAAAATGTCTGTTACTAAAGCGAATTTCTATTATATCTAAAAATTAAAAAAGCACCTGAAAGGGCCCAAAACTACAACAAAATGAAGGGTAAAGCATCTCAATAGGTTAAATCTGAAGGGCGTTATAAGGATTTTAGTAAAAATAGCATTTTTTTTAACCTAAATATTTTTTTTTCCATCCAGACATCAACTTAATTCAAACTGGAGTTTGTAAAGGTCTTCAAGGACTACCATTTGAACCTGAAAATGGTTTGGGTAAGGCAGTTTAATATATAAATAAAGGCTTTTTCATGAGGGACTATCAATAAACCACGTGGATTTCTGAGATTTTAAAAAAGTGTCCACGTGGTAAAAGGATGGTCTCTATGGTGATTTTTTCAGGTATATTTTTTTGCTCTGGAAAGCCTCTGGATGTTTTTTTTATCAAATTCGCGTTGCAAATATTTTTCAAAGTTTACGTTGCCCCCCCCCCCCCCCCTTCAAAATCGGTTCAAAAAATCAAGAGGCAAAAAAAATATTTTTTCAAAAAACTTGAAAATTTTAAAGGAAATAGAAGTTTAAACAACTGAAAACAATTAGAAATGCATTTTCCTACGTTTAAAATCATATTCAGCATGTTCGATTAAAAATATATTAAACTGTTGTGGAATTCCAATGTACAGCACCACAAGAAAAAAAAAATTCGGCGAATAAAATAATCTCTTGAATAATTGAATCTTTTGAAAACTAATACTGAGCAGGTGTAAAAACACTTTTTTGCAATTCCGTCGTGAAACTACTTACTTTTCCTGTCATTCTTGAACGACGAAATAGCCTACTTTTCTGTACCAAAAATAACAGAATCGAATAGCAACACTTTTCAAAATAAATGCTGAAAAGTTCTACTTTTCAGCACTGAAATGGGTGCTGAAAAGTTGAACTTTTCAGCACTTGTTTCGAAAAGTAACACTTTTCAACATTTTTTTGATTTAAACGATTTATTGACAAAATACATGAAAATTCGACTTAAAATTTCACTCAATTGGTGTTTTTCGAAATTGCAAAAAATGTTGTTTGGAACTCGTTGCAAAACTTGATTTTTTCAGCACTCGTCGTATTTATCCAACTCGGTGAACCTCGTTGGATAAATGTACGACTCGTGCTGAAAAAATCCTCTTTTTGCAACTTGTTGCATAAACTACTATTTCATGCAAATGTTGAGACCATGGCCTGTTATTTCAATTTTTATTTTTTTTATTGTTTTGCAAATTTTGCGAATTTTTTTATTGGCGATTATTCCATCCTAAAATCTTTAGGTCAGAAAATCAATCTATTTTTATTTATTTTGAAACTGAATTAAATTAGGTTTTACGTCGACTCTGTTTTGAGGTTAGAAATTTGACAGCTTGGCTGCACTGTTTACATTTTTTGCACGTGTGTCTCTGTAAAAATGTGTGTGCGTGTGCGCTCGTGACGTCACGCTGTAAAACCTAATTGGAATTTGCAAAGCAACAAAAACATTGAAGTCTTTTTTGTGCCAGACCTGCTTCAATGTGTTAAAAATTATCTAGTTTGCCTGGGTGGTCATTTCTTGACACCACATTAATAAACAAAAATAACTATAAAAATTGTTTCGCTAGAAAATCTTCCAGCCAAATTCTAGTAACATGCCTGAAAATCTTTCTAAGTTCTACACTTCTTCCGGCCCCTTTGAAAAAAGCGGAAACTCGATTCCTCAACCCAATGACCACCACTCAACTTTCCCCCAAGAACCCTTCGCATCCCTTCCGGATGTCCACACACGGTTGCAGCAAATCGAAAGCAAGTTGAGCCGCCTTCAAACCAACTTCCATGAAGTCTTCTCCAAAGTAGAGGCCGGTGTGGCACGTTGTCAACGGGCGATCGAGTCGTTCAAGTCCATAACTTCCCAAATCGAGGGATTTGCCGAAGATCACCAGCGAAACATGGTCATTAAGGTGAAGTTTGGTCATGAAGACCCGACAGCGCAGCAAGGCCCTTCCAGCGTAAGAACTGAGTCACTGACGGAGCAGATATTGTCCAGTTCGACCGAACCTGAGTTCAAGAAGGTTGGAAAAGGCAAACGGCTTGGTCGGGTGCTGTCCAGAATCAAGCAGAACGTTAGGAAAGGTTTGATGAAATTGGAGTTTATTAAGAACCGTGCCACCCCTCCCCTTAACTTCTTTAATTAGTCTTCAGTGGTCCGTGCCTGGTGACGCCAATATTGGAAATTTATCCTGCGAGGATGTTCCCGAAGCCCGATGCTGCCAAGAGCGGTGGACGCCAATAGCCAACTGTGGAATTTGCATCGTAATTCGGTAAAATTTAATAAATATGCTAATGATTTACCCTTTGTTTTGCTCAATATTAACTTTTATTTATGGGAGATGGCTTGTAATAACTGGACAGAACAATAAAATCACTGTAACCCATGTTGGAAAATATAATTAAAAAGAAAGAAATAAATATCGAAAAAACTGTCGAAAGTTATGTCGACGTCATCGTGCTATCTTATCGCACGCCGCTTTTTGACGTTCCGAACGCGTTTTAATGTTTGACCTTGAATAAACGAAAACTAGAGCACGCAATGTAAACAATAACAAACACATATTCTTTGACTGACCGTACTGAGAATTGTCCCGAATTTTGGTTGAAATTGGTTGCCGGAGTCCAGAGTTATAATTACAAATGTTTAAAGTAGTCGGGCAAGTACGTGTGTCAAACGCGTTCTGCCTTAATTCCCTTTGGCCAGTTGTCGCACTAACATCAACGTGGTGTGTCAAAATAGCACGATTAGATCGAAACTACTTCCATATATCTAAAATAATGATTAAACATTGGCTGAATTCTCGGATTAGTTTTCAAAAAGCCGTAAGAGCCAATGGTAAACAAAGCCTTTTTTGCCTCGGTTTTCGACCTACTTACGAAAAACCAGTTTCAAAAATGCTTAAGATTGTTCATCTACACGTCCTTCAAGTGCCCCAAACATAAATTAAATGAAATTTTGCTACAATTTTCAGAAAAACGAATATTAGTGTCGGAGGTCACGGTGGCTCTTACGGCTTTTTGAAAACTCACCCGAGAATTGTTCTTTTAGTGGAAAAATTAAGAAAAAATTCTAACATTAGACTCAGATCACTAGCAACCAAATAGACACTTTCTTTGCTCTATACACGTTTGCTATGGATCACCCGTTGTTCTGTACTTTTTGTTTGTGTTCAATAATTTACATTTCGTGAACATCCTTGTTCTGGTTCGTATCAAATGCGCGTGTACGTGTGTCGAATTATTCAGAAGTGATTCGTTACAAAAAGTTTTGCGTCGTATGTGATGCGTATTTCTTACCTTACCTTACATTTTGATTTTCAATTCATTTATTCTTACTGAGTACTGTTATTACAATTGTTTGTTGTTTTGTGTGTGTGAAAAATGATTAGCCGCGTGGTTTTACCTTAAGACCTACCTAACTGCGTGTGAGTAATCGCGGCTGCTGCTGCTATTGGTCGTCAATACCTTTTTAATGTTCTTGTTTCACTTGTAAATTTCATACACATGCGAGAAGCAAAGCTTAACGGTGAGCAGGTATGATGGTGTGGTGATGTGGTACAAAAAACTGAACGACAGTGCAAACTTTTATTTGCTTACATTTTTCTTTCATCTTGCTCTGTATTTCATATAACGCGTGCTAGTGTAGCACGGTTGAACGGCTATTCGACGAGAGACTCTTCCGGTCTCGACCCTAACTAGAGGAACGCTACGACTTTGCGCTGTTTTCATAAATCACCGTCCGAAGACCTACGGCCAGGCCGCCGACACGCCAGTAGCTAAGTCCCGATGCTCTGTTAGCTTCCGGTGACGAGCGGCGCCTCCTGCTGGAACAGAGTCCGTCGACGGTAGAGCACGCTACTCAACGCCACCATCGCCATGGCAACGGCCAAGCCCGTCAGCCCGGGACCCCCGTACCCCACCGGCCTCGTGCCGTGGTTGCACGCATCAGCATCGTTGCAACTCTGCAGACAACCGTGGACATACCTGCGAAACGAACAAGCAAACGACGGACTTTATGACCACTTTTTGCCACCCCCGCCACCCTATCTTACCGGTCATCGTAGAAGAATCGACCACAGTGGGACATCCGGATGATTTCCGTATCGGTGGTCAGCGTGCCACTGTCCAGGGCGCAGCCTCGGACGGTGATTGTTTCGCCGGTGTCATCTGGAAACAAAAAAAAACAGGAAAGAGAAGAGATAAAAGGAGAGAGCAAAGATGATCAATCAAATATTTAAACGCCAACCTGGGGCCATTGGGGACACCAGCCTGGCGCAATCGCGAGAATGTGTGTGTGTGTCTGCGAAGTCAATGTTCATGAATATATTGCATCCGTTAAAGGCCCAGAGGTGGGCTCTGGACCGAGCTTCATGAACATTGCAGCAGATTGCATTGAAGTGTACCATGTGCACAAGGACATGACCGGAGATTACGTATCAATATGGGGTAGACTCAATATTTTGCGAACTGTGAGAACATGGATCTTTTGGAGCATTCCAGAACATTGATCATCTGTTGTGAAAGTTGGTAGCATACATTTTTTTAATAATATAAAACGACGATTTTTAAAATTATATTTTTGCCTTCCTCACCTTACTGAGGAAAGGCTATAAAATCACTCGGAAAATGAACTTCTTAATTCGACCTTGTAGACCCACCTTCACGTATACCTATCGACTCAGAATCAAATTCTGAGAAAATG
The DNA here is from genome assembly GCF_016801865.2 of Culex pipiens pallens. NCBI lineage: Eukaryota > Metazoa > Arthropoda > Insecta > Diptera > Culicidae > Culex > Culex pipiens. The sequence goes on from NC_068939.1 coordinate 139,829,812, forward strand.
TCTGTGTGTGTGTGTGTGTGTGTGTAGGGATGTGGGTCTGTGCACCAAAAAATATGCACTCGATTATCTGGTCTTATTCGATTTGTCTTGGGGTCCCATAAGTCCCTATTGAAAATTATGAAGTTTAGTAAAGTACTTCAAAAGTTATGCTAAAAAAACGATTTTGGCGTATGTCCGGAAGATTGTAAAAAGGGTGGTTTTTGCAAGAAACCCTATCATGTTATACATTTTCAGAAAGGTATTTAAAAGACCATTCCAATGAGCCCAAAACATTGAAGATCTGACAACCCTATCAAAAGTTATTAGCACTTAAGTGTTATTTATACACTTTTTGGAGGCCGGATCTCAGATATTTCAACGAAAATGATGTCCGGGTCCATCATGCGACCCATCGTTAGTTAGATAATCAAAAGACCTTTCAAATGAAATGCGAACTATCGTTGGATAGGTTTTTTTTATCAGACCTTGCCGATGAGCCAGAAAAATTGAAGGTCTGCGAACCCTATCAAAAGAAATTAGTAATAAAGTTGATTTGTTAAACATGTTAAGGGAATGTTGATATTTTTACTGAATGTATTGACTTTATGAATGTGAGGAAAGCACCAACCACCTAAAGGTGGATTAAGTAACGTTTTTTAATATAGAACTGCCTATTATGCTGTTCTACAAATTTAATTTATGGTTAAATACAGACATCACGTGGGCACTGTCTTGTTTTTTCAGGTCAGATTCAATATCAGTTTTATAAAGAATATGCACGATTATAGAAAAAAATCACTTAAATATCGTCATTATTCCGATATTTTTCAACAATCAACAAAACATACAACTGGCAATTTTCGAATTACTTTAAGGTGGTCTCATACACTTTTCCCTTGAAAATTAACTATTTCAAATCAAGATATCACGAGTTTAATGACAAGCACCCCTGAGATTTTTTCTGCGTCTGTAGTGCTAGATCTCCACTTTCGAAAGCAACCTGGCGCTTAAAATTTAAGTTTTCCATTTGCTTCTTTTTACCTCAAAATGGTTGTAACTTTTGACCCTTAAGTTCAAGTCTAGAATTTTTTTAAAGCCCTATAAACTATTGTCTTTCATATGTTTATAGGACCTATTAAAAAAAACTGTAGAAATTGGCCTGTAAAAAACAATAATGTTTTTTTTTAAAGCTCTAAAAGTTCCCCGAATATCACTTGTCAAAAAAACTGATTTTTGAGGGTTTGCTCAGATGCTTTCTCTAAATTTGGTCTTAGATGGCGTAGATTGCGAGATTAAATTTTGGTGTCTTGGACATAGTTGCTTTGATTAGCAAACCCATCTACTTTGTAGAAAATAAAAAAAGGCCAAAAATATTCCTGTAAAGTTCGATTTTCAAAATCACCCTAATCGTGAACCACCCTAACTTTCAATAAAATTTCCATTTCCAACAACTCTTCTGAAGACACGAAAACTCCAAAACTTAACTTTGCGATCCAGACCACTGTGCTTCGGTTCACCCGCATACAAGCAGGAGGTGTCCTATCCCTCGCCTAGACCAGACCAAAATCCATGATAAAGCTGTCAGACCAAGACTGTCAGACCAAAGGGTAAAAAGTAAACAATTTTGGTCTTTGCACAGAAATGAAAAAAAAAATTAAAAGAATTTTTTTCTTCAATTCAATAACTGGTTTTGGGCTGCAAAATTAAATATAACTCATATTCGGAACAGTTTACAGATCGGCCAATGTTCAAAAAATCATAGCAAATCCATAATTGAATTCAATGATTCGCTTTTACCTTCATTTGAAAGCTTTTCTTGCGATCTTTCGAATGATGTATCGAACACCTGCAAATTTGAACTTTTATATCTTGTTTTTGAAGAAAAACTTTGACCCTTGAAATCCACAAATTCGGAACACTTTTTTTATACGGTTGTAAACAAACTTTGGTTCTCTCCATGAGTACATATTTATTACAAAATAATGACTTTACACACTGAAACCAACCAAACTCAAGCTTAGTAATGTTTTATGAATGGTCTGATAACTTTTTTTGTGAAAATATCGGTTAAATTGAGGTGTTTCACAATTGTGGGAGGCACAATAACATCCCAAAATTATGGAACAGGCAATTTGAAGGCAGTGTTTTGCTGCTCTGAATGAAATTGTTTTTAAGTCTGAATTGAGGTAAAATTACATCATAAAAGAGGTAATATTCAACCTTCCAAAATTATACCTTCCAAATTTACACAATTTTTTACTGTGCACGTTTTAGGTTTACAACTGAACAATCTTGAAATTATTTATGCGTATTTGTGATTCCTCTCGTTCCATCATTCTCTTGCATACAAGGCTTTATGCAATTTGACAGCTGTCCATACAAAAATGGTACGTAAATATAAGAAAATGTGTATTTTTTGAAGGTATTTTCTGATCGGTTTGGCAAAGTTGTGGGTATTTAAGAGGACAACTCAGAAAAAAATAGTACAAGAAAAAAAAATTGAGCGGTTTTTATTTTTTATTTGCTCTTTAGGACAACAAACAGCAACTTTTGAGCCATATAAAAGCATGGACATTTTTTTTTCTCTTAATGAGCGTCAAAAGATTTTATTTTGATGATGAATCTTCCATCGCTGAACATTATATTTGCAATCGAAAAGTACTTTGCAGTTTTTTTTTTGATAAAGTTCACCGTTTTTAAGATATAGCGGCTTAAAGCCTAATTTAATCATAAAGAAATATGTTTTCTATGTTTTCAAATAGTGTGAATGATTGTTCATTCCTGAAATTTTTTTTCCAAATGTTGGGAAAATTTCCAATAAAATTGCTTAAGAGACATTTAAGATTGGACATCTGGTTGCTGAAATACAGCGAATAAAAGTGAAATGGACAAACAGCCTTTTTCTTTTTAGTACCAATTTCTCAGAAACTTACGGTCCTATTTTCAATGATTAAAAAACATTTGAAAAAATTTTTTATCCTTCCAAATTTTATGTCTAATTTTGGGTTCAACTCAAACATTTCAAAATGGCGTTATATATTGAATATTGAACCGAGCTCCAGCTTGCTCAAAACTTCATCTTTTGTGCTAAGATCAGACCTATGATGTTGAAAGTAATTGTTTGATAAAATGTCTTTTACGGGTTAAATCTCATTAAAAATTCAATTGCAAAGCGCCAGCTTCTGTTACGTTCAATCAAGCTCATATTTGGGATTTGTGCTTAATACGCCCACCGGAACAAGCCCCTGAATGCCCGTTAAAATGTCTTTTTTATTACATTGTAATGCTTACAGTGTAACGGATTGTTTAATTAGATACATATTAAACGGCTCAAGATTGTTTACAATGATTTTGACACTATGAAGAATTTTACAACAATTTTTGAAAAAAAAATATTAAACGCGTTTTTCTTAATTCCATAAAATTGCACATGCTAACTAAAATTCACAGAAAAATAAATAATTATCCAAAATTTTAATACTGTAGTGGAAGTTTTCTGAGTAAGTAAATCTTTCCCAGTTCCTGAGGGGAACACCCTTGAAGAGTATCGGGGCCGGCATTTACAAAGCGGATTCAGTGGCAATTTCATTCTCAACTTAATGTTAACATGTTAAGGTTAATGTTAACATTCCATAGGTCGCCTCCCTAAGGTGTCGTGATAAGGTCCAGTTTGTGACGATACACTACCTTCCCTTTACTAAGCAATCGAATCCAGAAGAGAAACGATCACCAGTTGTGTTGGTCCGAGCCGGGATTTAAACCCCGATCTACCGCTTACTAGGCGGGAGCGTTACCACTAGGCTACGTGGCTCGGTCAGTTTTCTGAGCTTTTCGAAAAAAGGTGGATTTATCTTGAAAATGATGAACTTTATCACAATTGCGGTTGGGTAGTTTTTGATTCTAAATCCAATTTTGAATTAAAAAAATGTTTTTTTTCCGATTATGTCTTCAAAATTTTTTTTTGCTTATTTTGCGACATCATAGTTTATGGCAAACTCATTGTCTTTCACAAGGGTAGCAGATAACGACCATAAAACTTGTTACAAAGATAGCAGTTCGTGCTTCTGGTCCTTGTTCTGGGTGCAGATCTTCACTGGTGGTTGACTGCAAGTGATAAAAACGTCAAATATAGTGAGTTTAATTTTTTTGAATATTGCAATTTATAACTAACACTTCAAAGCATTTCTTGATGAATATTAACTTAAAAAAATAAAAAGGCTCAAAATTGTCTTAGCCATATTGCAATGTGCTTTTGATCAATTTATTTGTCCAAAAATGTTCGTTTTTATATTTTACGAATTTGCTATGCAAGCAAATCTGAATAAATTCACCACCAATCACGGCACAAGTAAGCACTGTATGCATCTCCCTATGAAGTGTGCAACAACGAGGACGTGAAACGGTCACAGCTCGAACCCTACATGGTTGTATGCAAATGCAGGGCAAGCCTTTTCGTTGTTTTTCGCACTTGTCTCACAAAGTCAGGGTGGAGGTCCACTGGGGGATGGGAGAGGTCAAACTAGGCAGGGGTCACCCCCATCAACACCCCATTTTGAGATCAACATCTGTGATGTGGCACCCGCTCGGCTAGCTCCGTAATGGGCCATGGCCACACAAGCTTCAACACCTCCGAACGGACGTCTGATGGACGTCTAGTGAACACCGATTACAGCATTTTAATTTTTAATTCTTTTTCAGATCTATTTCAACGTTTTTTTTAAATTTTGGTTAAAAGCATTTGAAAAATGGCGCATACATCGTATAAAGACCATTGAAAGCTGAACAAAATGGCGTCCTTAACTCAATTCAGTTCAAAGTGTACGTGCGTCAAGCTAGCACGATCACGACGATACCAGGCACTAACATGGCAGCATGGTTGATAAATGGTGACATTGAGTGTTGTGTGTGCGCCATGTCTAGAGTAAAACTGTTGAAGCAAAATGGTCCAGGTTTAGTGAAAGGTATTCATCGATGTGGAACATTTGCATCCTCAAATAAATCTGGTTTGATTCTTGCGGTTTCACTTAGGAGTAAATTCACGGTAGAAGTAGTATCTCATGAATTTTTTTTATATGTTTTCACATTTGAGCAGTTCTCTCAGATTTCGGTCATTCGATTTTTTTTTGTATTTTTTTATCCGACTGAAACTTTTTTGGTGCCTTCGGTATGCCCAAAGAAGCCATTTCGCATCATTAGTTTATCCATATAATTTTCCATACAAATTTGGCAGCTGTCCAAATGGTCCCGTGGCGCAGGGGTAGCGGCTTCGGCTGCCGATCCCGATGATGCTATGAGACGCGGGTTCGATTCCCGCCTTATCCACTGAGCTTCTATCGGATGGTGAAGTAAAACGTCGGTCCCGGTTTCTCCTGTCTCGTCAGAGGCGCTGGAGCAGAAATCCCACGTTAGAGGAAGGCCATGCCCCGGGGGGCGTAGTGCCAATAGTTTCGTTTTTTTTTTCCATACAAAAATGATGTTTGAAAATTCAAAAATCTGTATCTTTTGAAGGAATTTTTTGATCGATTTGGTGTCTTGGGCAAAGTTGTAGGTATGGATATGAACTACACTGAAAAAATATGATACACGGTAAAAAAAAATTTGGTGATTTTTTATTTCACTTTTTGTCACTAAAACTTGATTTGCAAAAAAACACTATTTTTTTTTTATATGTTTTAGAGGACATCAAAAATGCCAACTTTTCAGAGTTATGATTTTTTGAATCAATACAACTTTTTTCAAAAAATCGAGATATTGGTCGCAAAAATTTTTCAAATTCATTTTTCGATGTAAAATCAAATTTTCAATCAAAAAGTACTTCAGTGAAATTTTGATAAAGTGCACCGTTTTCAAGCTAAATCCAGTTTTAGGTGACTTTTTTGAAAATAGTCGCAGTTTTTCAATTTTTAAAATTAGTGCACATGTTTGCCAACATTTGAAAAAAATATTTTTTAAAAGCTGAGAAAATTCTCTATATTTTGCTTTTGTCAACTTTGTTGATACGACCCTCAGTTGCTGAGATATTGCCATGCAAGTGTTTAAAAACAGTAAAATTGATGTTTTCTAAGTCTCACCCAAACAACCCTCCATTTTCTAGTGTCGATATCTCAGCAACTAATGGTCCGATTTACAATGTTTAAATATAAAACATTCGTGAAATTTTCCGATCTTTTCGAAAAAAATATTTTCAAAAAATTTAAATCACAACTTACATTTCAAAAAGGCGTAATATTGAATGTTTGGCCCTTTTGAAATGTTTGTCTTCATTTAAAATTTTTGAAAATATTTTTTTCGAAAAGATCGGAAAATTTCACAAATTTTTCATATTTTAACATTGAAAATCGGACCATTAGTTGCTGAGATATCGACATTGAAAAATGGTGAACTGTTTGGGTGAGACTTAGAAAACATCAATTTTCCTGTTTTTAAACCTTTGCATGGCAATATCTCAGCAACTAAGGGTCGTATTAACAAAGTCGGAAAAAGCAAAATATAGAGAATTTTCTCAGCTTTTCAAAAATATTTTTTTCAAAATTGGGCAAACATGTGCACTAATTGAGTTGCGTGGAGAATTTGAACGGTGTGCGTCGCGGTCATCACGCAGGATTTTCGTTGCCGTTTCCGTCTTTGTTGTCCCCCCGATTGTGTGTGTATTTCGATCCGGGCGGTTTCGGGATGTTTGACAGTTGCGTGGAGAATTTGAACGGTGTGCGTCGCGGTCCTCACGTAGGATTTTCGTTAACGTTTCCGTCTTTGTTGTCCCCCCGATTGTGTGTGTATTTCGATCCGGGCGGTTTCGGGATGTTTGACAGTTGCGTGGAGAATATGAACGGTGTGCGTCGCGGTCATCACGCAGGATTTTCGTTGCCGTTTCCGTCTTTGTTGTCCCCCCGATTGTGTGTGTATTTCGATCCGGGCGGTTTCGGGATGTTTGACAGTTGCGTGGAGAATTTGAACGGTGTGCGTCGCGGTCATCACGCAGGATTTTCGTTGCCGTTTCCGTCTTTGTTGTCCCCCCGATTGTGTGTGTATTTCGATCCGGGCGGTTTCGGGATGTTTGACAGTTGCGTGGAGAATATGAACGGTGTGCGTCGCGGTCATCACGCAGGATTTTCGTTGCCGTTTCCGTCTTTGTTGTCCCCCCGATTGTGTGTGTATTTCGATCCGGGCGGTTTCGGGATGTTTGACAGTTGTGTGGAGAATATGAACGGTGTGCGTCGCGGTCATCACGCAGGATTTTCGTTGCCGTTTCCGTCTTTGTTGTCCCCCCGATTGTGCGTGTAATTCGATCCGGGCGGTTTCGGGATGTTTGACAGTTGCGTGGAGAATATGAACGGTGTGCGTCGCGGTCATCACGCAGGATTTTCGTTGCCGTTTCCGTCTTTGTTGTCCCCCCGATTGTGCGTGTAATTCGATCCGGGCGGTTTCGGGATGTTTGACAGTTGCGTGGAGAATATGAACGGTGTGCGTCGCGGTCATCACGCAGGATTTTCGTTGCCGTTTCCGTCTTTGTTGTCCCCCCGATTGTGTGTGTATTTCGATCCGGGCGGTTTCGGGATGGTTGACAGTTGCGTGGAGAATTTGAACGGTGTGCGTCGCGGTCATCACGCAGGATTTTCGTTGCCGTTTCCGTCTTTGTTGTCCCCCCGATTGTGTGTGTATTTCGATCCGGGCGGTTTCGGGATGTTTGACAGTTGCGTGGAGAATATGAACGGTGTGCGTCGCGGTCATCACGCAGGATTTTCGTTGCCGTTTCCGTCTTTGTTGTCCCCCCGATTGTGCGTGTAATTCGATTCGGGCGGTTTCGCGTTTTCGCATTTTATTTCGTTTTATCTTTCCACAGCCGGCTGTCTAAGATTAAATCATTTATGCTAAACTCAACACCAAATAACCGGGAATAGTCTCATCCGCATACTCCGACTGATTGCCTTGAGAATGCATAATACATCACACCATTAAACAAAATTTATTGATTATTGGGTCGCATCATCATCCTTTATGTTGAATCCTGGCCATTACCCTTACCCACTAACAAAATCCCAAGTAGAAGTAGTTTTCCGGCACACGCGGGGGTGTGGATATCGTATAGAACCCACCCTTGGTAGCAGCCTGTGCTAACTAACATTCCCGTCCCATTCCCTCGAGATCTACAAACTGACATGGCGGGCGCCGTTGGTGGCCAACGACTGTTTCCTATTTGCACCGGCTCTAGTTTTGATGATCGTGATGTTTTATCTTTTCAGCGCATTCATGCATGCTGTTGATAAGGGAAACATCATTTGATCGTTGAAGCGTGTGACCGGTTGTGCTGTTGGGATATTATGGTCCTGTTCAGCAACGGAGAAGGACAACCATGGGTGGTCTCTCATGCTCATGCTCATGCTCAATTGGGCAAACATGTGCACTAATTTTAAAAATTGAAAAACTGCGACCATTTTCAAAAAAGTTACCTAAAAATGGATTTAACTTGAAAACGGTGCACTTTATCAAAATTTCAGTAGAGTTCTTTTTGATTGCAAATTTGATTTTACATCGAAAAATGAAGTTGAAAAAAATTTGCGACCAATATTTCGATTTTTTGAAGAAATCAGAAGAATTCATAACTCGGTCAAAGATTTTTTGCACAACCTGGAAATTTCTGAAAAGTTGGCATTTGATGTCCTCTAAAACATATAAAAAAAAAATAGTATTTTTTTGCAAATCAAGTTTTAGTGACAAAAAGTGAAATAAAATATCACCAAAATTTTTTTTACCGTGTATCATATTTTTTCAGTGTGGTCCATATCCATACCTACAACTTTGCCGAAGACACCAAATCGATCAAAAAATTCCTTCAAAAGATACAGATTTTTGAATTTTCATGCATCATTTTTGTATGGACAGCTGCCAAATTTGTATGGAAAATTATATGGATAAACTAATGATGTAAAATGGCTTCTTTGGGCATACCGAAGGCACCAAAAAAGTTTCAGGCGGATTAAAAAATACAAAAATTAAAATTCTAAAAAAAAGACCGATTTCGTAGAGAATTGCTCATTTTTTTCACTTTGCTTTTCTATTTAAAATTTGTGGGAAATTTTTGATTTCAATATTCTTAAAACAATTGAAAATAACTGTTTTTTTCAACTAGGTATCGGTTTTTTCCTTTCTATGTTAGTTGATTTTTTAACTAGTGATGACATTTTATAATGAGAAATTCACATAAAATTTTGATTTTGCATTTATATCAGATAAAAAATATACAAGATTTAAAAGAAAATGTTACCGAAAATAACAAACAAAATCTTTTAAATTGTCATTTATTTATTTTTCCAAGATCATATCTTAGCAACGGAAGGTCGGAACCACAGTGTCCAATTGAGAAAATTGTTGAATATATTTTAAAAGTTTTTTTTTAAAGGCAATAGATTTGAAGATTGGTAAGGCAGCTGCTTTTTTCATATTTAACGTGGCAGATTGCTGAATTTGAAGTTGTTAGTGAAATTATACTAAAGCATATTTTTTTTAAATCCAAATCCCCTGATTATCAAACATAAAAAACTTCACACATAAAATTAGATTTTTTTTAAAGTTAATTAGTTAATAAGTACCATAAGAGATCTCAAACTGCCTGAAACGAGCAGAAAAATCCTTGAGACAAGTTTTAGTAAATAATCTATTTGGATTCTGATATGTCTTGAAAATTTCAATTTCTTTATTGAATTGATCGAATATTAACTTTCTGAAAAGTTTCATCAATTTTTTGTCTGCTTTCGAGTAATTATATTTTTCATATCATTTGCATAACATGCAAAATTGCATGACTCAAAAATGATTTCATGAAAAAATCTTTGAAATAGTTAAACAATTAGAAGTTATCAAACAGTTTAATATTACGGATTTTAAAATTTTGATAGTTTTTTTTTAAATCGACTTTAAATTGTTTATTTTGATTTAGTTAAAACATCGCACAGTGGTCCAGAACGCAATATTAAGTGGAAAATGAATTTTCCGAAAAATTGTGCAGATTTGGAGCTTTGGTGTCTTCAGAAGAGTTGTTGCAAATGGAAAAGGGCAACTTTTGGTTTGTTTCGAAATTAGGGTAGTTCACGATTAGGGTGATTTTGAAAGTCTAACTTTTCAGGAATATTTTTGGGATTTTTTTCGTCTTCTAAAGAGTTTTTAGGCTTGCCAAACCAAGCAACTTTGTCGAAGACACCAAAATTTTATCTCGCCATCAACGCCGATCAAATTTAGAGAAAGCATCTGAGCAAACCTTCAGGGTTAAGTTTTAGAGAAAAGTGTTGTTCGGAGCACTTTTAAAGCTCAAAAAAACGAACATTTTTATTTTCTGACAAGTCAATTTGGACTTAAGGGTCAAAAGTTACAGCCTTCTAAAGGTAAAAAAGATGCAAATTTAAAACTCGTTTTGGGTTTTATGATAATTTTACATGGACACCCAAAATATGACCAAAAATCGTGTTTTTACACTTTGGCTGAATTCTGAGGGCAGATTCAGATTTAGCAGGCAAAATTACATGGAAAAATATATAGTTGGACAATTTTCGAATTTCGTTAGGGTGGTCCCATACACTTTTCCGTTGAAAATTAGACATTTTCAAATGAAGATATCTCAAGTTTAAAGAAAAATACTCTTAGGATTTTTACAGCGTTTATAGTGCTAGATCTCTTCTTTCGAATGTAACCTGGCGCTTCAAATTTAGCATGCGCCTTTTCAAGATATTTAAGTTTTAAATTTGCATCTTTTTTACTTAAAATGGCTGTAACGTTTGATCCTTAAGTCCAAATTGCCTTGTCAAAAATAAAAAAAATCGTTTTTTAGAGCTCTAAAAGTGCTCCGAACAATACTTTTCTCTAAAACTTAACCCTGAATTGCTACGTTCAAAAAACTGATTTTGAAGGTTTGATAAAATTTTGGTGTCTTCGTCAAAGTTGGATTGGCGAGCCCAACAACTTTTTAGAAGACGAAAAAAATCCCGAAAATATTACTGAAAAGTTTGATTTTCAAAATCACGCTAAACGTGAACCACCCTATTTTCAAACCAAACCAAAAGTTGCCCTTTTCTATTTGCAACAACTCGCCTGAAGACATCAAAGCTCCATACTTCACATTTTTTTCAGATAATCCATTTTCCACTTAATGTTGTGTTCTGGACCACTGTGCATTGTCCATCGATTGTTTATGTCCATATAAGCCATTTTGCATCATTGCACAGTGGTCCGAAACCGAAATCTAGCGTGACAAAATTGATAGCGGCCACACGTTAAGATTTAGAGCTTTGGTGTCTTCGGGACAAATGATCAGGGTCAATAGGGGCATCTTTTGGTATGGTGGACATTAGGGTGGTCCAAATTTTAGGGTGGTTCAGAATTTTTATTTTGGCGGGATGACGAGATAGCGCTTTGGTGTCTTCAGAAAAGTTGTAGGGAACACCATTCTGAGTAACTTTGCTCAAGGGCACAAAGCTCTATCTTCAAACGGGAAGTTTCTAGAGCCATTTTTGTAATTTAGGTTGAGGTGTTTATGAAAAAATGAGTTTTTTGAATTTATCAACTCAGGCTTATGTCGTAGCGAGTTGGTGTCTTCTAGACATTTGTAGAGCTTATCAAAACACACATTTATCTTCCAAGAGAGCGAAAATCGGACCTTTTAAACGAAAGTTATAGCCAAAATACGACGAAAAAGACGCCATTTTGAAATGTGAATAACTCGAAAAGGTGGTGGAGTTTGACCTCGCTCTTAGAAGCATCTGAAAGTACACATTCTAGAGTACATTTGCTGAAAATATCTCGGAGGTCTTTTTTGTTTAACTCATTTAATCTTAATTTGAAAATGAGCATTTTTAAATCGTTTTTTGCCCATAACTTTTGATAGAATTGGCCAAAATTCGTTTTTCAAGAACGGAAAAGTTCATTTTGACAAGCTCTACAATTGTCTAGAAGGGCTCAAAAATGTACAAAATGATCTAGTGGTTGTAAAAGAAGAAACAAGTTTTTACTGAAATATTTCAGGAATAAATTTAATTATTTTGTTGATTCCTGAAATATTTCAGTAAAAACTTGTTTCTTCTTTTACAACCACTAGATCATTTTGTACATTTTTGAGCCCTTCTAGACAATTGTAGAGCTTGTCAAAATGAACATTTCCGTTCTTGAAAAACGAATTTTGGTCAATTCTATCAAAAGTTATGGGCAAAAAACGATTTAAAAATGCTCATTTTCAAATTGAGATTAAATGAGTTAAACAAAAAAGACCTCCGAGATATTTTCAGCAAATGTACTCTAGAATGTGTACTTTCAGATGCTTCTAAGAGTGAGGTCAAACTCCACCACCTTTTCGAGTTAGGCGTCATCCATAAAGTATGTCACGCTCTAGGGGGGGAGGGGGGGTCTGGGCATGTGTGACATTGCATGTTATAAGTATAGGAAAAGCGTGACAAAGGGGGGGAGGGGGGGTAAATTTTGGCTGATTTTAGCGTGACGTACTTTATGGATGAAGCCTTATTCACATTTCAAAATGGCGTCTTTTTCGTCGTATTTAGGCTATAACTTTCGTTTAAAAGGTTTGATTTTCGCTCTCTTGGAAGATAAATGTGTGTTTTGATAAGCTCTTCAAATGTCTAGAAGACACCAACTCGCTACGACATAAGCCTGAGTTGATAAATTCAAAAAACTCATTTTTTCATAAACACCTAAACCTAAATTACAAAAATGGCTCTAGAAACATCCCGTTTGAAGATAGAGCTTTGTGCCCTTGAGCAAAGTTGCTCAGAATGGTGTTCCCTACAACTTTTCTGAAGACACAAAAGCGCTATCTCGTCATCCCGCCAAAATAAAAATTCTGAACCACCCTAAAATTTGGACCACCCTAATGTCCACCATACCAAAAGATGCCCCTATTGACCCTGATCATTTGTCCCGAAGACACCAAAGCTCTAAATCTTAACGTGTGGCCGCTATCAATTTTGTCACGCTAGATTTCGGTTTCGGACCACTGTGCATTGGTTTCTCCAGACAAGTATCCATACAAATCTGAGGCCTTTTCATATAAAAGTATCATACAAAATATTTTTGAAAATCCGTTCCTTAATGAGGGATTTTTTGATCGACCATCCATAAACCACGTGGACACTTCAGGGGGTGGGGGGGTTGGTCAGCGATTGACCATGCTTAATACAATAAAGATTTGTTTTGCACGAAAATTGTCCACGAGGGGGGAGGGGGGATCTGAGATTTCAAAAAAGTGTCTAATTTGAATATATTTTAAATAATGTTTATAGAACTTTTTGTGTGGTAAACGCATTCATTTCAATCTTCTACAGCTCTTGTTTGTATCATATGCTTCCAAAACAAATCAATGGTAATGTATGAATCAAGAATTTATTCACCACAAATCCACGATAATCCACTATTCAAAATAAACTCTGCAATTTTCTGACCATCACCATCATCATCGTCAAAATCATCACAATCTGCCGGGGTGACCCTTCGCCACAGAATGCACCTACACTACTCACCATAGTAACCGGCAATTTTGATGCACGCTGTGGCCGGAAACAGCCCGTCCCGGCCCTTCCGGCCGCCCATGCACGGCGACTCCAGGATGGCCGTCGAGTAGTTGTTGTGGAACGGGTCGTCGCAGGCCTTGTTCGCGCCGTTCATCGACACACATTTGAAGCAATCAATTCCGTGCGCTGAAATGGAAAATAGTTGCGGGGGAAGCTTGTGTGAGTGAGTGTATTTTGTGTTTTCCGATGAAAATTGGTGGAAAAGTTGGGGTTGTTAAAAATAAATTATTTGAACCTTTCTGGTTTTGGCGAGCAGTCTTGTCGAAAGTAGAGAAGACCAGAAAGATTAAAAAAAAATCAGTCGTTGCGAACCCGGATTAAATTATTTGATAAAATAAAATTATGGAGTGTATTTCAACAAAAAGAATGCCAAATTAAAATAATTGCAAGTCAATATTAAAAAAAAAATCGATTCACCAATTTCCCCCCGATGCACCCCTACCGATGAGCAAATTGCATTCCGTACACGTGAATTGTGGATTTTGTCCAACATTCGTGTGGGACGCTGCCCCAGAACACCAACGTAGCGTTTGGGGGATCAATATTATTACAATGTTGTGTGCAAAAACGGATGCCGCACCCACAAAACCCGTGCAAAATGCAGACTCCCTTTTCCGGTTCCGCGCCTGGACCACTAATTGATTTATGAATAAAATATTTGTTGAACTTCTAAAGCGATTTGATGTACTTTGTGGACTGGGATGATTAATTATGCACGTTTGGTTGCCGGCCGGGCATTGGCAGTGGGGAAATTTATGTTGTTTGTTGCCATAAACGAAAATGGTTACGTTATTCTGTGCTGGTCAATAACACGTGGAAGAGAGGCAAATGGAAAAAAGTGGGCAGAGAGCAATTGTACATGGTAATTTAAATTGGGTGAGAGCATAATATATGGAGCAATGGAAATGGCTGGAAGCAGGGATCTCGATGTTGATATTTATTTTCACTCACGTTTACAAATAATACGAGAATGATTTCAATCAACGTTTTATTTATTAAGCAAAAAAGGGATTTAAACTACAATCAATTGTTATTGGGTGAGGTTAACAGTTAAATAATAAAATAATAACTTCATGAAACACCAAATAAAATGTAATTATTCAAAAAAAACGTAACTTAATCCACCCTTAGGTGGTTGGTGCCTTCCTCTCATTCAAAGGGTAATGCTATCCAAAATAGACACGCTCGTGGGAAGGTCTTTTAATGACCTATCCAAAGATAGGTCGCATGATGTATTTGGAATACGTTTTCATCTAAATATCTGAGAACTGGCCTCCAAAAAGTGTATAAATAACACTTAAGTGCTTATAACTTTTGATAGGGTTGTCAGATCTTCAATGATTTGGACGCGTTGGAAAGGTCTTTTGATTACCTGTTCAACGACTGGTTGCATGATAGATCCGGACAACGTTTTCATTGTGATATCTGAGATCCGGCTTCCAAAAAGTGCATAAATAACACTTAAGTGCTAATAACTTTTGATAGGGTTGTCAGATCTTCAATGTATTGGTCGCGTTGGAAAGGACTTTTAAATACCTTTCTAAAAATGTATAACATGCCGGGGTTTCTTACAAAAACCACCCTTTTTACAATCTTCCGGACTTTTGTCAAAATCGTTTTTTTAGCATAACTTTTGAAGTACTTAACTAAACTGCATAATTTTTAATAGCGACTTATGGGACTCCAAAACGGATCGAATGACGTTAAAACGGACAAAATCGGTTCACGCAATGTCGAGATAATCGAGTGACAATTTTTTGATCAACATCCCACCACACACACAGACATTTGCTCAGAATTCGATTCTGAGTCGATAGGTATACATGAAGGTGGGTCTAGGAGGTCTAATTGAGAAGTTCAGTTTTCGAGTGATTTTATAGCCTTTCCTCAGTAAGGTGAGGAAGGCAAAAAGAATGAAGTTTCAAGTAATACAAAGTTTGTTCTACTATGTAAAGCATGAAAATTTCCAAAAATGATTAAAATCGGGATCGTTGTGTCAAAAGTACGGAGAAATGCATATTAGCGTGGTTCACGGATACATAGAAAAGACAAAAGTGTTTAATTTCGAGCGCATCAACCGGAATTTTAAAGTACAGTCCAGACTCGATTATCCGAAGTTTCGATTATCCGAAGTTCGATTATCCGAAGGTTTGTATGGGACTTCGGATAATCGAATAACGAACAAAAAAATATTTTTTCGTATTTTTTTAATTTCTTGTTTTATACATCAAATTCGAGTTCTGCGACCCCAATTTAGTCACATTTAAATATTTGATTGCCTTTTAAATTAAAAATGCAATTTTTCAATATGTTACCACTGCCATTTTGGCCGCCACCTTGGATTCAAAAATTCTAAATCATTTTAGAGGATACAGAAAAAATCAATTCTCGTAATCGTGAATTAAGTCCACGAATGTGAGAACCACGAAGGAATTTATTCATGAGTATGGTGCATTTGCACTTTAAACGTGCATAACTTCCTTCGTGGTTCTCGCATTCGTGAATTTAATTCACGATTTCGAGAATTGATTTTTTTCCGTGTAGTATATAGCTCATACTTAAGCTCGACCATCAAAAATAAGACAACGAAAAAAAAAATGTTTTCGTGATTCGATTATCCGAAGCGAAATTTTTCAGAGGCCTTCGGATAATCGAGTCTGGACTGTATCATGGCCCTATAAGCTAGCCTGAAATTTTGAGCACATTTGGTTAAGGTTTAGTTGCTCCAGTTCTGATCTGAAATTAGTATGGAACTTTAATCAGTTTACCATGGGAGCAATTTTCCACCAAACCCGGAGATGGATTTAACTTGTATTTTTTTTATTTGACTCAAACTTTGTGTGGGTTTTTCTTATCACCAAAGAAGCCATTTTGTGTCATTGGTTCACCCAAACAAATCCCCATATAATTTTGGCAGCTGTTCATACAAAAATGGTACGTACACGGAGAAAAAAGAGTTCCCAAAATCGTGAACAAGCGTTCATGAAAATGAGAACCACGAACAAAGTGTTCAAATTTCATGCTACGTTTTTCAAAATCGTACCATGGGATTAGAACCTTTTGATCGAGATTCCCATTTCCATGAACGCTTGTTCACGATTTTTTCTCAGTGTACATGCATATTCGAAAATCTGTAACTTTTCAAGGAATTATTTGATTCATTTGGTGTCTTCCGCAAAGTTGTAGGTAATGACGGAAAAAAATTGTGATTTTTTAATCAACTTTTTTTTATCAAAAATTCAATATTCCGAAATCAGTATTTTTTAATTTTTTTTGATGAGTTTTAGGCGACAAAGCCCCGCATCTTTTAAGCCACTCAGCAGTGTGGACCAAAATTTTGCGACGAGTCATGCTTTTTTTTAAGTACTGATTTTTGTAAAAAAAGAAATCTTGTACTTATTTTTTTTTATTTTGATTTTTGATCTTGTATTTACTAAACAATTTTTTTATTAGGTGCAAATTTTCTCCGATAAATTCCGTTTTTTTTTTGTTTTATAAAAGTGTCCATGATTGCCCATTCCTGAAAATATTTTATTCGAAAAGTTCAGAAAATTTCCTACAATTTCATCTAAGAAACATTGAAGATTGGACCATTGAATGCTAAGATACTGTGGATAAAAGAAAAATCAGGGCTGTGGAGTCGGAGTCGGAGTCGGAGCCGGAGTCGGTGGAGTCGGGTCTTTTTGGGGACCTGGAGTCGGAGTCGGAGTCGGAGTCGTCAAAACTCTAACAGCTGGAGTCGGAGTCGGAGCCGGAGTCGGCTAAATTTTAAGAGCTGGAGTCGGAGTCGGAGTCGGAGCCGAGGATTTCTGATAACCCGGAGTCGGAGTCGGAGCCGTAGTTATCTTAAATTCAACAAAAAATATGTTTTTTTATTTATTTATTTATGCCATTGTGTTTTTGAAGCTTTTTATTGTGATTGAAAAGCTCTAATTGTGTTATTACATTATAATCACTAAATGATAACCTATTACCCAAGTATGTAGTATCATAATTTAAAAAATAATAAAAAAAAATATGGTTATGTAGTCAGACATATCTAATTGATTCTTGAATGCTTCCTTTTGCCTATATTTATGTGCCCTTTCTATTCAAATTTGACCAAATTTCATCCAGTTATTTCTGAAAAAAGTACACACACAGTCATCTTTTACCACGATAGCATATGTCTTGGTACGAGGTACATAAAAAGATTAAAAATAGTAATCACTGTTTTTGCAAATCGAAAAAGAGTCACTGACAGTTTAACTTTTGTAACAAATAATCAACGATAATAACAATCTCTTACTTGGAACTCAACATGCGCATTTTGTTTATCACTAAGTACAAGAAAATCAATATGTTGCATTTAAAATAATTGAAACTAACAAAAAATATCAAAAGAAGTTGCAACAAATTTTGAATTAATCATTGATTGTTGATGTTGATGTTGACTTTGGTTAAACTTTTTTGATATCGTTGCAAATTATCGTTGATCAAATCTCAAGAATTCAGTACAAAAATGAACTAATAAAAAAATTTATAGAACAAAATGTAGGATTTTAATTTATTTTTCAAATATTATACAAAACCAAAATCAAAATATTATCAACTGGTACGAATTTTCTCATACTGTATGTCCCACGCCAATATGACGCAAGGTGATAATCATTGCATAACAATGTACCTTAAAAAATTAAATATTTGTGACCTAGAAAATATTTTACTTGTGGATATTTGTTTTTATTATATTTTAATTTTTTTTCATATATTTTGATGGAGGCGCAAGATCATTCATAAAGCTTCGTTTTAGGTGAAGATTCACGAAGTATCGTGCGCCTCCTTTTTAAAGTGTATAACATTTTAAAATTAAAATAAATTAAAAATTTCCAGGGTAAAATATTTTTCATGTCACATATATTTGAAAAGGACATCTGAAGCGTCCTTTCCACGAAGAAATTGTTTAGATACATTGATTTGCAATAATAATCTCCTTCAGCCATGGCGTGATGTCCATGTACGTCTTAAAAAAACATAAAAAAAATGTTTCGTTTAAAATTGTCATTTTAAAAACAAGGTGCCTGTCACTGTGCTTCTTACAAATGTCAGCCTGAAAGTGAGCAAATTGAATTTTAATGTTCAATAGATCATTAAGGCCAGGTTTCTTTTAGTTATACTTTCAAAAATAAAAATTTAATATTTAAATTTATTAGCTTTGAATACATTATTTGCAAATTTGAGGTTAAGCAAATAATTCCAAATTTACTTACAAAACTGGTCTTCTCAAAATGCCTCTAAAACTGAAGATATTTTTTGATTTCTGTTTCCATAACGTATAAAACTTGTAACCTAGAAACTTTTTTTTCCGTTTATTTACTTTACTTTACTTTAACTTAACTTATTTTTCTTGAGAAAAACATTACGCTTAAAGAGTATTCAAATAATCCTATTTATCAATGTTTTAAAAATAATTAACTAATAATAGTTATCTAACTTTTGAAACATTTAAAAATATGGGGAGTCGGAGTCGGAGTCGGAGCCAACCATTTGTTGAAAGCTGGAGTCGGAGTCGGAGTCGGAGTCGGCTAGAGTTGGTAGGCCGGAGTCGGAGTCGGAGTCGGAGCCAACCATTTGTTGAAAGCCGGAGCCGGAGTCGGAGTCGGAGTCGGCTAATCTGAGAAAGCCGGAGTCGGAGTCGGAGTCGGAGTCGTTTGAAATATGACCCGACTCCGCAGCCCTGAGAAAAATAAACAGAAAAATTGTCAAATCACAGAATCTCATAGAAGTGGCGTGTATTTTTATGTTTAGTTCTGAGGTGATGTCACGATTTTTTTCGTTCATAATTTTTGAGGAAATAGCCTAAGATGTTTTAAAAAGACTCACAAAAAATGCAGGATGTTAAGTCTTTCCTAAAAAAAAAATACAAAAATCATTTACTAAAACTGTTTTTTAAGTGATCTAAACGTCAAAATTTTTAAAAACCCATAGCGGGAATTGATTCTCCAGACAAATTTACATAAATGTCTCCATATTAACCATTGTCCTATGTCCAATCCTTTTTTTTCATAAAATTATTTTTATTAGGTCCTTTTCGGTACTGGGGCCTGGTTAGGACCGAGTTGGCTTTTGTAATTACATTGTTTTTAAAGCTAAGAGTAATTACAGAGGATCTTGTGTGTAAATGTTAGTGGGAGGGGAGCCGATTACCCGCGGCCTACTCGGGGTTATGTCCAATCCTTGTTAAGATACAACGGTTTTAAAAATAAAAATGTTGAAAAAATAGCATTTTTTGTGGTTTTTGGCAATTTTTAGATGACAGACTTGACTATTCAGTTTTGAAAATATTTTTATCGCAAAGCTCGTCCAATTTCCCATGAGTTTGGCACAGATAGCTTTTTAATTTAACTCGTTTTAATATTTGCGTAGGTTTCTGCCACGCTGAAAAAAATATTATATTTTCAGTTATGAGCAATGTTATTAAGCTTATATCTGTAAGCCAATAAATCCAATTGAAATGCTGTCGAAGACAAACTGATGGGAAATTGGACGAGCTTTCCGGTAAAAATATTTTCAAAACTGAATAAACAAGTCTGTCATATATAAATTTCCAAAACCACAAAAATGCTATTTTTTCAACATTTTTATTTTTAAAACCGCTGAATCTTTTCAAGGATTGGACAAAGGACAGTGGTCAATATGGAGACTTTTATTTAAAATTGTCTGGAGAATCGATTCCCACTATCGTTTTTTTAATGTTGACGTTTAGACAGCTTTTTTAATAACTTGTTTTAGTAAATGACATTTGTATTTTTTTTTAGAAGAGTCATACCATCCTGCATTTTTGTGAATCTTTTTGTAACATCTTAGGCTACTTCCTCAAAAAAATTTAGCGAAAAAAAAAATCATGACATCACTTTAAAACTTAACTTTCACTCTTTAAAATCAGAAAATCACATAGAAGTGGCGTGTATTTTTATTTAAGTGTATTTTTTTCAAAAAGCCGTCCAATTTCCTATAAGTTTGTCTTTGACCGCTTTTTGATGCGATGCAATGGCTTTGAGATACAGTTATTTTCAAATTACAAAATACAAAATCATTTAAATAACTTACGCCCTTCTCAAATGTCATTTTCAAGTATAATTGGCTCCATATACACAAAAATGGCTTATATAGGCCTAGGATAACATGTCTACAATGTTTCATTGAAATAGGAGAGGGTCGGGTACAAAAGTACCAGAAAAAAATCCTGATTTGAGCTTGAATTGCTCAATGTGCAAATAAAATAACAACGTTAATTAATCACTGAAAAAGCCGTCTTGTACGCCTACAGTACATTACAGTTTGAAAAATGTTACAGATGAATTGTCTCATAATTCAAGAAACTCAAGCCAATCTAATACCCGCTGGCTTAGTCCCGGATATTAGATGATGTGCAACGTGTCATCCTCTAACACAGTTCGAACTGAAACTAAATATTGCATCTTTTTTCTGATCGGTGGATTCAGTTTGATTAAAAAAATTAAAAAATATGTTGTAAATGTATTTCAAATAGTTAGGAATTCATGAACATTTTTTTCCATGACATTTTCTAGTTTTTGGTACTTATTTATTTTTCTCTCTTCTATTTCTCTAGAAAATTTTGTAATGACCAAAATGTAATATCTTTTAAAATCCCTTTCAAACAATGTTTCCTTTAATTCTTTTGAACTTTAATTTATTTTAAACATTTCAAGTTGTATTATCCCAGAATCCAAGCATTATGCATCCGCTCACAATGGTTTAATACTTTTTTTTTCCAACAACAGCAACTTCTGGTGAAACTCTTCAACGCTCAAGCATCGCGTCGAGTGGCATATTAATTAAGAGCCATTTCCAAAGCGCACTTGAACCGAGTCGAGTACTGTTGAGCTTCTGCTGTTTCAAAGTAAACTTGCACCAGAGCGCTCAGTTTAAACCGTTTTTTGTGTGTGTGTGCAGCAAAAGCAGTGCAACAACAGTCTGGAGTTGTTTTAATCCTGGAATGTATTACATTTTAGTCAGCGCCAACGAAGCTAGTCAAATTATTAATTAACGAATCCTACAGGAAGCATAACTCGCCCGTAATCTTAATGGATCCAACTATCGTGTGTCACCTTGCGCGTCTCTCAAAATGTATTGCAGCATCACTGTATAAGGAACAAATCTTGCGGTGTGGCACATTTTAGAACCGTTTGGGGAATACCGTTCTTGGCTCCGTATACGGCAGCAGTCCGATAGCTCGGAAGGTTGATTTTAGTTTAAGCGCGTTGGAGATTTTAATGCACCACCGGAATCCATCACGGTCGACTTTGGGAAAACCATTTCTAAACTGACTAACTAAACCTAAGGGTCGGGAAATTTTATGGGGTTTCATCTTTTATGCAGCGCCGTTACGTTAAGTGTGTGTGTGTGTGTGTGTGTCTTAGTGGAGCGGTGAAAACGGGATGTTTTTGGCGAGATTTGTCGAAATTAAGTTTACTGTAATCTCCCCCCAAAACTGGAGCTTCTCTAATGAAATTTGAACTAATTTGGTGCGTTACTCGGTCGCTCGACCAACTTCCCGCTAGATTAACTCTGCTCATTCCGGAGAATGTCATTTGCATTTCATCAACGGGGGAAATATCCACTCTGCTCTGACATGCAGGACGTCCCGCTGGGAGTAGTGGGGCCGATGAATATTTGAAGCTTCGTCTACCCGTTACAGTGCAGTTTCCTTCATCGTGTTTCTAGCAAGGTGATAAAAGTTACTCCGGCTGCTCCTGTAGAAGAGGAAATCTTTTCCCGGGTTAGGTCGTAAAACATAATGGATTCGTTCCGTGCTGCGATGCATGAATCTGACATCGCGGAAAGAATGGTGAAAGTTTGAGAATAAATTCAATTCTTTTAATCCAATAATGCAGCAAATTACTGCATCGTAGCTTGGTGCTTTGAAGGTAGGTAGGTATGTGACACATCCTTGAAAAAAAAAAAGAAAAAACTCGATATAATTCTATAGTTGATGCAGATTTGGTGAAGATGAAGGTTTCCATGTACAACTGACTAGAAAACAAGGTTGTTAACGATAAAATTATTGAGGCTTGATAACGATAATCTATCGTTATCTTTATCGTTATTTCGATAATTTTATCGGCGATAATATTATCGTCTATAATGGACGATAATTCATTTTTAAAATTTTTCTGAAATCGATTAATTCTACCATATCATGTTAAATTTCTAATTCTTTCACTAAGAATATTTTTTTTGAAAATGTAGTAAGTTTCAAAATATTAATATGTACTCAAAATTGTTCACAAAATACCGTATTTTTTCGAAATAACTTAATTTTTCATATGGGTACAAAACGAAGCGAAATTTTGTATTTTTCTTTTATTTTACTGAATTATTTTTGCAAAATACTAAAATTTTCGCAAATAATCGTATTTTTATTAAATACTCACATTTAGTGCGTCCATCCCAGGAATTCCCGGGACAAAAATCCCGGGATTTTTCCAAAACCGGGAATTCCCGAATCCCGGGATTTTTTATAATCAGCAATTCCCCACGAAAACAGCATGAAAAAACAACAAAAGTGCTCGGATTGGGCTCAAAATTTTTCTGGGGGTTCCCTGGCCGAAACAATTAGACCCGTATTTTTTTGTTTTGCCATTAGGGTGACCTACACCGTGTTAGGGTGGTCTGAAAATGGCCATTTTCGTCGATTTTCGCAAAAACCTCTTTTTTCGAAAAATCATATCTCCGCGTCATTTCATCCGATTTTAGCTGTCTTAGACGCAGAAGAAAGGTGATAAGTTGGTCTTTCAAAGAAAAATAATAAAAAGTTTCAAAAATCTAGCCTAACATATGAAAAGGGCGTATGAAACATTAAAATGCCGTTTTGACGGTGTCTGGACCAAAGAGCCTATGCCTGGAAATATTTTTATCGGATTCCCCGGACATTTTTACATAAGTTGCGTCTTTCAATTACAAAAATTTTAGTACCCAGACATGTATAGGTCATCGCTGAAATTTTAAAGTTATCGCAGTTTTAGTGAAAAAAAATGTTTTTTTGCCGATTTCGTCATTTTCCGGTTTTTGCGCGCGGCGCATCGAAAAACACGGATTTTATTTTCAAAAAATCATATCTCGGAATCCTGTTAATGAACTCCTCCCATTTTTTAGTATGTTATGTAAAAATGTCCGGGAAATCCGATAAAAATATTTCCAGGCATAGGCTCTTTGGTCCAGACACCGTCAAAACGGCATTTTAATGTTTCATACGCCCTTTTCATATGTTAGGCTAGATTTTTGAAACTTTTTATAATTTTTCTTTGAAAGACCAACTTATCACCTTTCTTTTGCGTCTAAGACAGCTAAAATCGGATGAAATGACGCGGAGATATGATTTTTTGAAAAAAGTGGTTTTTGCGAAAATCAACGAAAATGGCCATTTTTCAGACCACCCTAACACGGCGTAGGTCACCCTAATGGCAAAACAAAAAAATACGGGTCTAATTATTTCGGCCAGGGAACCCACAAAGAAAAATTTTGAGCCCGATTTGAGCACTTTTGTTTTTTCCCATGCTGTTTTCGTGGGGAATTGCTGAATTTGTCCCGGGAATTCCCGAAATTGAAAAAAAAATCGAATTATGGTCTACACAAAAAGTAATCACAAATAATCGATTAATCGATTTTAAAGCATTAAAATTTGTATTCGGCATATATCAGCATTAATTTGGCTTATTTCGGAAAATTGCTAAAATTTTAGTTTACAGTTCCGCAAAATGCCTAGCGCTTTAAATATTTTCTATTTATTTTATATATTTTTAAAGACTGGGTATTTTTTTCGTATTATATTAAAGCTTATTTTTGATTTTAAATTTGATATTCAATTATTTTTCATCAAACACCGGCATCTTGAGCAAATCAGGACAAATATAACGATTAAAAATGTGAACCTGATGAAAATTTTCCAGAAACTGATCAAAATTTGCCACTTCCTGATGAAATATTACAGATTTCTTTGACACAAAATCTTTCACCATTCCCTGATGAATATTATCATCATTTTTTCTGTCTACCGATTTAAGCCATTTTTTGTATAATGTTTTGAATTCGTTAGGTTGGTTAAACAGGAACATAACAAAACAATTAGTACACCGATTTCCACAATTTTTCTGCTCTATTCAGACTGTAGTCCTCAGTTGACGGTAGTAATTTTGAGATAATTTTTAAAATATGTTTTATATAAAACATGAAATTCAAAACAGATCTAAAATTTTACATTGATTGGTTTAATTTTATTTGTTGTTGCTTCATGTTTTTAAAGACATTTTCAAAGAAATTTTGCAAGCTTATCTAGTCATGTCTTTAAAAAAAATATTTATACAGTCCAGACTCGATTATCCTAAGTTTCGATTATCCTAAGTTTCGATTATCCTAAGTTTCGATTATCCTAAGTTTCGATTATCCGAAGGTTTATATGGGACTTCGGATAATCGAATCAGGAACAAAAAATTTTTTTTCTGGATTTTTAATTTTCTTACTTTTAGCAAACAATTCAAGTTCTGCGACCTCCTTTTCGTCAAATTTGAATAGTTAATTGCCTATTAAATTGAAAAATTCATATATTCAATATTTCTGCACAGCCATTTTGGTCGTCATCTTGTATTTGAAATTTTTGAAGCACTTTAGGGTTTATACTTAAACACAATCAATCAAAATAAGACAACGAAAAAAAAAATGTTTTTGTGATTCGATTATCCGAAGTAAAATGTTGCCAAGGCCTTCGGATCATCGAGTCTGTACTGTAAATGAAATATATTTATGAAAGACTTTTTTAATTTGAATCACATTGGAATTAACAATCCAAAGCACAACAAAGATCAAAATCAACAATTTTTTTAAGCTATTTAAAAACTGTCATCCTTGTTTAGATTAAAGTTTATATTATCACCAATAAATATTATTGAGCTAATTCTACGATTTTAAGCTTGAAAAACATAACAAATATTATGAAAACATAGATTTTATGACTATTTTAAAAATTCCCGGGATCCCGGGAATTCCCGGGATTTTAAAAATATTTTTCCCGTTTCCCGGGAAATTCAAAACCCGGGAAAATTGGACGCTCTACGTCACATTTGCTATCACTAAGAATATATTTTTTGTTTTAAAGTATCAATAGGTACTCAAAATTGTTCACAAAATACCGTATTTTTTCGAAAATACTGAAATTTTCATAAATTGCCATATGGGTACCAAACGAGGCAAAATTTTGTATTTTTCTTTTATTTTATTGAATTATTTTTGTAAAATACAACAATTTTCACAAATAATCGTATTTTTTGAAAATACTCACAGCAAAAAGCAAAAAGTTTCGAAATATTGATATGTACTCTATATTGTTCACAAAATACCGTATTTTTCGAAAAAACTTAATTTTTCATATGGGTACAAAACGAAGCAAAATTTTGTATTTTTCTTTTATTTTATTGAATTATTTTTGTAAAATACTAAAAGCAAAAAGCAAAAAGCAAAAAGCAAAAAGCAAAAAGCAAAAAGCAAAAAGCAAAAAGCAAAAAGCAAAAAGCAAAAAGCAAAAAGCAAAAAGCAAAAAGCAAAAAGCAAAAAGCAAAAAGCAAAAAGCAAAAAGCAAAAAGCAAAAAGCAAAAAGCAAAAAGCAAAAAGCAAAAAGCAAAAAGCAAAAAGCAAAAAGCAAAAAGCAAAAAGCAAAAAGCAAAAAGCAAAAAGCAAAAAGCAAAAAGCAAAAAGCAAAAAGCAAAAAGCAAAAAGCAAAAAGCAAAAAGCAAAAAGCAAAAAGCAAAAAGCAAAAAGCAAAAAGCAAAAAGCAAAAAGCAAAAAGCAAAAAGCAAAAAGCAAAAAGCAAAAAGCAAAAAGCAAAAAGCAAAAAGCAAAAAGCAAAAAGCAAAAAGCAAAAAGCAAAAAGCAAAAAGCAAAAAGCAAAAAGCAAAAAGCAAAAAGCAAAAAGCAAAAAGCAAAAAGCAAAAAGCAAAAAGCAAAAAGCAAAAAGCAAAAAGCAAAAAGCAAAAAGCAAAAAGCAAAAAGCAAAAAGCAAAAAGCAAAAAGCAAAAAGCAAAAAGCAAAAAGCAAAAAGCAAAAAGCAAAAAGCAAAAAGCAAAAAGCAAACAGCAAAAAGCAAAAAGCAAAAAGCAAAAAGCAAAAAGCAAAAAGCAAAAAGCAAAAAGCAAAAAGCAAAAAGCAAAAAGCAAAAAGCAAAAAGCAAAAAGCAAAAAGCAAAAAGCAAAAAGCAAAAAGCAAAAAGCAAAAAGCAAAAAGCAAAAAGCAAAAAGCAAAAAGCAAAAAGCAAAAAGCAAAAGGCAAAAAGCAAAAAGCAAATAGTTAACGGTTTCAAAAAAGTTATAGTTTCTTTTTTAGAAATTGTTTTTTGTTTTTGTTAGGGTGAATTCAACATTGTAGTAATTGCAGTTGTTGATAGAATACTTTTATAACGACTTGTTATTAAAACTTTAAAGTGCACTTGCCAAAAAATTGAATCAACTCAACAGTTTGAACAAAAAAGCACTTCACAGAACCGGCAGTTCTGTTCTCTGTCAAAGTCATTCCTCACTTCTGCTGCTGCACCTCAGTGCTGTGTGCTGACTTCCTGCTGCCGTTTGGGGACTTCTTACCCCGCAACCACAAAAGCTGAAAAGTCCCCAGCACGAATGCAGCGCACAAAACCAGTAATGGAACCAGTATGCAATAGCTTGAAAAATGCGGGCACTTTTTCATTGCTTTTCCTTTTTTGAACGTTTCGTTTTCCCTCGCTTTGAACTGTATGCTTGTTAGTTGGGCCATTCTCGAAACCAACAGCAGCAAAAAAAGCTCGCAGTGCAACAAGCTTGCCTTTTTCCAATTCAACTGGTACAAGCTCCACACAATGGAGTATACATAATTAATGTCACCCAGGGTTGTGATTCCGAGCAAACGGCATGATACATGATTGCAGTGTTGGATTTGTTGCTTTCCGGGAAAATCTGAGGAACGAGAGAGAGAGCGAGCGAGAGAAAGGGGTGAGTTTTCCCGCTCATCCCACTTTTCACTCTGCGATACGATCTGGACTGTGGTGAGGGAGGTTTAATTCAGTTTTCACACGATTGGAACATAATGAATTGATCCGAACGGGAGCTTTGACGCTAACACGACACTGAATGGTTTATTGCTTTTGCGATTTTCGATCCGGTCCTTTTGAACTTGGCGAATTGGCTAAAGAAGGTTAAAAGTGAAAAGGTTAATCACTGATTCGGAATCGCCGAAAAGTGGCGTTTCATTGAAGCTAAAATGCTGGCAAATTGGCGATTTGTTGGTTCTTCGAATGGATTATACCACAATCTTTGGATTAGAATTAATATTCCAACTTAGAACAAAGAACTAAATTGATGTTTGTTATAGAGAAAAAATATAAATTTGCCTAAATGTAAACAAAGTTCAAGCCATCGGGAACCAGGAAGACACCGTTTTACCATTATTGCTCATTTCATAATATTTCATCATAAATAAAAAAAATTGCAACAATTGCAAATGAAATGGGGAAACTTTTGGCTTGGTTGAAAATGTGGGTGGTTTACGATTACTGTGTTCCAAAAAAAAAAAAAACTATCTTTCCAGGAATGTACATGTATGTATTTGTTAATTATTTTTTTCTTATAAAATGTTGTTGAGGTTACCAATCCAAGCAACAACAAAAATTATATCTACGACTTCTGGGTAACTCCTCACACCAACTCACACGAAATCGGGGAAAAAAATGCCCCGATCCCTCCTCGATTTGCATGAAACTTTGTCCTAAAGGATAACTTTTGTCCCTGATCACGAATCCGAGCTACATTTTTCGAAATCTCATGACGGAGGGGCGGTACGACCCCTGCAATTTTTGAACATTCAAGAAAAATACGTGTTTTCAATTATTTGCAGCCTGAAATTATGATGGTTTGGAAATTTTGTGTCAAAGAGACTTTTATGTAAAATTGGACGCCCGATTTGATGTCGTACTCAGAATTCCGAAAAAATTTATCATTCATCGAAAAATATACAAAAATAGTTTCAAAAAAAATCAGCATTTTTCGTTAATCAACTGTATATTTTTTTTAAGATGTGTCATTTTATGGCAAATTTTATAGTTCTACAAGGGCTTCGTGGCGCAGTGGTTAGCGGCTTCGGCTGCCGATCCCTAATTTGCTATGTGGCGTGGGTTCGATTCCCGCCTTATCCTCCTGGCCTTCTATCGGATGGGGAAGTAAAACGTCGGTCCATTTGCGTAACAGAGGTTTTGGGTGACTTACCACACATAATCTTCGGACGCCTAGAAATGAGCAGAAACTTGCTTCTACAAAGTTGTTGAGCAGACAATTACAAAAATTAGAGCTAGGACAAAATTCCATGCACATCGAAGAGGGTTCGGGGCAACTGATGTGTGAGTTGGCGGAAAATGAAACTTCTGCAAAAAATGTTATCAAAACCATCAGAACAAACCCTCAAAATTCACTTTTTTGAAGGTAGCAATTTTGGGTTAAGTTTTAAAGAAAAATAATGTTCCGGAAAATATTAGATCTTTAAAAAACAAACATTTATATTTTACATTAGCCTGCCGTTTTTGCGATACTTAAATTTTAAAATTGCATCTTTTTTACCTTAAATGGCTCCAATTTTTAACCAATATGTTTTCATTCAAAATAATTTTTTGAGCTAAAAGCTAATTGCTTCGTTCAATAATATACATATTTTTATAGTCGTAAATAAAATCAGTCGTAGAAGGCCTAGATTGTGAGATAAAATGTCGATGTCTTGGACAGAAATTGGCAATTGGCAAGCCCAACAACTTTATGGAAGAGAAAAAAAAATATTTCTGATTGGTTAAATTTTCTAAAATATCCCAATATTAAACCACCCTAATTTTCGACAAATAAAAAAAATCCCTTTGCTTTTTCAACAACTTTTTCCATAAAAAATAGTTTTAAGAATGAACTTCAGTTTAAGTAGTTTTTAATACTATTTTAAAATCATTTTGATTTATTTCTATATCCCAAAAACATTCAAATATTCGAACAAACATATTTTCATCTTTTTTTATCATTTAATAATTTAGCAATTAAAAAAACCTTTTCATAATAATTTTTGTTTATTTTTAAACAAATGGTTTGCAATATTAAAAAATTATGTGCGAATTGATTTAGGCCGTTACCCCCTTAAATATCGGCCCGGGGAGCAACAAAAATATTAAAAAAAAACAAACATTAAGATGTTGATGGCATATTTAGAATGTTTGGACTCGTTTTAACGTATTTTGAATTTTTGTGAAATTCAAATGTACTGTACCGCAATAAGATTGTTTTCTCGCCTAATTTTTTCTCAATACATAGGGGTCATTCCATCTGAAGTGGAACAGCATTTGAAAACTACCCTCTCCGATCCTGCTCAAATTTGGCAGGGCTGTTGATACTATCAAAACATGCCAGAATCCCGAATTTCGTCCAACCCCTTCAATGTTGGTACCTCCCCAAAAAATCGATTTTCATCAACAGCCCTGCCAAATTTGAGCAGGATCGGAGAAGGTAATTTTCAAATTTGTATTTTTTCTTGCACACTTCAGGTGGAATAACCCATAGATGTTTTGAAAACAATGTTATGATTGCAAAAAAAAAACTGTTCTAATATATTTATTATGCATTTTAAAACACTTATTTCATTCAATTGTTGGAACCATGGATTGTACACAGAAAAAAAAAGTTGAATTTTGGAATGTTGAAAATCTGGTAAGTTGAATATAACCTCTTTTGTTGAGTAATATTACATAAAAAATGTGTAAAAATGTGAACCTGATGAATATTCATCAAAAACTGATGAAAATTCATCATTTTCTGGGGTAAAATTCATCATTTTTTTAACCACTAAATCTGTCACCATTTCCTGATGAATATTACCATCATTTTTTTTTCTGTGTATATAAACAGAGCCGTACCTTGGGTCCACGGCGCCCTTGGCGAAGCATCAATTTGGCGCCCCTATAAATTTTTCATCATTTTGATATGTTTATTTAAATTTTCTGCGATTGCTTCAGAGAATTTTATTAAAATAATTGTAAATGATGAAATAAATAAAACAGAGCAATTCTCTACGAAATCGGTCATTTTTCTTCAATTTTAATTTTTCTATTTTTTAATCCGGCTGAAACTTTTTTGGTGCCTTCGGTATGCCCAAAGAAGCCTTTTTGCATCATTAGTTTGTCCATATAATTTTCCATACAAATTTGGCAGCTGTCCATACAAAAATGATGTATGAAAATTCAAAAATCTGTAAGTTTTGAAGGAATTTTTTGATCGATTTGGTGTCTTCGGCAAAGTTGTAGGTATGGATACGGAGTACAAAGTAAAAAAAAATTTGGTGATCTTTTATTTAACTTTTTGTCACTAAAACTTGATTTGCAAAAAAACACTTTTTTATTATTTGATATGTTTTGAATCAATACTGATTTTTTCAAAAAATCGAAATATTGGTAGCAAAAATTTTTCAACATCATTTTTCGATGTAAAATCAAATTTGCAATCAAAAAGTACTTTACTGAAATTTTGATAAAGTGCACCGTTTTCAAGGTAAATCCATTTTTAGGTGACTGTTTTGAAAATAGTCGCAGTTTTTCATTTTTTCAAATTAGTGCACACGTTTGCCCACTTTTGAAAAAATACTTTTGAAAAGCTGAGAAAATTCTCTATATTTTGCTTTTTTGAACTTTGTTGATACGACCCTTAGTTGCTGAGATATTGCCATGCAAAGGTTTAAAAACAGGAAAATTGATGTTTTCCAAGTCTCTCCCAAACAACCCATTATTTTCCAATGTCGATATCTCTGCAACTAATGGTCCGATTTACAATGTTAAAATATGAAACATTCGTGAAATTTTCCGATCTTTTCGAAAAAAATATTTTCAGAATTTTTAAACCAAGACTAAAATTTTAAAGGGGCGTAATATTGAATGTTTGTTCAAAGTCAAGTTTAGAAAAGCAAATTATAGAGAATTTTCTCAGCTTTTAAAACATATTTTTTCAAAAGTGGACTAACATGTGCACTTATTTGGAAAAATGAAAAACTGCGACTATTTTCAATAAAGTCACCTAAAATGGCTTCAACTTGAAAACGGTGCACTTTATCAAAATTTCACTTTTTGATTGCAAATTTGATTTTACATCGAAAAATTAAGTTGAAATATTTTTGCGACCAATATTTCGATTTTTTGAAAAAATCATTACTGATAAAAAAAATTATAACTTGATCAAAGATATTTTGCACAACCTAAAAATTTCTAAAAAGTTGGCATTTGATGTCCTCTTAAACATATCAGAAAATGAAAAAAAAATAAAAATAGTGTTTTTTTGCAAACCAAGTTTTAGTGACAAAAAGTTAAATAAAAAATCACCAAATGTTTTTTTACCGTGTATCATCTTTTTCCAGTGTAGTCCGTATCCATACCTACAACTTTGCCCAAGACAAATTTCCTTCAAAAGAAACAGATTTCAGCTGTCAAATTTGTATGGAAAAATATATGGACAAACTAATGATGCAAAATGGCTTCTTTGGGCATACCGAAGGCACCAAAAAAGATTCAGTCGGATTAAAAATACAAAAAAAAATCGAATGACCGAAATCTGAGAGAACTGCTCAACAGCTAAAAAATCCAACCACAGTTTAATTCTTTGAAGAAGAATATTAATGTTTTATTATTTTTAAACCATTTCAATCGATTAAAAGATATACTATTGGTTTCCAATACAGATAGGTTGTAACGAAAAAAGGCTTTAGCTTTAATTTCATGGTATCAGCAAAAAAAAATCCTAAATTCGAAAAAAAATAGTTCAACTATCAATAATTTTTAAAGATTATTTACAATCACATGCAATTTATGATGAAACTATTTTTATTGTTAATAATAATAGCATCTATTTTTTCAATTTATTTTTGAAACCAATTTTTTGTGACTGTGTTTTTTGATTGATATAAAATTCTTAAAATTTAGTTTTAGAAAATTCATAGCTTCAAACAATGCCAATTAGTTGTTACTTAAAATCTATCTATATACATAAAAAAATTCGACGGTTTTGTTCGAACGCGCATCAGTTGATAACGGAAAGTCGGATCGGAGCGCTCTTTGCTGCGTTAGGTTCGTATAAGCCCAAGGAAGGTTCTTACGCTAAAGAGTGACAACTTTTGCCACTCCGGAACCGATTCCGGAAGATCTGTAGATTGTATGGGAAAAGTTGCGTAAAATCAAATTTTGATCACAGGAGGCTAAAAACGTCAAGAAGTGAAAAAATGACAAGACGAAGTTTGTCGGGGTTAGCTTGTTTTGTATAAAAACTAACACCAAATTACACTGGATAGCCCAAAACATGGAATCAATGAAATAAATAAAAAATGAATGTGAAAGATAAGCAAGAAAAATATTACAAACATTTTTCAACTTATTGTCCCTAGTAGCAAAGTTAGTGTTTTCCCAAAAAAAATTTGCTGTTTCTGGAGTTGGAATTTTGCTTTGGTTTAAATTTAAATGGGTTCGCGATAATGGTGTTTCTGCAAATCAAAATTTTCAAGAAATTGTGTAATATTTTACTTTTACGACCAAAAAGTTGGTGGCCATGCCAATCCAAGCAACTTTCTCAAAGACACCAAAATTTTACTTTTTCACTTTTTCTACAAGCAAATGAATACAAGTAGCATAGCAAACCAGTTTTTTTTTAAATATATCAATTCAGCCTGAATTATTCAGGATTAAGTAACAGGAATTTAATATATTTAAAGTAATTTAAGAGCTCTTAAAAAAAGTAACATTGTGATGTAGAAAAAAAATATTTTGCTGGAATTTTTACAAAAGTCAAAGTATTTTTTGTTTTAAAAAGATTAAATTTTAAAAAAATCAGTATTTCGAAAATGGTGGCCAATCTCATCGCACAAGTTTGCATTTAAATATCTCAAATGCAATTTTCTTTAAACTTGAAATATCTAATTTTTTTTATTTCAGATTTTCAATAGAAATGTGTACATTTCAAGTTGAAAACTGATTATATAAAAAAAAAACTTTAAAATATAATAAAAGTTGAATGGTTCCTGATTATTTTCAATTTAGAATTATTCAAATAGTTGATTTTGGCGCCCCAAGTGTAATATTCCAATCCAGATTATCGAGTTATTTTGTAGTCATACTTTAACATTTGGCGCCCCTTTTGTTCTGAATACCTTTCTAGTATTTTATAATAACCTTGGCGGTCGCCAACTGCGCCAACCCCTAGGTACGGCGCTGTTATATAAAGCATTTCTAAAAATCAGGGACAATATTTAATGCAGAATGCAATCAATTGATTAACTATTAACACATTATATACACGGCTTGTTTAAAAATATTTTTTATCGAACTTGAATGAACCACGCTAATTTACCCCGGAGTTTGTTGGGGGGACCATCCCGAGTCAGGGAAAATGTTTTTCAAAAACATTCATCGGTGAAAATTGATTTTGTATTATTTTGAAGTTTTTATTCCACATTTATTAGCTAAAATTTTGAAAAAGTATCAGATATCTCACTGGTCAAACATTAGTGTTGAGTTCCCTGAACATGTCATTAACATCCTACATCACGGAAAAAAATACCTGATAGCCGTGCGGGCTAAGGCTCAGTGCTCTTTCTGTGTGCCAGGTTTAAATTCCACAATCCTAAAATATATATTATTAGTAGAATTGCACACGAATTTCCAATCGGGTTTTTTCCGTTAGGGAGAAGGCAGAGCGCTATTGACACCACGACTCAAGTTTTTGAAACAACCTTTAAAAAAACGTTGTGTTCTGTCTTTTGCAGTTTAATATAAAGATAGCAAGCAATCTGTCGAGTTAACAAATTAATTTAAGTTAATCGGAAGTTACCAAAGAACTGGCATCCCGTTTCACCTTAGTAGGTATGGAGAGGACTGCCACCTTTGACAATACGGCTTTCACATCGGTGAAGACTGAGACGGATTAACGCAAATATTAGCTTAGCATTACGGTCAAGCAGGTATCCCATACTGAATATTTCGTTATATTTCTAGGTGTAATATTACATAATACTTCATAACTGTGTGTGCCTTAGAGAGTTTGCATAAAATTCCAAAAAGTCACCTTCAGGGTAAAATTTTGGTATAGATTTTAGTTGAATATTTCTTATTTTATTAAAAATTCATCCGATATTGAAATATAATTGACAAAACCGTTTTACACAAAAAATTTATAGCTGACGTATTTCTCACAAATTTTAACCCTGTCTCGTCTCGAAATAAAACAAAAGCCGACCTTTTAATGGACCAAACCACCAACGGTTCCACCTTGAAATAATTTGCGTAATTACTTACCACATTTTATTAGCGCCATCAGCAGGTACGTGAATGCCACCACCGCAAAGCAGCTGATATGTTGTTTCTCGCCGGCCATTTCGTCTGTGGATCCTGGACCCTTTTCCTTCTTCTTCTTCCTCGTCACTTACTCACTCCCCCCTACGACGACGACGCCAAGGTCTTCTGATGGTCGTCCTTCGTCACTGTGTCGTTTCTTGGCCGCATCAACGCCTAATTTCGTTTCGACCGTAATAAAATTAATTTTTCTTCACTCCGGGACTTCTTTTGTCCTTGGCGGGTGGGAGAACCCCCCTTGTAGGGAGTGGGGGAAGTTGAGCTTTTTCTCACAATGTTGCTCTTTACTAATTAAGATAAGCTATGTTTACACTTTTATGTTTACGCTAGGAAAGGATCCGCTCCAAAGTCTCTTCTTGGGGGACAAAGTCACGGAGGGCGTCACTCTACTCCCGAGGAATGCCGGTGTTGTTGATGATGTCGTACCGGAGAAAGGTTTTCCCGGACCATGTCTGCGGCGTTCTCGGACGGGGGCTGAGTTTAATTTATTTAGAGGTGAATTCCGGCGTGCACACTTTTATAAGCAGCTCATGACACGGGATTTCCCGCCATTCGGGGAGGGCGGACGAGAAACTGGTTCTGACGAACCAGCAGCACCGGATGAAGCTACTTTTCCCTTTGTACTGTTTCGGACTTAATCGCTAGTTTTTATGGGGGGCGCCGGGAGCACAGCTTAATTTATTTTTAGCCCGAAAAATGAAGATCTAAGACGCGGAGGTGATGGCAGGATTTGGGGCACGTGAACATATTGCCGGGACATTCCACAGCATTTTGTTTCTGAGGAGTCTAGTTGAAATAATTGAATTATCCTGAAAAGAAATAAAAAAAGTCAATGTTATTTTTTTTTTTTCAAAGGTTATTTTAGTGTGAGAAATTTCGATTGATCGAAGACGTGAATATATAACTTCCTAAAACAAACATTCAACCCGTTGAACAGAGTGACAGTTTGGCGAGTTTGGCAAACTGTCAAACACGAAAAAGTGCAAGTTTGTTTGTTTGTCATAGTCTAATACGTCCTTGAGTAGCTCTGACAGCTGCGCGCGGAGCGGTTCAAAAAGGGGTTCGGCCGATCAAGCCGACCCGATTGTGTCAACAGGGTTGTCCATCTCAACACAAACAACATCATTTTTAGAATTTTGGAAATTTTGGGAATATTCTTCAAAATTATGTTTCTTCGCAATATTATGTTAGCGGTCAACAACACTAAGTCAATTAAACACCAGAGCTAACCCTATTTTGAAACAAAATGCCAATAGAATGACACACCACAATACACCAACACTCCGATGTTTCACGAACATCCAAGGCTTTTAATTATCGCCCAAGGCCCAGAGCAATAAATTTGGTTTAATGAGCTTTCGACTCTGAGACATGTCCCTAAGTTTACTTTAGTAATTGTGTAAATGTTTGAGCACTGTTGTGTATTTGCAGGATATCGAACCCATTGGACCAGAACCCGATTTCGTTTAGTCCATTGGCGGAGAAGCCTTTAATTCGCCCAAATGGCCATCTCAGTCGAGAGTTCATTTACTTCCTCCACGGCGGGGATGCTTCCGGCGTAACGTAATCTGCAGCACACACATACACATGCTTCGCGCGTGTGAATCAACAACACCAAAGTGTGTGTATCTCATCTCCTGGTTGATGATACCTCGCACATATAACCAAACCAGATCCGGCTGAGCTTTTCCCGCGTGGTCCTTGAGGCTGTTTTACGATTAGATGTTATTTGATCTAATTTTCCTTGGGGTCGTTTTTATTGTGGCTTGGATCCCTCCATACAGCCGCCTCGCAGGATGTGCGTGCACAGGAAGCGAATCGATGATCCGGGAAACCCTTCGGAGATGGCATCAACTTTGAGCCGAAACTGAGCCCATGTGGAATTGGCTGAAACTGCAAGACTGGCGTTTTTCCTTTGTTGAAGAAGTTTTCTCTGTTTTGTCACTGTTTCATCTCTCATCTCTCATCTCTCATCTCTCATCTCTCATCTCTCATCTCTCATCTCTCATCTCTCATCTCTCATCTCTCATCTCTCATCTCTCATCTCTCATCTCTCATCTCTCATCTCTCATCTCTCATCTCTCATCTCTCATCTCTCATCTCTCATCTCTCATCTCTCATCTCTCATCTCTCATCTCTCATCTCTCATCTCTCATCTCTCATCTCTCATCTCTCATCTCTCATCTCTCATCTCTCATCTCTCATCTCTCATCTCTCATCTCTCATCTCTCATCTCTCATCTCTCATCTCTCATCTCTCATCTCTCATCTCTCATCTCTCATCTCTCATCTCTCATCTTTTCGTTTCAAGGTGCAGTTGGACAAATTTGCCTCAAAGGACACATTTGCTCTCAATCAATCCCACGCAAACCTTGTCCCCCACCAACCGAGCCACATCCGTAAAAGCAGATTAACTGCGGGGTTTTGGACAGAGAGCAGTGCGTCCGTCGGCTCGATGGTGTGTTATGGTAAGTCTGCGCCGTAAAACTTCAACCTCAACAGCCCGTGATGCGGTTGACCTTAAAGCTCTTCTTGAGCTTTAACTTTGCGAGAAGAAAGCAACCTCGAAGCTTAAAAGTGTGAAGCCGTAACGAGGCCCGGGGGACTATTAAATTTGTAGCCTTGTTTATTTCGACATCGGTAACCGCATCCACGGATCCTCCCCGAGGGATGCTCGGCGCAAGCTGCTGGCCAGTGGCGAACTTGGTCGGAGGAGAAAGTTTCTTAATCAATAGTTGCTTGGTTTTTTTTCTTTTCAATTTTTCCCTATCTCAATGGAAGTTGAATTGGTTGGACTTTGGAGAGATGGTACAGATTGGATGAACGAACAATTTTCTTTGAATCAAGTCTCTAATCTTGTTCTGAATAGTCTATTGTAGCTGGATTAACTCAACACCATTGATACTGCTCTGTACACCCAAACGAGGAAAGCTTACTAAACTGACAAATTGATGAGATGAGAGATGAGAGATGAGAGATGAGAGAATCTGAACAGCTTTCATTCAATATGAATATTAGTAATCGCATTGAATGTCAGAGGCCTTTCGGTCAAGTGTTCTGTAAGTAGTCTAATCGCAGTTTCCATACAAAGCTCAAGCCGCAAGAACTGGTCAACAAGGGCCAAGACACCCTGAGTATGTTGTACAACCCTTTTTAGCACGTAACGGGCATTTTGCCGGAAAAATTCTTCGCACGTTCCTTCCTTCCCCACCCTGAAAAATGCGTTCCGGACACCCGCCCGAAATTCCGACCTTTCATCGCCGCACCACAATTTGCAAGTGGCCAATTACAGCTCTTCCCCAAGTTTGGAAAGGGGCGGTTTTGGCTGAAGACCTGAACCCTTTCTTCTAGCATTCCAGCTTTGTCATTCGATTGGACACTTCTTCACTTGAAGAAAAGCAAAAAAAAAGGACACAAAGTGCCGTTTGACAACTTTGCCCGGCCAGAAAGTGTTGAAACAAAGAAGGAGTTGGATCTTCCCGCGGGAAGAAAGACGTCGTTGAGTTGGAGAAATGTGTCCAGAACTCAACCCTCCCCTTGAGACAAAGACCGTTTTGTGATGAAATCAGCAGTTTTTTCTTTGTGTTACCGCTGTGATGGCAGGTATCAAAGTTCAAATGGGATTCGGACGAGGTCTGCAGGAGAGAGATATGTATGGAAAAGGATTACAAGGACGGATGAGAGCGTTAAGGAACGTTGCAAATCGCTTGGAACCAACCGTGGCGCAGGAAGTTTTTCCCGATTGAACAGATGAAATTTTATCGTTGATGGATTGGTTGGGAATTTGAGATGCTAAAAATATTTCAAAATTGTGCAACCCTTGATTTTTTAAAGAATCGAACCTTCCTAAGTTTCCGAAGAAAAGAAATTCAATCAGGTTGTTTTACGGCTCAGCAGTCAGAGAAAAAATCAAAATCTTGTAGTTTTTTTTTCTTATTTATTCCGACGTTTCGGAACACGTTCCCTGAAGAAGACGGCATATTGCGTTAAAACGTCGGAGTTAAAAAGAATAAAAACTAAAAGTTTTTGAATTTTTCTCTGACTGCTGAGCCGAAAAACAACCTGATTGAGTAATACAGTCGAGAACAACGGTTCATATTCGAAAAGAAATTCAATAAATTCGAAAATTTTGGTCATTTAAAAAAAGTCACACACTTGAAAACAGTTACTAACATATTTTACCACCTTTTTCCTACAACATAAATTGAAGAAAAAACAATGTCACAATATTCGTCAGCTGTGTGCTATCTTGTGACATAGACCATTTTGGTCGAAAATGAGTTAATGATGACGTTTTGCTATACTTAACCAACACTACAAGATGCTTCAACCCGATTTTGGAAACTCGCTTCCGTTTCCCGGATATCGCAATGCACACTTGTGACATAGACCAATTTATCATCAAAATGATCGTGCACACTTGTGACACGTCATACATGGTGTTGGAAAATGTGGAAATTTTTTCTTGTTTTTCACTAATTTATGTTGATACACAGTTTCTGAAGGCAATCCAAATTTTTTGTTGAGGATACGCATAAGTATGCCTTGACTTGATATTGACTAAATGTAATTTGTTAAATAAATCATTCTTGTTCTGTTCGTTGCCCCTGCAAGACGTGTTCTGCCAATAGGTTATGGGCCCAGTAACCAAGGCGATAACGGAATCGGAATCGGAAGTTTGAAGAAAATTTTCTCGAGAAGAATGGAAGCGAAGCTTGGAGTTGAGAAGCTGAACAACGAAAACTACGCGCAATGGGCGTTCGAAACGGAAATGCTGCTGATTCGCGAGAAGCTGTGGAAGTACGTCGAGTACGCGCAGGCCCCGGTTCCAGAAAATGAAGAGTGGACGGATGGAGTCCAGAGAGCACGCGCAACGATTTCGCTGCTGGTCGAGAGGCGCCAGCACCCGCTAATCCGAGAGCTCAGAACGGCGAAAGAGGTGTGGCTCAAGCTGAAAAACGAGCACCAGAAGACATCGATGTGTTCCCGTGTGTCCTTGATCTGCCAGATCTGCGACCGGAAGTTGCCGGAAGGAGGAGACGTTGCAACACACATTTACGATCTTGAGGAACTGTTTGCGAAGCTACGGAGTGCTGGAAAGGACCTGGGAGAGGATGTACAGGTTGCGATGCTCTTGCGAAGCTTGCCGATGAGTTACGATCAAGTCCGGACTGCTTTGCTGATCATGAAGGACGAGGATCTTAAGCTGGATTACGTGAAAGGGAAAATTCTGGACCAGGAGCGCAAGATGAACGAAGGTGAAGCGGGTGACACGCCAGTTGCGTATAAGGTGGCATTCAAGAGGAAGCTGATCTGCTACGGATGCGGTAAGGAAGGCCATAGGAAAGTGGATTGTCCAGCCGAGATGAGTGATGACGACGTGGAAGTCAACGCCAGCGCTAGTGTCAAGAAATCGTATGCTTTTGTATTGGACACCAGCAAACGGCAAGAATGGATCGTGGATTCGGGAGCCAGCTCCCACGTGTGCTGCGTGAAGGCTTGTTTCGATTCGCTGAAACCTGCCCCCAGAGGACAAGTGCTATTGGCGAACGGTAAGGAGGTGGATGTCCAAGGGATTGGAACGGTGTCGTTGAATAGCGTGGACAACAATGGAGAGCAAACGGTGATTAAGCTGACGGACGTGTTGTACATCCAGGGACTCGAGATGAACCTCATTTCGGTGGCTAAGCTGATAGTGAAGGGAGCGGATATCCGGTTCGGCAAACATGGCTGCCGGATAATGTCACGAGGAGAGACAGCAGCGGTGGCAGTTTTGCGCGACGGACTGTACCGGCTCAAGCAACGTCGGTGGCGCTCCGGACAACAGAAGGAGATCGGTACGCAGTTTGTGGGAGTCCTGATCGAAAGCAAACGTCGGAGCAAGAAGACGAAGAGAAGGGAAGTATTTGAGTATACATTGAGCGGTGCTCCAAGTTTGGGTCAACGGAAAATGGAGGATCCCGTCCAGTATCACGAGGATGTGGTACAACCGGTTTACTTCTTTCGAGCATCATCCAAACGGCGTGTGAGTGGTCGAACCAAACGAAAGGGTCCAGTGGAGCGGAGTGGAACCGTGCCAAAATCACGTCGATTGGCTGATCCAGATGAAGACGAAAACAAACTGTCCAGGATTCAGGAGGAGATGGAGATCCTGACCATTGGAACTCGCAAAAACGAAGCCTGAAGCCGTTAGGGATACTCATGCGAGGAGGAGTGTTGAGGATACGCATAAGTATGCCTTGACTTGATATTGACTAAATGTAATTTGTTAAATAAATCATTCTTGTTCTGTTCGTTGCCCCTGCAAGACGTGTTCTGCCAATATTTTTGATTTTGAAAATATACTGATTAAATCGGTTAAACTATTGATTTATGTCTATTTTAGTTTGTATGGGAATTCTGTGCACACTTGTGACACGTAGTACAATTTTACTTTCGAAACACACTTGTGACACGTGCTTTTCAGATTTTGGATTACATAATTTACTGTATCTTTTAACTGGTGTAACCAAATTAGTTGAAACTTGGAGCGTTTGTTAAGCGATAGTATACGAACCGATTGCTTCAAAAGGTTTTGCTCTACCATTCATAGTTTAGAAATTATTTATCATCAAACTTTAAAAATAGATTTTCTCGAATAGTACTAAATGGTCGTTGTCACAAGATAGCACACAGCTGACGATATGTTGAAGGACATTCGTCAACGTACTACCGTAAACTGCCACCGGCGGAAGTCCATTCTCCTCCAACAACAACAACACCAGGGCGTTGATGGATGTATTCCTACCAAGGTACAAACCAGTAAACAGCAGCTGCTGTTGCTGCTCACTGTGGCGAAGGATAAAAATAAACCTGGTTTTTTTTTTTGTTTCGTCTGTGATGCCTGTGGCCACGGTCCACTGTGCTGGGAATTCCGGCGGAACAAGCAGCTGTACGGCGAAACATCCGTACCTCAATGTACCTCTCTCCGATGAAGCGACAGACCGACCGATCCTGCTCAACACAAGTTTATAGCGTCGGGGATGCAAAAGTTTATCCACGCGTCTGGGGGGTCTACGGGATTGATGTGGCTAGGGTTACCAGAATTGCTCTTCCAGACTCATAATTTGATATTTTTAATTTTTGATTGCCACCATCTTCTTCAAAAAAGATTTTTTGTCGGTTGCAGTTTGAACGAATAGTTAAACTCTAGAGTTTTTTTTATTGGGTCCTATAAACATATGAAAGAAAACGATTAATGAAAAGGATCCTTCAGTTTTCGTAGAATCATTTTAAATCGTGCTTGTTACAAATGTGTGCACTGCCCCTTATCACACAAATGTTCTATATGCGTTTTCATCGTTTTGCCTTCCTCACTGAGGTAAGGCTATAATCCTGCTCTAAAAATGAACTTCGTATAAAAACATCGTAGACCCACCTTCATGTATACATATCGACTCAGAATCGAAAACTGAACAAATGTCTGTGTGTATGTGTGTGTGTATGTGCGTGTGTATGTGTGTGTGTATGTATGTATGCGACCAACAAACTAGCTCATGTTTCTCGGCACTGGCTGAACCGATTTGACCCGAACTTGTTGCATTCGACTTGGTTAAAGGTCCCATAGATCGAGTTTTATACAGATTGAAGTTTCGATAAGTAGTTCAAAAGTTATGTATAAAAATGTGTTTTCACATATATTTGGATCTTGCTTAACTGTTTGTAAACTATGTCCAGGTCCATCATCCGACCCATCGTTGGTTAGGTTATCAAAAGACCTTTCCAACGAGTCCAAAACATTGAAGATCTGGCAACCCTGTCCCGAGATATGGCCACTTAAGTGATATTGATGTACTTTTTTGAAGCCGGATCTCACTTAAATGTATGTAAACAATGTCCGGGTCCACCATCCGACCCATCGATGGTTAGGTAATCAAAAGACCTTTCCAACGAGTCTAAAACATTGAAGATCTGGCAACCCTGTCTCGAGATATGGCCATTTAAGTGATATTGATGTACTTTTTTGAAGCCGGAACTCACTTTAATGTATGTAAACTATGTCTGGATCCACCATCCGACCCATTGTTGGTTAGGTTATCAAATGACCTTTCCAATAAGTCCAAAAGATTGAAGATCTGGCAACCCTGTATCGAGATATGACCACTTAAGTGATATTGATGTACTTTTTTGAAGCCGGATCTCACTTAAATTTATGTAAACTATGTCCGGATCCACCATCCGACCTATTGTTGGTTAGGTTATCAAAAAACCTTTCCAACGAGCCCAAAACATTGAAGATCTGGCAACCCTGTCTCGAGATATGACCACTTAAGTGATATCGATGTACTTTTTTGAAGCCGGATCTCACTTAAATGTATGTAAACTATGTCCGGGTCCACCATCCGACCCATCGATGGTTAGGTAATCAAAAGACCTTTCCAACGAGTCTAAAACATTGAAGATCTGGCAACCCTGTCTCGAGATATGGCCATTTAAGTGATATTGATGTACTTTTTTGAAGCCGGAACTCACTTAAATGTATGTAAACTATGTCCGGATCCACCATCCGACCCATTGTTGGTTAGGTTATCA
Source organism: Culex pipiens pallens (assembly GCF_016801865.2). Classification (NCBI taxonomy): domain Eukaryota; kingdom Metazoa; phylum Arthropoda; class Insecta; order Diptera; family Culicidae; genus Culex; species Culex pipiens. The sequence goes on from NC_068939.1 coordinate 139,873,350, forward strand.
AAAAACCTTTCCAACGAGCCCAAAACATTGAAGATCTGGCGACCCTGTATCGAGATATGGCCACTTAAGTGATATTGATGTACTTTTTTGAAGCCGGATCTCACTTAAATTTATGTAAACTATGTCCGGATCCACCATCCGACCTATTGTTAGTCAGGTTATCAAAAAACCTTTCCAACGAGCCCAAAACATTGAAGATCTGGCAACCCTGTCCCGAGATATGGCCACTTAAGTGATATTGATATACTTTTTTGAAGCCGGATCTCACTTAAATGTATGTAAACAATGTCCGGGTCCACCATCCGACCCATCGATGGTTAGGTAATCAAAAGACCTTTCCAACGAGTCTAAAACATTGAAGATCTGGCAACCCTGTCTCGAGATATGGCCATTTAAGTGTTATTGATGTACTTTTTTGAAGCCGGAACTCACTTTAATGTATGTAAACTATGTCTGGATCCACCATCCGACCCATTGTTGGTTAGGTTATCAAATGACCTTTCCAATAAGTCCAAAAGATTGAAGATCTGGCAACCCTGTATCGAGATATGGCCATTTAAGTGATATTGATGTACTTTTTTGAAGCCGGAACTCACTTTAATGTATGTAAACTATGTCTGGATCCACCATCCGACCCATTGTTGGTTAGGTTATCAAATGACCTTTCCAATAAGTCCAAAAGATTGAAGATCTGGCAACCCTGTCTCGAGATATGGCCACTTAAGTGATATTGATGTACTTTTTTGAAGCCGGATCTCACTTAAATTTATGTAAACTATGTCCGGATCCACCATCCGACCTATTGTTGCACTGAAAACCCAACCATGGTAGTTGCTACCATATTGTAGGGTTAAATTGAGAACACGCACCGACGTATTTTTGCTAAAAACATTCCGTGCTTGGATTGACTGATTAACGCAGTCAGTTTTACTATGTCGAGAGCGGTATGGTAATTTTAAACCTCGATTATGGAGAGAATGATAATGATTTCGTATTTGCTACCATGCAATTTTGTGGAAGCATGGTACATTTTACCATATTTGCGTTTACTTTCACCAAAAAGCCACAGTTAATTTAATAAGCAGCATTTTTAGCAAATTTTCTTAAAACTACCATGGTCGGGCTTTCAGTGTGGTTAGGTTATCAAAAAACCTTTCCAACGAGCCCAAAACATTGAAGATCTGGCAACCCTGTCTCGAGATATGGCCACTTAAGTGATATCGATGTAATTTTTGGAAGCCGGATCTGAAAAATAGATGAAACTTGTGTACAGCCATTGTTGTGAGGAAGGCTCCAACCAAATAGGTGGATTAAGTTAGTTTTTGAGTTATTGATGCCGTTTGGATCAAAGTCGTGAACAAACTTCAAATGCGTTTTTCTCAGCATGCTGTTTTTGCATATGAGCAGTTCTCTCAGATTTCAGTCATTCGATTTTTTGCCTTCCTCACTGAGGTAAGGCTATAATCCTGCTCTAAAAATGAACTTTGTATAAAAACGTCGTAGACCCACCTTCATGTATACATATCGACTCAGAATCGAAAACTGAACAAATGTCTGTGTGTATGTGTGTGTGTATGTGTGTGTGTATGTGTGTGTGTATGTATGTATGTGACCAGCAAACTAGCTCATGTTTCTCGGCACTGGCTGAACCGATTTGACCCGAATCTGTTGCATTCGACTTGGTTTAGGGTCCCATAGATCGAGTTTTATACAGATTGAAGTTTCGATAAGTAGTTCAAAAGTTATGTATAAAAATGTGTTTTCACATATATCCGGATCTCACTTAAACGTGTGTAAACTATGTCCGGGTCCATCATCCGACCCATCGTTGGTTAGGTTATCAAAACACCTTTCTAACGAGCCTAAAACATTGATGATCTGGCAACCCTGTCTCGAGATATGCCCACTTAAGTGATATTGATGTACACAGAAAAAAATAATGTAAATTTGGAAGCTGTAATTTTGGAAGGTTGAATATTACCTCTTTTATGATGTAATTTTACCTCAATTTAGACTGAAAAAGTGTCATTACACCAGAAAAGTGGTAAAATTACACATTTCCAGAGGTAAAATTACATCTTTTTTCTGACATAAAAGATGTACCCCTTCCCAGATGTAATATTACCATGATTTTTTTTTCTGTGTACTTTTTGGAAGCCGGATCTCACTTAAATGTATGTAAACTATGTCCGGATCCACCATCCAACCCATCGTTGGTTAGGTTATCAAAAGACCTTTTCAACGAGCTCAAAACATTGATGATCTGGCAACCCTGTCTCGAGATATGACCACTTAAGTGACATTTATGTACTTTTTTGAAGCCAGATCTCACTTAAATGTATGTAAACTATGTCCGGATCCACCATCCAACCCATTGTTGGTTAGGTTATAAGAAGACCTTTCCAACGAGCTCAAAACATTGAAGATCTGGCAACCCTGTCTCGAGATATGTCCACTTAAGTGATATTGATGTACTTTTTGGATGCCGGATCTCACTTAAATGTATGTAAACTATGTCCGGATTCACCATCCCACCCATCGTTGGTTAGGTTATCAAAAGACCTTTCCAACGAGCTCAAAACATTGAAGATCTGGCAACCCTGTCTCGAGATATGTCCACTTAAGTGATATTGTTGTACTTTTTGGAAGCCGGATCTCACTAAAATGTATGTAAACTATTTCCGGATTCACCACCCCACCCATTGTTGGTTAGGTTATAAGAAGACCTTTCCAACGAGCTCAAAACATTGAAGATCTGGCAACCCTGTCTCGAGATATGTCCACTTAAGTGATATTGATGTACTTTTTGGATGCCGGATCTCACTTAAATGTATGTAAACTATGTCCGGATCCACCATCCAACCCATCGTTGGTTAGGTTATCAAAAGACCTTTCCAACGAGTTCAAAACATTGAAGATCTGGCAACCCTGTCTCGAGATATGGCCACTTAAGTGATATTGTTGTACTTTTTGGAAGCCGGATCTCACTTAAATGTATGTAAACTATTTCCGGCTTCACCATCCCACCCATCGTTGGTTAGGTTATCAAAAGACCTTTCCAACGAGCTCAAAACATTGAAGATCTGGCAACCCTGTCTCGAGATATGTCCACTTAAGTGATATTGATGTACTTTTTGGAAGCCGGATCTCACTAAAATGTATGTAAACTATGTCCGGATCCACCATCCCACCCATCGTTAGTTAGTTTATCAAAAGATCTTTCCAACGAGTTCAAAACATTGATATTCTGGCAACTCTGTCTCGAGGTATGGTCCCTTAAGTGATATTTATGTACTTTTTTATTCCTGATCTAAACAATAGATGAAATTTTTGTACAATTCCATCATATCAGTCATTGTTGACAATAAGTGAGGAAGGCTCCAACCACATAGGTGGATTAGGTTAGTTTTTTTGTATTTTTTAATCCGGCTGATTTTTTTTGTGTGCCTTCGGTATCCCCAAAGAAGCCATTTTGCATCAATTAATTTGTCCATATAATTTTCTTTACAAATTTGGAAGCTGTCCATACAAAAATGATGTATGAAAATTCAAAAATCTGTATCTTTTGAAGGAATTTTGTGATTGATTTGGTGTCTTCGGAAAAGTTGTAGGTATGGATACGAACTACTCTGGAAAAAAATGATACACGTTTAAAAAGTTTGGTGATTTTTTATTTAATTTTTTGTCACTAAAACTTGATTTGCAAAAAACACTATTTTTATTTTTTTTCATTTTCTTTTAAGTTTTAGAGGACATCAAATGCCAAATTTTCAGAAATTTCCAGGTTGTGCAAAAAATCTAACCAAGTTATGATTTTTTTTAATCAATACACATTTTTTCAAAAAATCGAAATATTGGTTGCAAAAATTTTTCGACCGAGCCATGTAGCCCAGTGGTAACGCTTCCGCCTCGTAAGCGGTAGATCGGGGTTCAAATCCCGGCTCGGACCAACACAACTGGTGATCTTTTCCCTTCTGGAATCGATTGCTTAGTAAAGGGAAGGTAGTGTATCGTCACAAACTGGACCTTATCACGACACCTTAGGGAGGCGACCTATGGAATGTTATCATTAACCCTAACATGTTAACATTAAGTTGAGAATGAAACTGCCACTGAATCCGCTTTGTAAATGCCGGCCCCAATACTCTTCAAGGGTGTTCCCCTCAGGAACTGGGAAAGAAAAAAAAAAAAAAAAAATTCAACTTCATATTTCGATGTAAAATTAAATTTGCAATCAAAAAATACTTCAGTGCAATTTTAATAAAGTGCATCGTTTGCAAGTGAAATCAATTTTTAGGTAACTTTTTTGTTTTGTTTTTGATTTTTTCAAATAAATGCACATGTTTGCCCACTTTTGAAAAAATAAAATTGAAAAGCTGAGAAAATTCTCTATATTATGCTTTTTGAACTTTGTTGATACAACCCTTAGTTGCTAAGACATTGCCGTGCAAAGGTTTAAAAAAATGATTTAAATCAAGACTAACATTTCAAAAGAACCAAACATTAAATATAACGCCCTTTTAAAATGTTAGGCTTGGTTTAAAATTTTGAAAATATTTTTTTCGAAAAGATCGGAAAACTTTACGAATGTATTATATAAAAAACATTGTAAATCAGACCATTAGTTGCTGAGATATCGACATTAGAAAATGGTGGGTTGTTTGGGTGAGACTTAGAAAATATCAAATTTCCTCTTTTTCTAAACCTTTGCATGGCAATGTCTTAGCAACTAAGGGTCGTATCAACAAAGTTCAAAAAAGCAAAATATAGAGAATTTTCTCAGCATTTCAATTTTTTTTTCAAAAGATGGGCAAACATGTGTACTTATTTTAAAAAAATGAAAAACTACGACTTTAAAAAAAGTCACCTAAAAATGGATTTAACTTGAAAACGATGCACTTTATCAAAATTGCACTGAAGTTCTTTTTGATTGCAAACTTGATTTTACATCGAAAAATGAACTTGAAATTTTTTTGCATTTTGGTCGATTTTTTGAAAAAATCAGTATTGATTCAAAAAAAGATTTTTAGCGCAAGTGACAAAAAGTTGAATAAAAAATCACCCATTTTTTACCGTGTATCATTTTTTTTCAGTGTAGTCCGTACAACTTTGCCGAAGACACCAAATCGATCCTTCAAAAGAAACAGATTTTTGAATTTTCTTACATCATTTTTGTATGGACAGTTGTCGAATTAGAATGGAAAATTATATGAACAAACTAATGTTGCAAAATGGCTTCTTTGGGCATACCGAAGGCACCAAAAAAGTTTCAGTCGGATAAAAAAATACAAAAAAAAATCGAATGACCAAAATCTAAGAAAACTTCTCTTCTTAAATAATAATATTTTTGCAATAAAAAAATATTTGATATGGAAAATCGACCCAAGATAAACATATTTTTGAGAACATTTTCTACTATATATTCTTTTTTAACTTTTTCGCCCTGGTCTGCTGGTTGCAGAAATACTTTTAAAATTTTTAATGATTGATCTCGATGCTAAAATTTCAAATAATTTTTTTATGTAAAAGTGTAGAAAATTTCATATTATTTTTTATTATTGACAAACAAACCAAATGTTTCCGAGATACTGCGATTTGAAACGTGAGGACTAAATTAGATGCCATTTAATAAAAAACATTTTTTCACAAAATTCAAACTTTATGAGGAAAAATTCCGCAAATTTCAAAAAGATTAAATAAAAGACGCATTACTGTTCATAAAATGGATAGTTCGATGAGTTAATACTTAAACATCCAGTTGGAATAAATTATTACTGAGCAATTCTCTGAGATTTCGGTCATTCGATTTTTTTGTATTTTTTAATCCGGCTGAAACTTTTTTGGTGCCTTCGGTATGCTCAAAGAAGCCATTTTGCATCATGAGTTTGTCCATATAATTTTCCATACAAATTTGGCAGCTGTCCATACAAAAATGATGTATGAAAATTCAAAAATCTGTATCTTTTGAAGGAATTTTTTGATCGATTTGGTGTCTTCGGCAAAGTTGTAGGTATGGATATGGACTACACTGAAAAAAATGATACACGGTAAAAAAAATTGGTGATTTTTAATTTAACTTTTTATCACTAAAACTTGATTTGCAAAAAAAACACTATTTTTAATTTTTTTTATTTTTTGATATGTATTAGAAGACATAAAATGCCAAAATTTCAAAAATTTACAGAATGGGCAAAAAATCTTTGACCGAGTTATGATTTTTTTTAATCAATAAAGATTTTTTCAAAAAATCGAAATATTGGTCGCAAAAAATTTTCAACTTAATTTTTCGATGTAAAACCGAATTTGCAATCAAAAAGTACTTCAGTGGATTTTTGATAAAGTGCACCGTTTTCAAGTTATAACCATTTTTGGGTAACTTTTTTTGGAAATAGTCACAGTTTTTCATTTTTTTTTAAATAGTGCCCATGTTTGCCCACTATTGAAAAAAATATTTTTGAATAGCTGAGAAAATTCTCTATATTTTGCTTTTTCGGTCTTTGTTGATACGACCCTCAGTTGCTGAGATATTGCCATGCAAAGGTAAAAAACAGGAAAATTGACGTTTTCTAAGTCTCACCCAAACAACCCACAATTTTCTAACGTCGATATCTCATCAATTATAGTTCCGATTTACAATGTTAAAATATGAATCATTTGTTTTCCGATCTTTTCGAAAAAAATATTATCAAAAATTTAAAATCAAGACTAACATTTCAAAAGGGCCAAACATTCAATATTACGCCCGTTTCAAATGTTAGTCTTGATTTAAAATTTTTGAAAATATTTTTCAATAGATCGGGAAATTTCACGAATGTTTTGCATGGCAATATCTCAGCAACTATGGGTCGTACCAACAAAGTTCAGTAAAGCAAAATATAGCTTCTCAGCTTTTCAAAAATATTTTTTTCAAAGGTGGGCAAACATGGGCACTAATTTAAAAAAAAAATAAAAACTGCGACTATTTTCAAAAAAGTTACCTAAAAATGGTTATAACTTGAAAACGGTGCACTTTATCAAAAATTCACTAAAGTACTTTTTGATTGCAAATTCGATTTTATATCGAAAAATGAAGTTGACAAATTTTTGCGACCAATATTTCGATTTTTTGAAAAAATCTGTATTGATTCAAAAAATCAGTCAACTGTTCGGAGCTCCTCAAACTTTTCGATTTTTTCGCCGTAATTAACAGTGTTTACCCGCGAGTTTGCTGCTCCAGCATGCCAAGGGCCGGCCGTGGCCGTGGCAGTTCGAGTGCGGCCTCGAAAAACCCGCGAAGTTCATCTACCGGCAGAGTGCAGAAAGGTAAACATACCAACGCCGCTTCGACCGCCATCGCGCACGGGAGCGTGCCCGGTGACGTCACCGATCCTTCTTTTTTACACGTGTCATACCGTCCACGTGAGTCCCCAGTACGGACGAGACAATCGACCCGGGCATCCGGAAGTACCTCCGACCAGCAGCAGCAGCAGCAGTCCACCAGCACTACGACAACAACCACTTCCAACGTTCCCACCAGCAACGAATTTGAGATGCTGAGTGGAGAAGAAAACAACACCGCCAGTGACAGCAGCAGTGCTGGCGACGACGATGACGATGATGAACTTGCGCGCAAGCAAGGAAAGCAGAAAAAGTGTAACTCTCCGAAGGAACGACGACCACCTCCAATTTTTGTTTTGGATACGTTGGCGGACGATGTTGACGAGTTGCTTGAGGGACTCCAATATTGTCTCAAAATTAGCAAAACTTCTGTGCAAGTGATTACGCATAAAAAACAGAATTTCGACTTGGTAGTGAAGAAGTTGAAGTTGCGAAACTTCAAATTCTTCACATTTGACCCAGCAGAGAAGGTCCCAGTGAAGATCGTCCTTCAGGGATATCCGGACCGCCCGATCTCCGACCTGGAAGAACACCTGTCGGGCGTCAAGGTTAAGCCTCGAGAGGTTAAGGTGCTCTCGAAATCGACAACGGTGACAGGTACGTACACATTGTACCTCCTGTACTTCGATCGTGGGTCGGTCAAAATCCAGGACCTACGGCAGATCAAAGCACTGGACGGCTTCTTCGTGACGTGGCGATTCTACACGAAGAATCCGACCGACGCAGCGCAATGCCACCGCTGTCAAAAATTCGGACACGGTTCAAGAAACTGTAATCTTCCGCCCCGGTGCGTTAAGTGCGGTGAGACCCACTTCACCGAAAGGTGCAATCTTCCGCGGAAAGACCAGCTGGGGGAAAACGCCCAGCAGCACAAAGCGCGCGTCAAGTGCGCGAACTGTGGTGGAAACCACACGGCGAATTTCCGTGGCTGTGCCGCGCGGAAAAAGTACCTCGAGGAGCAGGACAAGAAGAAGAAAGCGCCAGCGTCCCGCCAACCTCCAAAGACTTCGAGCACGAACGCTGCAGCAGCTGGCGGCGGAGCGGTTCCATCGACCAACCCAGCGTTCCCTCCCGGTTGGGGAGGTTCGTACGCTAGAGTAGCCGCTTCTGGGAGCGGTACTTCACCGGGACAAGCAGACGTTACCGGAGATGATCTCTTCACGCTTCCCGAGTTTTTCGCTCTTGCTGGAGAGATGCTCACGCGCTTTCGTGCCTGCCGGAACAAGGCAGAACAATTCCAAGCTCTGAGTGAGCTTATGATGAAGTATATCTACAACGGATAAGCTGCCTTGTGCAGCGAAGTTTTTCGACGTCAAAAGACAAAACAAACTGTGATCTAGTTTTAAGCTTTTCTATCTCTATCCTTTTCCTTAGCAAATTTAGAAGGTTTTTTTAAAATAATTTTTCCTTCTGTTGGCAAATCCATTGTTAGAATATCCAATAACATCAAAATGAACTATAGTACAAATCATAGTTGAAAGGTACTCCAAAACTCTATTAGGTTATAAGAATTACGAAATTGTGAATTGATTATTTACTAATAAAAACTAATTGAATTGAATTGATTCAAAAAATCATAACTCGGTCAAAGATTTTTTGCCCATTCTGGAAATTTCTGAAAAGTTGGCATTTGATGTCCTCTAAAACATATAAAAAAATAAAAATAGTGTTTTTTTGCAAATCAAGTTTTAGTGACAAAAAGTTAAATTAAAAATCACCCATTTTTTTTACCGTGTATCATTTTTTTCAGTGTAGTCCGTATCAATACCTACAATTTTGTCGAAGACACCAAATCGATCAAAAAAATTCCTTCAAAAGATACAGATTTTTTAATTTTCACATATCATTTTTGTATGGACAGCTGCCAAATTTGTATGGAAAATTATATGGACAAACTAATGATGCAAAAGGGCTTTTTTGGATATACCGAAGGCACCAAAAAAGTTTCAGCCGGATTTAAAAATACAAAAATTAAAATTAAAGAAAAAAGACCGATTCCGTAGAGAACTGCTCTACTATCAACAAATTTGAATGAAAAGAAAATAGGACACCGCGTAAACGGTTGTGATGAAATTAAAATAATAACTAAACGAACATAACCGGAAGTGTGCCTTGCGATCAACGATGATTAAAGACGGACTTATGAAAAATAAAATATCAAATAAAAGGCTCCGAAAAACACGATGTAGAGTAACCGCGAAGTCCCGCTACTCACAATCGAATCTCAACAGCACACTAATGGTTTATGCTAAATGTCAGCGTGTCTTTCGATAAACTGTCTTTTTCTGATCAACGATGATATAGGAAGGGCTTTTAAACTCACCAAACAATTAATGTAACCTTAATTAAAGCACAAAAAACACTAATCACTGAAAAAAAATTCGCTCGAAACACGAATAATCCTGCAAGGCCTGCGATCTGCCCCACCGTCGACAATCGACTCTGAGGTGGTTTAAAGTAACGTTTTTTCAATAAAACCGTGAATCGTGAAACGTGAATTTAACCTTTTATAATAAAAAGTGCCATAACAAGTCGGAATAAGTCTGCTTAAACTAAACTAAAATTCGATGAACAAGTTTTGTTTTTAAAGCATTCAAATAGTTTGAAAAAGTTTAAACATCTTCCAACCCTGTAATGCCCCACAACCCGTTCAGCATACACCGCGCCCTGAGATTGATGGGCCCAAAGTTTGCGCAGCATAAGCGGTACCAGAACCAGAAATGGCAAATGATGGCCACCAGGACAAAGTTTCGCCCTGTTGCGGCCGGGCTGTGGAAACACACACACACACACACAACTTACCGCAAGCGATTTGTTCAACTGTTTTGGGTTACGGAATCGAATTTAAAGTATGCAAGGTTGAAAGTTTGTCGGGCGGTTTTGAATTGAATTTCCCAACTGTGGAATATGCCGGTGGTTTTGTGTGTCTGTGTGTGTGGGATAATTTGAATCTCGGTTTAAAAGTTTGTAGATTTCAACTGTGTGGCATTTGTGGAATTTGCATTGTATTTTAAATTCGGAAAAAGTCTTATCTACTGTGAATTTTGCAAAACATTAAAATGCTTAAACCATACCAAATTTTGTTACGATTTTTGGTTGTAATGCCCTCATTACATTTCAGCCTAAAAATAGCCACGAAAATCTTCAAAACCCCCGCAGGCTACTTTCGTTTTCCATTTCGGATTATGAGTCGTAAGCGGAGTCGTATTAACCGCAAAATGAGATTACTTGAATGGCTTGTCGAAACAGCAGAAGCCTCTCGCGTACTTGAATCCCAAACCTGTGAAATGGTCCCATTTCCCACCACATTAGGGAACCACTTTGGGGAGGGGAGGCCCATTTGTGGGTCGAGCCGCGGATTTTAAAAGCCCCCGGTTGGTTTGTTCAACTCGCAGTTTTTGAGGATTAGGCCAGAGGGGAGGTTTAAATTCGGTTGATTCGAATGTCGATTTCCGCTTGCCTTTTTTTCTTGAAAATGTTTTCAAAATAACAGTCTTGAATTACTGGAGGGAGTTTTACATCAGCCAGCCGAGATAGAAACCATTGACAATTTGTCTTGCTTTTTATCGAACCGAGGAGGAAAATGCTGGGAGAAATAAATATGAGAACGTAGGATTGGCACTTTGTGGGGTTTAGCTGGCTATTTATTGGTGGGATGGACAATTCCAAAGAAAGACTGTGATTTATTTTTGACTCATGAATTATTGATTCAAAGAAGCCACTTTTAAAATAAAGTTGACCTAGTTACTGTTTTTTGCTGGGATTTTTTTTGTTTGATCTTCGTTTTCAAGTGGAATAATTATTTATTATTAATGTATGAGAAGTGAAATAACATAAACTTTGTAGTAGAATCTCAATCGATTCAACCTAAATATAGTACAAACGATACTTTATGAAAGCCATCATTACTTCACATGTGGATTAAGTCATTCTACCCGGCTGTAAACTGTGTACACGGCCTAATGGACTCACCGGCAAAGCTTTTATGTTGATGAAATATTTTCCTGAACCACATCCCTTCCCGCAACCTTCTCTCACCATTTGGTGCATTTGACAGCCTTTTCGTTTGCCGCAGTGTAACACACCCCACCCCCTTCTTTTACCACCTCCCATTTCGGAACAAGGAAAGAACCATGCCGAAGAAGCTTTACCCGAAGCTTTTACACCCTTGTCTCCACACGATAAAATTTTATATTCCAATATTCCACCATCACGTCCTTTTTTACAACCCATTATTGCTCCGCTACAAACTGGGTGAAAAGGGATTTTGTCCTCCACCACCCCTCTTTCAAAACCGGGTCCTCGGATGGCCAACGATTGACAAACCACCCCCAGTCTGCCAGCCAGCTTTGTGCCGTCCCTTGTAGAACGGAATATATGTGCGAGAAAATGAAGCCATTTTCTCGTTGACTTATTTCAACCCACCACCCCCACCCATCGAGCCCTTTAAGCCATCGGGATTCAATGGGTAGAAAAGTATGGAAAATCGAAGGAAACGAGCGGTTACAAGAGTGAAACACATCGGAATTAGTATTCGTTCATCTGGTTGAGCAGGGAACGGAATAGGGCAGGGAGGAGGAAGAGGGGGAGCTTTTATGTACCACTCCAGCGTTCCATAAAGCACGCGAAAGCTCCTTGTTAGGGTTGCCTTGGTGAGGGTGATTGGATTTGGTACAATTTACTGAAGTGGAGTGACTCGAAGATGTCCCCTAATCTTTAAGTGTTTTGCATTCTTTACTGACGAATGGTTTTTGTAGGGGATAATGCAGATTTGGCAACTCTTTTGAAGGTTGTTAAACACGAGTGAAATGTATGCTTCTTATTAAAACTAGAAGGTTCAAATTAATCAACCTATTGCACATCTATAAGCTTAGGTCTGACAACAATGTCTAGAATATTCGAAAAATGAGGGTGTAAGGTTGTTCTTATTTATTGTTAGATTTAAAAATCCCAGAAATAATTTGACTTGAAACTAGTCAAACTCTGTTGAAAATCGCTCTGTAGCGCTTATTTGATGATTCCGGAAATATATTTATTGTATTTGAATAATTCATTTTTACAGGTATTCGAAGCATTTATTTTTTCTCAGACCACTTTTTCTGAAAAAAAATATCGGTGATTTGTTTCCCATTTTGATTGCAGCGTCATAATTAAAAACAAAACCCATCATTGTAGTAAAATCTTTTTGAATTTTGTTTTACTTGCAAATCTCACAGTTCAATTCAAGAATTTTAAAAGATATCAAAGGTTTTTAAATTGAAAAATTAGTACATTTAAGTAAAAGATCTTTGAAGACAAGAAATTGTGAAATTTCAATATTTTTTGATTTAAAATACCTAGAATTTCAGGGAATTTCGAGGAAATTGCAGAAATTTACGAATTTTACGCTGTACACAAATGTCGACAATTTCACTAACCTTAGCGATAATCGATAATAACTCATTTATATTAACTACCGTCAGTGGGGGTGACTTAGGGTCAAAAAACGATACACATCTCGTAATTTCTTTCTGACAAAAACAATTTAAATTACATCGAAAATCTTTTAACGCGCAATTGTTCTTAGATAGTTTGCTAACATTTTCCCAAAATATGGTGGAATTTGATAAACTCTACCTTAAAGGCCAATCGTATGGAAATTGACCCAATCTCACCCCTGACATTGGGTCAAATGAACCTAGAATGATGCTCAAATACAACGATTTCGTAAAAAGTCATCCAACAGTGATTCTTGTTCGAGCGAATCATATCAAGATTTTTTCAGCTAAGATGTTCCCTACACAACAATTTTAACAGAATTAAGATTCATTTCGAAATCCTGAAAAATGGTCAAATCCGTAAAAAATAATTTTGACCCAATCTAACCCCAGACCCATTGTAGGGTAGAGTAGTCATCAATGAGACACGGGGAACAATGATAAAATGGCTCTCACAAGTCGTAGTTTCAACCAATCAGGCTCATATTTGGAGGAAAGGTGTGTCTACTGGATACACGTCTGCCATTATAGTGGCTTTGGTTATGGGCGCTTCCTTGAAAAGTTATTCATAAATGTTTGATTCTGGGATGTAAAAGTAAATTATGGACAAAAATTACTTTTTCGCTCGTAGGCTGCCATTAACACCAAAACTAATATTTCTTCAAATTTCTTTCGACGTTCCATAGGGATTGAGTTGGGCTACAATGTCCTTTCATTAGGTTTGGCCAAAATTTAGAATATACCCAGTATCCAGGACTGTCTCATTGTTCCCCACTCATTTCAGCTCATGGGTAACAATGAGACACTTTGATTTTTCTTCATTAAACTTTTCAAAATCTATGGAAATCTTTCAAAACATGAATTAAAAGTGATTTTTGGCATATTTATTGAGTTTTAACTTCATTTAACCAAAAATACAAAGTTATTTGGTATAAACATACGGATTTTACAAAATTTAAATACTTTTTAGTATAACTTTTGTTAATTAAAGTTTCATGTTGGCAAAATTGCTCTAAAATGTTCAAGGCAAGTTACCTGCAATGAAACAATACAAAAACATGATGTTTTACTAGAAAAATCTTGATTTTCGTAGTGTGTCTCATTGTTCCCCAGCTGTCTCATTGTTCCTGCCAAGTGCGTCTACAATGAGACAGTTGAATAACTCTGGCTGTAGATGTCGGATCGATCTCATATTTTGGTCAATGTTAGAACACATTAAAAGAAAGAAAATGCAACAAAAAGCTCATTAAAACATGCTGATGAAAAAATGAGAAAAATCTTTGAAAGTTGAAAACCAAAAGTGTCTCATTGATGACTACCCTACCCTACTTATCCTACAAAAAACTCCTAAACTTTGTTAGAATTTACTGAAAATATGTTTTGATAAATTTGCTATTTTAAAAGAATAAAAAAACACAAATCTCTGATATTTTTACAAAAAAGCAAATTGGGTTGCAAACAATGCTTCATAATACACACATTTTCCTCAAAACTCGTATTTTCATAATTTGCATAAATGGGTTTCAAACAAAGCATGATTTAAATAAGTTTAAATAAATTTGCAATGTTTTTATTATTTTAATAAAAATTAAAAATGGTTACAAAATGCTGTAATTTTTTAAAATCCATTTTTTAAACTTACAACTTTGTACAAATGTTCCCTGCTTCGAAGTTTTCAGTATGAAAAACTATTTTTTTTTTTTGCAAAATACCTATAAAAATGTATAAACAATTTTACTTAATTTGGTGCACATATTGTAAATGATGAAAATTTCAGTATTTCGATGCCCGTATGCTCTCTTGTACTAAGCTTGTTTAATTGTTTAATTGTTTAATTGTTTAATTGTTTAATTGTTTAATTGTTTAATTGTTTAATTGTTTAATTGTTTAATTGTTTAATTGTTTAATTGTTTAATTGTTTAATTGTTTAATTGTTTAATTGTTTAATTGTTTAATTGTTTAATTGTTTAATTGTTTAATTGTTTAATTGTTTAATTGTTTAATTGTTTAATTGTTTAATTGTTTAATTGTTTAATTGTTTAATTGTTTAATTGTTTAATTGTTTAATTGTTTAATTGTTTAATTGTTTAATTGTTTAATTGTTTAATTGTTTAATTGTTTAATTGTTTAATTGTTTAATTGTTTAATTGTTTAATTGTTTAATTGTTTAATTGTTTAATTGTTTAATTGTTTAATTGTTTAATTGTTTAATTGTTTAATTGTTTAATTGTTTAATTGTTTAATTGTTTAATTGTTTAATTGTTTAATTGTTTAATTGTTTAATTGTTTAATTGTTTAATTGTTTAATTGTTTAATTGTTTAATTGTTTAATTGTTTAATTGTTAATGATTTCTGGTTCAATTCCCATGTATCCCTAGCGAGAAATTTTCAAACAGAAGGAATTCTTGCACATCTGAATAAGAACGAAAAATTCATGTGCTCGCGACGGGGTTCAAACCCCCGTCCTTTGGACTAGCAGACAAAAAGCTACCCACCAGACCATCGTATCGTATTGATCCGCATGATAGAAGTTGTGAAACGAGGAAAGATAGCTTCCACCTGGCACGTGGATGTAACTTCTGGAGGAACTTAGGTTTTTTGTTGTTCTGGAGCAACTTTGGTTTTTGTTGTTTGTTTACAAGTAGTCAAGCCATTAAATGATCATCAATATTTGCTGTTTTGGCCATCATATTTGCTGTCCGACACAATTGTGATGCAAAATATTAACCAGAACCAGATTCTGAACAATTTTCAATGAATTTAATATTTCCTGAGATTTTCCGGGAAAGTTGTTGAAAATTTCCCGTTTCCCGGTTTTTGTGTTATCCCGGGAAGTTGGAAGCTATCGTAATCGATCCACTTTGAATTAATCGTGAATCACATTACTATTATGATTAATTTCATTCTTTTTCTCACAATTTCAAAACAGACCTCCGAATGTTTTTTTTTTGGATTATTTTGTTATTAGGAATTTGTTAATTTTGATTCATATAAAATTTGAAGTTATTGATACTCAAGCCATTTAAAAATTTGGTCAATTAACTGTTTTGATAATTATTTATTAGAAATAATTAAATCCCGATAAATTGTGTTCAGTACAATTGAGATCTGGATAAATATGGGCAGATTAAAACCCAACCCTGTTCGATTTCCTATTGCTTTGTAGCCAGTTCCGGAAATTTCGCTCTCCCAAATTTATTTCGGCCTACCAACCTCGATCCATGAATCATGAATCCTGGGGTCGGGTTCCGGCGAAGATTTTTATTACATTTTTTCCACCCGCGCCAGTGTTTCATTTTCAAGTGAGCTGGATATTGCCACTTTTCGGCAGTGGCGGCGATTTTCCTCCCATGACAGCCCGGATGATAGATGAACGAAGCCACATATTTCATGCTCTCTGAAGAAGAAATTCGGTTGAAGCTTCTTGGCGGCGCAGTGCGGCTCAGTTGATCGAAAAACGATATTGAGTTGCACGGCGAGAAGGACATTTACCGGACGAACGACGACGACACGGCCAGGACAAGACAAGGTTTAATTACGTTGAGCTTTTTCGAGCATTTCTCTCGGGGCGGACAAGGACGTTGAGCGACTAAGCGTGACAGGACCACAAAGAGACTGCGCTGCAGATAAGCATGAAATGTTGCTTCGTGGTGAAATGATGAGCTGTTTTATGCGACGATTCGCCTTGTCACGTAATGCTGTCCTAAGCTAGAGCTTTTGTGCAAGCTCATTTGAGCGTGTGATTAGGACGTTTTAGGGGCGGTAGATTTGTAGCCGTGTTTCGGGATGAATATCATTTTTACCAAAAAGTATTTTTTTTGCAATTCCATATTGACAATTTATCTCAAAGAACAACTAATAAAAATATCGCTTTTGACTTTTTCCCTCTCGAGACACCACTCATGACAAGAAAGTTAAATGCAAACTGGACGGATTTTATGGCGGTGACTTAAGAGGTGACTTTTTACTATGTCACGTCATGTTCAAGCTTTCACCTCAGATCCATTACCAAACCCGGTGGTGAAAACATGTTTTCTTTTGTTTGATGACCTGCCATATGTGACAATTTGTGCTTCTTTACGAGTCCCTAAAAGCAGCGATAAAACATCAGCATCAGGTGGAGTGGAACTTACAAACCGCCGGAAAGGTCACATGTTGCCAGCGGGTTGCCAATTATTTCGTACTATTCATAAATAGAAAAGGAGGGGCGTCGCTTCAACAAGAAGTGCCCTGTCCAACATCGTTCCTTCGTCCGAGCTGGACGTGACTGATAGCAGAACCGTCCAGATCAGCAAGAACTCGTATCTTGTCGACGGCGTCGAAGGAAATGTTTGGCCAAATGAATCATGGGATAAAATATGTCAACCCTCTCTCCTTCCTCTTCCTTCCCAGCGTGAGCGGAAGATCCTCAAACTGGCGATTCCGAACTTTTATGGAGATTTATGGGACCATTATGAGTTTTTTTTGCTCCCTTATTCGGCGAAGAAAGGTCGTGTGACCCGCTCGAATGTGTGAATGGATGTTTGCCGAGACAACCGCACAGAAAAAAATAATGTAAATTTGGAAGCTGTAATTTTGGAAGGTTGAATATTACCCCTATTATGATGTAATTTTACTTCAATTTAGACTGAAAAAGTGACATTACACCAGAAAAGTGGTAAAATTACACATTTCCAGAGGTAAAATTACACCTTTCTTCTGACATAAAAGATGTACCCCTTCCCAGATGTAATATTACCATGATTTTTTTTTCTGTGCGGTGGTCACAAATCAAGCGATGAGCGTTTGTCCAGAAGGCATTAGTTGGAAAATTGGTGGGGTTCTACGGCGAGAAAAGTTTGATACATTTACCAACCAACTAAAATATTTTTTAAAATAACATTACAAAATTTCAATATTGAGCCATGAAACCTGTGCAGTTGCCGAATTTCTAAATTATGAAACCATTATTTTTCAAGCTTATTTTTTCTGCACAAACTTGAAATAAACAACTATATGACTAAGCATCTAACTGTGTCTCGACGTCAAAGGGAGAGATTTTAGAAAATTATTCTTTTCATACAATTACCAGCAATTTTTGATCAGCTCGAGACTCGAGACAGGGTTGCCAGATCTGCAATGTTTTGGACTCGTTGGATAAGTGTTTCGATTACCCAACCAACGGTGGGTCGGATGATGGATCCGTTCAAATAAATTTAAGTGAAATCCGGCTTTAAATAATGTACATAAATATCACTTAAGTGTGCATAACTTGAGACAGTGTTGCCAGATCTTCATTGTTTTGGCTCGTTGGAATACACACACATATATTTGTTCAGTTTTAGATTCTGGGTCGATAGGTATACATAAAGGTGGGTCTACGAGCTCAGTTTCAGTGCGTGAAGTCATTATTTTGAAGGAAAAAAAATGTGCTCACGGAGAGAACCAAAGTTTGTTTACATCCGTTAGAAAAAAGTGTTCCGAATTTGTGGATTTCAAGGGTCAAAGTTTTTCTTCAAAAACTTGATATTAAAATTAAAATGTGCAGTTGTTCGTTACATCAATCGAAAGATCGCAAATGAAGGTAAAAGCAAATCATTAAGTTCAATTATCGATTGGCTGTGATTTTTTTTGTCTGTCAAATGTTCCGAATTTGAGGGATGACTGTACTTTTCCTCTCATTCTCAAACAACGAAAAGGCCTACCACAAATAACAAAATCGAATACTAATATTTTCCAATATACTTATTTTTTTGTTCCCTGATTTTTCGGGACGACTTTGACAGGCAAAAAACTTAAAATAAAATTTGTACAAGACTAAAAAAAATATATATATAATGGATTTTCAGCTCTGGAATGGGTGCTAAAAAGTTGATATTTTTAGCACCTATATCGAAAAGTAATATACTTTTCAATATTGACAGATTTGAATTCAAAGGGTGTTCATTTGAAATCGCACAAAATGTATTTGAAGTGGTCTACAATGTTCCATACCTGCATTTTTTTTTGAAAACTTAAGAAGTTCATAATTTATGCTCACCTGGAAAGAAAGAAAGAAAAGATTTTGTTTACAAAATTGTTAACAATTTATAAATGAATAAACTCAACCCCCGGTGGTTGGTCACTTTTTCGTTTGACACTTTTTTAATTTGTACTCCGTTGTTTGATCAAAGTCAAACTAAAAAGTGACGAACTGTCACTTTTTAAACGACGCTCACGAACACTATCAAATAAATCTACAGTGTAAATTTGGAAGGTTTAACTATTATGTTAATTATGATGTTTTTTTACTCAATTTTGACTCAGTTTTGAGTGGCATCACAATGAAAAAGAGGTAAATTTACACATTTTTTTTAGGTAAAATAAGACATTTTTTTGTAACATAAAAGGTGCACCCATTTCCAGATGTACGCAAATGAAATCTCTTTCATAAGATGATACAGTCTAAAGAATTTTCGATAAAAAACAACTAAGATATTTTTACATTTTATGAGTTATGATTTGAGGAAAACGCGACATTTTATGAGAAATCTGCTATTTCAGTGTCAACATTTTATAGTTTCTATAAATCAATTGATTTAACAGAAAAAAAAACCTTCCTTTCGAACCTGACTAACTATATCTATTTGTTAAAAACCAGTCGATTTCCTTTCCCAACTTTTCCCACCGCAAAAAAATTAGTCCAATTATGGTTCGATCCCATCACACAAAAGTCATTCATGCGTTTTATTAGGCATTACATATGCCTGTCAAAATTCATCTACCCTAACGATCATGGGTGCCATAAAGTATACCGACGACAAATATGTTGCAGGGGAAGTGGAGGGGGGTCGATCAGAGAGATAGAAAGAAAAGGACAAAAAAGCCCCCTCCCTCTTCAGGCTGTCTGGGTACAGTGACACCAGTCAAGTTTCGCCAAGCTTTTTTCCCCCTCCGATGAAAAAAAACAACAAAGATTACGGTACGACGATGATGGCGCTGATGTTCCGTCGTCATTTATGATGCCGAACAATGGACCAACCAACCCTTACTTGCTTGGGGGTCAGGAAAACATCACCATCACTTTGGAGCTGGCGTTGGTGGGACACGTGGAGGTGGTTTTCCCATCAGCAATGTTCAATATTATTGCCAACGTGTGAAATCGACCATGGAGGTCAGCGACGAGTGTTGGGATGGGTTGGGACAGAATTAGCTCTAATCAAGCGAGCTGTATGAGGGGGCCAATTTGGACACGCACAATATGCAATGAGTTGGACAAAGCTACTACGTGAAGCTTTCAATTTAGGGGTGAAGAACGGAAAATCACAAAGAAATTACATAATTTAAAAGTGATTTTTCAACTTTACTTGAACGAGACACTTTTCAATAACAGTACTCAACGGAATCTAACTGTTTTTTCGGCTTAGTTCAAATGGTCGCAGAAACGGCCATGAAAGAGAAACGTGTTTCGGATGTGATTATTTCTCTCGTTTCGTTGAGCACGTGTTGTGATCAGAAGAGGTTCGACATATTTAAAGCAAGCATTTTTCAAACTGGGTTTCACTCAACCGAGAATCTTGGGTCCGAATTGTATTTTAAAATATAAAATACACTTTTGGTATATTCTTAGCTCATTTGATATACACATGTTTTGATATTCTTATTCAAATTCAAGATTTTTCAGGCTATAAAGAATCAAATTATTCGCTCTACAGCATTGCCTTGGCGTTCTCGATTACGAGATTCTTACTTGAAACGAGGTGTCCGAAAGGTTGATTATTGAGGCAATTACAAACCTCTTTTACACCTAAGCTTCCATCCACCCCGGGATTCGAACTGATAACCCTTGGATTGTGAGTTCAACTGCCTACCAGCGACTCTACCGAGACAGGACCCATGATGACTTGAACCATTTAGAAAAATGATACTTATTTCATATATATATATATATATATATATATATATATATATATATATATATATATATATATATATATATATATTATATATATATATATATATATATATATATATATATATATATTATATATATATATATATATATATATATATATATATATATATATATATATATATTATATATATATATATATATATATATATATATATATATATATATATATATCAAAAAATTTGATGTTTATTTAAAAATTAGCACTTAAAATTTGTTCACCATGTTTTAATAACCAAGTCTATAAACATGTACAAAAAATCATTTAAAATAATAGTTTACATTGAGTATAGTATAAAAATCTCATTAATTTTGAGCATAACAATTCAGATATTTTCAAAATACTTGGAAAATCTCCCAATAATTCTGAAAATGATTATGTGTCGTGCAAATGACGTTTTAATTTGTTTCTGTCTGTGAAACCCAACGTATAGGGGCCATCCATAAACCACGTGGACACTTTAGGGGGGGAAGGGATAAGGCTCTACTTTTGAAGTGGTCTACAAACAGAAACAAACGGAAATTTTTAGAATATTTTAATTGATAAAATAAAAAAACACAAATGTTTCATGTTTAACATTGACAATCGAAAAAATAGTTTCCTAGATATCGTCATTTAACAATTACTGGCAGGTAGCTTACACTTAGAAAAATAAATTTTCGTCGATTTTGACCCCAAAAAACCAATTAAGTCAAACAAGGTAATACGCGATAAACAAAAACATAACAAATTCTTATGCTGCTCTTGGAAAGAGATTTTCAAATGATACATCAGAAATTATTTATTAAAAAGTTAACAAAATACTAAATAGGGGAAATATGCCCATTTTAATCACACTAACCCGTTCGACCAATTCTCATCACTTTTGCCGTTTTACGCTATTAAATCAACATTTTCAGATGTATCAACAATGCAGAGTTGCTTGCTCACTTTTGTTTGAGCTATTTATTACTTTGGAACAGTCAAAAAACTTATGAAAGCTGTAATTCATAATCAAAGTGCTGATAGGCCGATAATAGAAATAGGCTGAGAAAGGGTATAGTTCCCCTAGTTCATTTTCTTTTGATTAAAATTTATGTTTTTAAGCTCAAAAAATAAGCAACTGTAACTAGTTTAAAATGGAAGCAATTTGAATCGAATTAAGCTACAATATTTTCTTCAATTTTATCTATTTTCCAATACGTTCTCACCTGATTCCGTTCGTTTTTTGTTCGTATTCAAAGTTCAATTATAGTCGATCAAGGAGACCGGTCGGAAATCGAACCCTGAACTTTCCGCTTATGAGGCGGAAGCCGCAGCCATTAAACCACGGCCCAGTCCTATTCGTAAAAGACAACTTAACATTTTGTAAACTGAGTTCAGCAAAATATTGAACGAACAGAAAGTTTTGATTCAGATTTATCTCCTACCAAATTATAATCACATATTCAAATCAACATTTATGAAAGTAAATTGCTGATGCAAAACACAATGGTATGAATTCATTTCAAAATAACTTCAAAATTGCCTTCCGCCCGATTAGTTGTGCGCACCTTTACACTCTCCGGTAATTTATTTCGAGGTCCCAACTCAACTTTTCCCTGTGTCAAACGAACACGTTTGATGAAAGAAATTGGTCCCAAGTGGATGTTGCTCACGCGCGCTTCATAAGTCACAAAAATGGGAAGTTCCCTGGAAAAAAAAGTATACTGTAAACGTTTTTGCCACAGACAAGCAGATGAACACAGGATCAACTTTTCAAATGATTGTATTTTTCAATATCATGTTCTGTGGATAAGCTTTCGAAAAAGGTGGAGCTGAGTGCTTTTCGAGCAAATCATCTCATCTGACAAAGTTGAGATGGGAAAAGCCTGATGAAAGCACAGCTGGTGTGAGTGTGTGTGTGTGTGCGAAAAACGAGTAAAAGTCAGCCCCAATTTGGAAAGAGAGTGACGTTTTGCATTCGGAATATTTGTTCGAGGGTGGCACGTTTAAAATTATTCCAACCCCCAGAACCGACCGAGGTGAGAGTGAAGAAGCAGAAATCCGTTGATGGCAGCTTGCTGGCAATGAAAGTTTCTGACATCTTTTTAATTGAAAAATGTGGTGGAATGAAAAGGCACTGACGAAATGTTCCGAAATGAAAATTTCCAACGAATTTGGGTTTGCACCTTTTTTTCTCCAGGCCGAGTCCAGATGAAGTCATTCCCATGGAAACGGTTCGTCGTGGCGCGTTCTGGCGCATCATCACCGTTTCGTCAGTCAGTTACACACCGCTGGAGCAAAACCACCGGCACCGGGCGGAAATCGTCGAGCTGGAAAACGACCGGCCGGATCCGCTGGGAGTGGTGGCGACGATGACGAGTGCGTATTGCCTAGTCATGCATAAAATTATCTTCCCATTTGCCCGATCCGGAATCATTGTCCTGACAGACGTGTGTGCTGGTTGTGGAAACACATTGGGTTGAAGTTTCCCTCCCGTGGGAGATGGGCTGAAATTGGTAAGATTTAGATGCCTTGGGTGTTGCTAAGAACGTCGCGGATCTAATCACGTGACAATTCATATTCATATGAACATATTTGAATTTTCGATGGCATGAGAAATTACAGTCATGTAAATATTTAAATTCTTTGAAACATGAATTCATAACATTTGATTGAGATTAAACTAGAGGGTGACGATTCTCGAGATTTTCGATTTCCCGGGAATCGAGAGTTGAGTTTTTCCATTTCCCGGGAATTCCCGGGACCTGGTTTTTTTTTTAATAGCCAATAGTATCGATAACTTAGAAAGAAAAATAAAAAAATGTTTCTTTTCAATGAATTCAGATACAATTGATTTATGTTTATTCAATGAAACGCTAATTTAAGTAATCTCATTATTTTAAGGAATTATTTCCACATTTGATTTTGTTCGTTTGGTGAGCTTTTTTGGGACTCGAAATTGTAGTTTAAAATGTTTACGAATCTTCATTCACAAGTGATTTTTTCAAAAGTTGCACAAACTTGTAGTTGAACATGTAATGAGATTTTTTGAAATTAAAAAAAATAGCTAGTATATAAACTTACAATGTCGACATTTTTGCAATATATTGCTCATAATTGAAAACATAATATTTTTTCAGTGTAGTATAGTAACCTGGATAGTAAATAAGCTCATATCTGTAAGCCCATACATCCAATTGAAATGTGGTCAAAGACAATTTTATGGGAAATTGGACGAGCTTTCCGGTAAAAATATTTTCGAGACTGAAAAATCAAGTCTGTCATATATAAATTGCCAAAAACCATCAAAAAACCATTTTTTTTCAACATTTTTATTTTTAAAACCGCAGCAACTTCACAAGGATTAGGACAATGGTCAATATGGAGACTTTTAAATAGTCAGTTTTAACGGTTTTTGCAAATTTTGATGTTCAGAGCACTTTTGAAAAAAAACAGTTTCAGTAAATGATTTTTATATTTTTTTAGGTCAGTTGCTTCATCCTGTATTTATCGTGAGTCTTTTTGTAACATCTTAGGCTATTTTCACAAAAAAATTGAACAAAAAAAATCGTGGGCTCACCTTCAAATTTGACTTTTAAACTTAAAAATCAAAAAATCTCATTAAAGTGGAGTGTTTTTTTGTTTCAGTGTATTTTTTTTCGGAAAGCCCGTCAAATTTCCTACAAGTTTGTCTTTGACCACTTTTTGATACGAAGCAACGGCTTCGAGATGCAGCAATATTTAAATTACGAAATACAAAAATATTTAAAACACTTACGCCCTTCTCAAATGTCATTATCGAGTGAAACTTGCTCCATATACACAAAAATTGCTTATATAAGCGTAGGATAACATGTCTACAAAGTTTCATTTCAATCGGAGAGGGTCGAGAAAAAAGTACCTAAAAAATCCTGTTTTGGGCTGGAATTGCTCCTAAATTATTTTAGTATCTTCAAAACAACGACTTATTTTTTCAATCATCCCCTAAAATACTGTCCACCAGGGCTGTGGAGTCGGAGTCGGAGCCGGAGTCGGGTCTTTTTGGGGACCTGGAGTCGGAGTCGTCAAAACTCTATTAACTGGAGTCGGTGTCGGAGTCGGCTAAATTGTATGAGCTGGAGCCGTAGTCGTAAATTTCTGATAGACCCGAAGTCGGAGCTGGAGTCGGTGTTGTCAAAAAATTTAGTTTAATTTACGAACTTATTTATTGTTCAATATTTGTAATAATTCAGGTTAATTCCCATTTTTTTATATTTTAGATTTATTTATTAAATTGCGTGCACTGCGTTGACATTTTTAATTTAATTTTTGGTTCAAGATATTTATCAGATACCATGATGTTTTCGAAGCATTTTTATTGTGATTAGAAAGCTTTCATCAGTATTTAACAAAAATAGTTATGTTTTTAAAACATTATCAACTATTATATCAATCTTTTAGCTGGAACGCAACCTGCTCATTTTGTATGTACAGTATGTAAAAAAAGTATTTACACCCATTGGGCACTATGCACATTTTGTGATGAAACATGTAAAAAATTTAAAGTTTGGCAGGAACCTAGTACTACGTTTTGTTCAGAAACTCATGCCGAACATTTTGCTACAAAAAGCTCATAAAAAGATGTTTTCTATAAAAAGTTGTATAACAAATACTATTACAAAAATAAAAAAAGGTGCAAAAAAACTTTGTACACCTTTCGTAAAATTAACATATATAAAGTTATTTGTTGACAAATCACCATAAATCCAGTCTCTCTACTCCAAACAGGCATCTTTGACTGATTAAAAAAATAGTTTGGATTAAATATAAAGTTTACTAACTACTTAGTATAAAAGTTAATATAACTCTGGAAATTCTATATAAAACTTATTTAAACTTAATTTTGCAAACTTTCAATTTAACTAAATGTCAATATATTACCATAGAATTGCTAAATAAACATTTTAGAGTTGGTATAACACCGTTTTGGGGGTATTTGTATCGATAAAATAGATTTTTCGTTGGAATTTCGTACCAACCCGGAAATACGAATTACGGAAAAAAGTTTGCAAAATTAAGTTTAGATAAGTTTTATATAGAATTTCCAGAGTTATATAATTTTTATACTAAGTAGTTAGTAAACTTTATATTAAATCCAAATTATTTTTTCAATCAGTCAAGGATGCCTATTTGGAGTTGGGAGACTGGATTTATGGTGATTTGTCATCAAATAACATTATTTATGTTAATTTTTCGAAAGGTGTACAAACTTTTTTTGAACCTTTTTTATTTTAGTAATGGTTCTTGTTATAAAACTTTTTATAGAAATCATTTTTTCATGAGCTTTTTGTAGCAAAATGTTTGGCATGAGTTTCTGAACAAAACGTAGTACTAGGTTCCTGTCAAACTTTATTTTTTTTACATGTTTCATCACAAAATGTGCATAGTGCATATACGAGTCATTGAATTTATTAGATATATCGATAACCCCAATGTTTACAATTTCTCTACAAAACTTTTAAAGTGCTGATCCTTAAATAATATCGTTGAACAAGTCTAATATTTTTAAATGCCTCAAATCGGGGTGATATAATTGATATAATTAAATTTATTTTTCAAATATTAGTGTACTGGGCTGGATCAAACAATGTCCATCTACGTCTTCTCAAATAAATTCAAAAAAGCTTTAAAATAGTTACTTTGAAAATTGTTTATTTCAAAACCAGGGTTTCTTTGATAGTTACTGCACGCCAATTTCTCATTACTGAATTCAGTTAAATTTACTGAAATCTGCACTTCTGAAATTTTCAGTATATGAAAACTTGCTAAAAACAACAATTGAAAATTAGTGTAGCTAGCATATTAACTTTAAAAACGTTACATAATCCACCCTTAGATGGTTGGTGCCTTCCTCACATTTAGAGGTTTATGCTTCCCAAAATAGCGCTCGTTGGAAAGGCCTTTTAATTACCTATCTAAAGATAGGTCGCATGATACATGTGGACAACGTTTTTATCAAAATATCTGAAATCTGGCCTCCAAAAAGTGTATAAATAATACTTAAGTGCTCATAACTTTTGATAGGGTTGTCAGATCTTCAATTTATTGGTCGCGTTGGAAAGGTCTTTTAAATACCTTTCTGAAAATGTAAAACATGCCGGGTTTGCCTACAAAAACCACCCTTTTAACAATTTTCCGGACTTTTGTTAAAATCGTTTTTTCAGCAGATCTTTTGATTACTTAACTAAACCACAAATTTTTTAATAGCGACTTATGGGACCCCAGGACGAATTGAATGACGCCAAAACGGAAAATATCGGTTCAGCCGATGTCAAGATAATCGAGTGACAATTTTTTGATCACACACACAGACATTTGCTCAGAATTTGATTCTGAGTCGATAGGTGTACATGAAGGTGGGTCTAGGAAGTCTAATTGAGAAGTTCAGTTTTCGAGTGATTTTATAGCCTTTCCTCAGTAAGGTGAGGAAGACAAAAATGAATGTAAATTTAAAGTAGTAAATAAAATGTTCCATAATTTCAAACAACAAAATTCAAATTTACTCAGAAAATTGTTGTGCTGAAAATGCATTTTTTTTTTTCAATATTTACAATACAGATTAGGTGTCGGAGTCGGAGTCGAAGCCGGAGTCAACCAATTTTGGAAAGCTTGAGTCGGAATCGGAGTCGGCTAGAGTTGGTAGGCCAGAGTTGGAGTCGGAGCCGGAGTCAATAATTTGTGGAAAGCCGGAGCCGGAGTCGGAGTCCCTTGAAATATGACCCTACTGCGCAGCCCTACAGTGTCCACAAAGTAATTCATAGCAAAGGAATTGTAGAATGTAGTATCAAAAAAGTTATGTTGAATGCCAGAAATTAGATTTTGTAAAACTGTATAAAGTTAGTTGTTGTCTTATGTTCGATACCCCCATAGATACAGGTGGATGCGCACGGTTGCTTAAGATAATTCCATAGTATTTATACAAGAAATCTACAATTTTACTTATCGGCCGGGCTATCGCTAAAATTAAAATCTGTCGATTGAAGTGTGTTCGCGGAGCCCAAATCTATCATACCTTGGCGAAACTGAAACGATCACTGACATCAACTTAAAAAATGTCGAGATATGTTATTTGATTGAATCCAATTCACATCCATTAGGTCAGAATGCCCCGCAACGTCTGCTGTCCATGTTAAAAGTGTAAATTGCTCTAACTTTCCACATCGTCACGCCTGTTCAAAAGTACATTTGGCAAAAACCCATTTTCCACCCAGATTGTTTCGACTCGAGACACAATGAAAGCTTTTCATCCAAACGATCCATCGCCTGCAGGCCGTTTGTCTTACAGGTTTGCACATCCCGAGACTGATACTCACCAAAGTCTTCTTCATTCAGACTTTTGGCTTGTGCGGTTTTTGTGTATCTTCCGTGGAGTGGTGTGATGTGGCGTGTGAGTGTGTTTGTGTGTAAACACGTCATCTCAAGCATTTCATAGTTGGCTGACAGCGTAAACAGACCGATTTTCGAAGGAGCGGCACCGGTTTCATGGCACTACATACACACAAAGTTTGCTGTTAATCGTTTTCCCAGATTTTCCAGATTTCCATCGTCATCATCGTCGACGTTGTCAGCGCCAGCCGAAACAATGACAGCACGATGTGCCTAGGCCATCAGCAGAGCAGCGAGAGAACTTGCATACTCATAACTCTTGTTAAGTTTGCTCTCGACTCGTCAACGTCGTGCTATCCTGTCACTATTGGCGTTTTAGCGTTCCATAGACAAATAGATGCACATATTGCCTCTAAAATTTTATAAGCTAACTTAACCGACTAATCGGCCTGTGTGCCTTCCATGGAATGAAATTTTACCAAAATTCACATTGCACACGATGTCACGAAAGTTACACGCTAAAGTGTGCCAGTACTGAAGCCTCACTTGTTATTTACGCTTTCACTGTCCTGCCTCCGGGTCCTTCCCTGCCCATAAAGTCCTCGCCCGTTTGAGGAAGTGTGCAACGGCAGATAGTTCCGCGCGCTCCCAAAGTTGTTCTCTCCGGAAATTGCAATCTGCTTAAACATTTCCCTGCAGATGTCTCCCGTTCTCCTCCGGAACCGTTTCCGCACGTAGTAGTTCCAGCAGTAGAGGTCCACTTGGCACAGATGAACAAACCGCGCGCGGCGGCAGCGGGGCACCATTGTCTACGCCAAGTGGCTTCCTTAAACTGTTGCTCACGGCGGCGGAATGAAGGATGCTGCGAAACCGTTGAGCTATAACTGTAGTGTATAGTTTGCTGGAGTCACTCGTAACTAGCTACTGCTGCGCGTTCCGCAGATTTTCATTTGGGGCTGGGGTTCCCAATGCGAATGATTACATGGAATATGGAATAGGGTGACAATAAAAAAAATCGACATCAGAGATACCATCTGACTCGATTCCTAATGCAAAAATAAGTATCTGTGCCAATTTTGAGCCAAATCGGTTAAGGCTAAGGGGTCGCTTTTCATCGTTGAAGTTTATATGGAGAAAATCTCGAAAATGTATGGGGAAAAACATCGTCTCAGTAATTTTTTGCTAGGTGGCGCAGGTCTCGCCCAAAATTGTCCAAGAATGAGATTCTTGTAGGAAATTTAATTCCCTACAACTTTGTCGAAGGGTGCAAAACGATCCGAGTTGATCCTGATTTTTGGTGATTTTTCTAGAAAAAAATATTTTCTTATATACTTCTTATATACCCCTTGTATACTTTCAAGTATATAAGCCGATTTCTTTTCATCGCATTGCTAATAACTCATCAGGATCAACTCGGATCGTCTTGCACCCTTCTACAAAGTTGTAGGTAATTAAATTTCCTACAAGAATCTCACACTTGGACAATTTTGGGCGAGACCTGCGCCACCTTCTGCAAAAATCCTGAAGCGATGTTTTTCCCCATACCCCGAGCAGGGGTAAATAACACGGGAATACCAAATTTTGGTATTACTTGGGCAAATAACAGCGACCAAAATGTGCCCTTGGTTGCCCAGTAATAGATGGTAAAATACCATGAAATCATACCAAAATCTTATATGTGGAAGGGCACAACAATACCATACCATGTTATTCCAAAGGTAAAATAATACCACAAAATAAAATCATTTCAATACCAAGTTGAGGTCTTCTGGATTTTTGAACATTGCTTGAATACCAAAACTTGGTATTGTCATGGTTTTAATTTTAGGTATTCCCGCGCCCTTGGAAAATCATATTTTGGTATTCCTGTGGTCTTCCACAAACATGATATTGGTTTGATTTCATGGTATTTTATCATCTATTACTGGGCAACCAAGAGCACATTTTGGTCGCTGGTATTTGCACAAGTAATACCTAAATTTGCTATTTTCATACCTTTTTTAGTGCAGCAGTTGCAGTTAGTGAAAAAACGTAAATGATCCTTATGCAACAACCAAATCTACTCACCTGATGATTCCATGTTGTTTTTAGTGATATTCTTCACCACACCGAATGCATTTGTCATTGATGAACGGCTGTACTTGAAGTTCTTGAAGCTTCTGAAAAATAACAAGATTGAAAAATAAGTATTATTAAAATGAAACTGGATTGAAATTCAACAAAATTCAAAAATCTGTTGATTGACTCGTTTTTCAAAGTATTTGGTTATCCCAACTTAGAAAAATTTCAACGTTTTTGAAAAAAATATTAGTGGGTAGGTATATCACAAAAAAAAAATTAAATCAGCTTTAACATTTTTGGGTTTCAAGTCATTTTAGCGCAAAATTAATTATCTCGTCAAAAATTTAAAAAAAATCCATAGTTTCAGAGGAATTTGATAAAACACTTTAATACCAAAATAATACCAAAATGTGCCATCCTGACTTAGAAAATTTTCCACAATTTTAAGTCATTTCTGTAGGGGGTATATCAAAAATGTTTAAAATCAAGTTTGAAATTTCCGGTTTTCAATGAAAGCATTCGCTTTGAGACATCATTTTAGCGCAAAATTAATTATTTTGTAAAAATTGGTCAAAACTTTCCCATAGTTTCAGAGGAAATTGGTAAAACACTTGAATACCAAAATAATACCAAAATGTGGTGTTCGACCATTGACAAATTCTGCAATTTTGCAATATCAAAACAATACCTTAAATTGGTATGATACCACATTTTGCTCTTGCATAATCCTTAAGACAAATTTTTAAGGGTCCAGGAATACCAAAATTTGGTATTGATACCAGAGAAAGGTATTATTACGCATTTCCCTTGTTATTTACCCATGCTCGGGACATTTTTGCGATTTTCCCCATATAAACTTCAACGATGAAAAGCGACCCCTTAGCCTTAACCGATTTGGTTCAAAATTGGCACAGTTACTTGTTTTTGCCTAAA
The DNA here is from genome assembly GCF_016801865.2 of Culex pipiens pallens. Taxonomy (NCBI): domain Eukaryota; kingdom Metazoa; phylum Arthropoda; class Insecta; order Diptera; family Culicidae; genus Culex; species Culex pipiens. Next base: position 139,904,458 of record NC_068939.1, read on the forward strand.
GAATCGATCCAGGGGGTATCTCTTGCGATTTTCCGAAATTTTCAATTTTCTTGTCACCCTAATATGGAATCATGTAATAGATTTGAAATTATTAAATTTGCTAGTTTATACATGTTTGTTGTTTTGATTTCAGGCATTTAAGGTGAATTGAATTAATGTGGAATTAAAAAAAAAACACAAGCGACAAGGCACAAGCGCACCCATTTTATTTATCTATTTTCTATTTCTGTTTATACGATTACCATCAAACCAGGTAAACACATTTCTGAAAATTTAAATGTTATTGACAGGCCTAATTTTCATCAAAAATAATGTTATGAGGCAAAGATTATTAGGTCATGAATAAACCAAGTTTGATTTTTTAGACTAGTTTGTACAAAAAATGAAAGTTTCATTCACTTTAGTAAGGCCGTTACAAATATTTTTTAAAGTTTATGTCGCCAATTAATGTTTAATCAACAGAAACCCAGTTAAAATGCATTTTCTTCCGTTTATAATCACTTTTAGCATGTTTAAACTCCTTTGGAAACATTTAAAATTGTCATGATTAACCAATGTACAGTCCCACGAAAAGTTTTCTTTTCGCGAAAAAATACTTTTAAAACAAAGTAGTCTACCATACTCACTGAAGCTATGCGGATATGTTCCGGGGTCAAAAACTGTCGACCTCTTGCTTGTTACAGCGGTAGACCCACAGATCTCAACTCCAGGGAGTCCTTGGATGACCCAGGACATCCGAATACATCAGAAAAGTAGTCTACCATATTCCCTGAAGCTAAGCTGATATTATCCGGGGTCAAAAACCGTCGACTTCTGACTGGTTACGTTGGTAGACCCACAGATCTTAACTCCAGGGAGTCTTTGGATGGCCCAGAACATCCCAACACATCAGCAAAGTAGTCTACCATACTCACTGAAGCTATGCGGATATGTTACGGGGTCAAAAAACTATCGAACTTTTGCTTGTTACAGTGGTAGACCCACCGGTCTTGACTCCAAGCAGTTCTTGGTTGACCCAATAAATTGTTAGTGCAATGTACTGTAGCCTACCACACTCACTGAAGCAGTCTGGGTAGGATCCGTTGTCAAAATTTTGATGTTTCAATCTGTTTTTTTCTATTTTTTTTTTTTTTTTTGGCAAGCCTGTTGCACAAAATTTTCGGAAGTTTCAGATGGACTAGAACATCCTAGGGGTTCCAAAACCATGCCAAAATATTTTTATAACATAACTTAACAAATTACTAGGCTTAGTGATTTTTCACGCTCGAAATTAGCAAATTTCACGGGGACCTCAATTTCAAAACACCGGATTTCACGCAAATTTCGCGGAACGTGAAAAATGTTAAAATAACTCTGAAAATCTTATGTTTAAATCACAGAAACTACTTTTTATGCTTCAATATATATTATTCTTCAATAAACTGACGTGAACGTGACAAAAAAAATCTCCTAATTATAAAAAAAAAACCGTCTAGTTTACGGATGGGCTCAATTTATATTTTGAAACAAAATGTAAGGCATGCGTATTCTCATTTATTGAATTGCTATTCAACTAAAAAAGATTAAAAAGTTTTCGCTGATTTGCTTCTATTTTGCCATTTTTAATTTTATTGAATTTCATATCAAAGCAAGATTCGACAATCTTGTCCATCCAAAATATGTAAAATAGTTTAAATTTTCTTCAACATTTAGACCATTCAAAATAATTTTTAAGGTTTTCATCTCTCTTTTTAAAAAACTAGATAAAATCCATAGGCAAAAATATTATAAATTGTTACGAAATCGAAATTTTTATTCAAAATAAGAACAGAAAACAAAAAAATGTATTTTTTAACTTTCAAGGGAATTATTCACACAAATAATCAAATATTTCTAAAATAAAACAGGACTCAGAAAAAAAACTGAAATGTTTTAAAAAGGTGAGTTCAAAGATTAAAAATACTCTTCATTTTATTTTAAATAAAACAAAGCTTGATTCTTTTAATTTCTTTTGAAACCATACATTTTAAATAAAATAGCAGTAAAATTTGAGAAACTTGATAAATTTCAAGAATTTTTCACCCTTCCGCGGAATCGTCAAAATTCACTAACCCTATAAAAGTAATTGAACATAAAATTTCACGGGATTCCGCGGAAAAAGCCAAATTTCACGAATTTCACGCTGTCCGCGAAATCGTGAAATTTCACTAACTCTACCGATGGGCCATTTGGCGGCCATGATTTTTTTAGAAAAAACATTCAAATATTGTTTCAGAATCTTTCAATCAAAAAATGGTTTTCTTTGTGATGTTTGTCAAAGCATTTTTTATACAGTATTTATTTTTTTCATTTCAATTTACAATTTCTGGAACCAGAATTTAGAACTATCATTGGCTGTCATTGTCCCAAAAGTGAAAGAGACCATCTGCTACCTTAAGCCATAGACATTCTTTTTTTAAACGATTCTCGATTTAAACACCCCCGTTTCGTTGTGTAAATCAAGAATATGGCGTATCACCAGTTAATGGTTGACACTATACATTTAAGATATCAAAACTTCAAAACTGTATTGAAAAATAGTTTTTATGTCCGAAAATGTCTCGGGAGCCCTGTAATTCAAAACCCGGGAAAATTGGACTTTTCAAAGGATTGCTCCCAGAGCTGAAAATGTCAGGGGTCCTGACGCGAAAATCGGCGACGCATACACGATTTTTTCAGATCCATTCACTGAACCGCAAAACCGTGACATAAACAAACCCGACTCAGTCGTGAGTGCCCTAGCTCACTGAGCAGCTGCAATGCGAGGCAGTAGTCGACCAACGCTCATTCGACGTTGCACGCACACACATAAAGAAACAAGTTTTTAAACAAAAAGTTGGTATTTATGCGTGGAAATGTAATTTTGAATATAAGTTATGGTTGTTTTAAGTGTTTTGCACAGTCTAGAACCATTCAATTGTTTAAAAATAGTCAAAATAGTGTTTAGAGAGGATTTTACGAGTCAGTCATACGACACGAATTGAGTGAGTGTAGCTCATTTTTTCACGTCTCTCACTCGTCAGCAGCCGACCGGCACGAGTCAGGCGGTAGTGGTTGAACGGACACAGTAGGCTTACAGTCAGATGCTAGCAGTGAACTGACATTTTGGTTTGCTTCATGTGTACGCTGGGTTGGAAACATTTTGCAGGCCTGATTGCTCCTACATTTTTGGCACCCCTGAACTATCGAATCCACTTCGTCGTCGTCGTCATCACCATCGCTGGCCTAGGCCTCTACTAGAACACGTTCTCCGAGTTTGCGGGGCCGCACATCCGACGACTACTGTGTGTCTATAGACCGTTTTGTGGACTTTGTGGAACGTGATGCCGGGGCTCGTCGTTCAACTTGCGACGGAAGGGTGACAACGCGGTGCGATGGTGGCGGATAGGAGGACCGTTTTGTGCGGAGGCTCTTCAGGGCCAACCCAAAACAAAAGAGGTTCATTATGGCCGTTGTGGGACCGCAGCTACTCCCGGAAACGATACGGTTTGACCGGTGTGTGGGTGTGTGAGGGCTTTGAATAATCAAACAATTGCTGAAAGATCAAGTGCAATGCTGAAGTGAGTGCTAATGGTGCTACTTTGAGCTAAATGTAGTTGATTTAACGATAAAATGATAATTTCCAAATTTTGCAAACATTGTTAATGTCCCAATTAAAAGTTAATTGCAAAGCTCATCAAAATTACCCTTCCCGATCGAACTCTTGATGAGTCAACAGACTCTCAACATCTCTTATCAGCATCCAAATAAGCTGCTCTCCCTCGCTTTTGACGCATCACCCGTTTGTCATTAATTATTCTGCCTGATTAAATTATGACCGGTTCCAGGCCCACACCGGTCCGCAGGACCAAAGGACGAACAAATTTGCCAATTCAGCGAAAATGAAGCGTGCCTATAGCCATTAAATATGAAAGACCGATGGGGCTGCTGGGCTGGATGAACAGAATACCAAAACAACCTTTCCGGGCTGGAAGCCATTCAGCAACGGTTCGGTGGCCTTAATTTGCGAGGGTCCCTCCATGAACCCATCGATCAAAACCTCAATCAACGTGACGCAACTTCGGGGTTTCCATCGACAGTGGCACCTTCGTTTTGGGGCTCCGCAAGGTTGAGATTTTTATTTAAAGCGATTACTTTCCAGACAGACTGGGGGAGGGAGGGGGGTTTCCCTTGAGGGAAATCGGATTTTCCGACGGAATCTCTAGGAACAAGTTATCCTAAAAGCTGCGAGGTAAGCCAAAGGTAATTGAGTTCGGCGATTTACTTTCTCGAACTTTAGTCAGCTCCAAATAGTGAACAGTCTGAACTATTTTATTGGTTTAAACGGAATTTTAAGTTTCACCATGTTTTATGCAGTTAATGTCTAGTCATTTTACCATCATGAATCAATTCAATGTATATTTTGAGAACAGAATTTCTGATCCAGTTGTTGTCTTCGGTAAAACTGTAAACCTCGATTATCCGAAGTTTGATTACCCGATCAAAATTATTATTTTCTTTTATTCCAGAGAACTGCAAAAAATCAGGGCACCCCTACTTTACTGTCTCTCCCCTTGGGTCCGCTGATGCATACTTGATGCTGGAGATTCGATTGGTTCTGCCACCCTCCTTTTTCGTCGAAAATTTAAGACGAATGGTAGTGAGTGTCCACTTGGGACGATAAACTGGACAAGTGGTTGAGAAAATCGGAAAATTCCGCAAACATCCATTTCCTTCGACACATATACTCTGGTACTCAAACATAAACACGCTAGAACGATGTGCTCTGTGCGTACACTTGCTACTGCTACGTATGAATTGTTTATTTTGCGCGCGAAATTGGATAATTGAGTTGGACAAATTTGGAGCCCCGGACTTGAAACGAAAAAAAAATCCCTCGCTTCTTAATGCGGTTTCCTCGGAAACAAACGTGACTTTGATGCCGAGTGGTTGATTAGGGCGAACGAAGTTATAGTTAGTGGTGAAAGCTTTGGAAGCTTGCCTCGGACATTTTATTGAGGGATCGGATACTTCTATTTTATAAAAAAATGAGAAAAACAGTCTTTCTTCCATTCAAATTCAACATAAGTTCAAAACATGAATATTTCATCAAATTAAATTCTAGCACCCTGATGTAACCCAATTCCCAAAAAGCTGTTTCCAACGAAACATCAATTTGGTCTGACGTGTTTATGATGCCAAAACTGCGCTCATGTTTCCCAAACTGTGAATTTGTAGACGAAAACACATCCTCCCCCACGTTCATGCCAACAGAGTGCGACACACATCAAATATTTGTCCAGTTTCAATTATACGGTGTCAATAAAATCCGGCCAACGATCCTGCTGGCGATGGACTCATCTTTGCCAGGATATGGATCCACTTTGCTGAACGAACATCCCCACTCTCACAGATCCATAAAAGTCAGTCCCCGGCAGAAAATCGCCGCAAACTTACGTTCCCCAGTGCTGATTTTCACACTCGTACATATTTTCCACGGTTCAGTGTATCGACATCTAGAAGAGCAAGCTGATAGCAATCTAGACGAGCCAATCGGGAGGATGTTTACTTTCGATGTACTGTACAGTAGGGAGTCGATTTTTTCGCTGGAAATTTGAGCTTAAATATAAAAACTAATAAATATAAAGGAAAAATACAGTTATCCAACATATTCAGAACAGTTTACAGATCGGATAATGTTCAAAAAATCATAGAAAATCGATAATTGAACATAATGATTTGCTTTAATCTTCATGCCAAAGCTTTTTTTGTAATCTATCGATTGATGTATCGACCGACTGCAAATTTTTATTTTTTTTTTATTTATTTTTTTTTACCCTTGAAATCCACAAATTCGGAACACTTTTTTCTTAAGGATGTAAACATCCTTTGGAGTATATATTTATTGCAAAAAAAATGACTTCACTCACTAAAACCAATGAAACTCAAGCATAGTAATGTTTTATGAATAGCCTGATAACTTTGTTGTAGAAATATCAGTTAAATTCAGGTGTTCCACAATTGTTTAAAATAGTCTTGAAATGCAGTTTATTGTTTATAAGTACTTCTTTTACCAGTGAAAGTACTAGATAATATTCAAATAAAGGTCATAAAAATAGTAGGGTCGACAAAAAAGATGCATTTGGCGTACTTTTGACAACATATCGCAAAAGTGTTCCAAATTTGTGGGTGTTCCGATTATGTGGGATGACTGTACCTATTTTCGACCTTCAAAGCTTAAAGTAAAACTTTGGCATATAGCTACACCCAGAACAGGGTATCGGCACACGAGAGGATAAAGAGCCCGGTTTGGTAGTAAAATGGTACTGCGTGCGGACGGAGAGGATAAATCCCGAGAGTACTTTACTCATGAGTTCATTTTCCAAAAAAGTTCATCTATCAAAAAAAAAGTACCGGTACCAAGACTCGAACCCAAGATCTTCAGCATATTGAACCGAGCCTTTGCCGTATGGGCCACTATGGTTCGGTAACTTAGTGGCGGTCATTTGTCCATGTAAGCCACTCAATAGAATAAACTGTTTCAATGAATCTATGAACACGCAAGAGGTCTTTACTCTCGCAAAATAGTACTTTTTCCATGTTTCTTTTCGGGAGGACTATCCCCTCGATCTTAAACTTTGGGTGTATGAAATCATTGACAAAAGATTTTTTTAACATTAGCCAACGTTTATGACGAAGAAATGATTTGGGTAAGCATTCAGACTAGGGATTTCTCGCAATTTAAAATTGAAGATAATTGAAGATGGGGAAGTTGAACATTAAAATCTGGACAATTCCACTTCACAAATAAATCACGGATCGAACCTGGTCCATGCAGAGTAACCATACGACATAGAGGGTTTTACCACTGACGAACTGACGTGCCACTAGGAATAAATTTGTCGATCATTTCTGACCGCATCTTTTTTTTTCCTTTTCTCTTCTTGAGTGAATGTCAAAATTTGAGTTTGACACTTAACCACCTGCAGCTGCGAAGAATTCAAGTACAACAAATAAAAAGGGCTGATATGGATAAAAATGATAATGTTAGAAAAAAAACTTAAATCATCATGAACATCGACAATTAATTAATGGCAAAACAATACTTCTACCTACCTTTCGTTTAAATTTGAAAAATGTGTCAAAAATTGACTTTCGTTAACGATTTTGCAAAAATAAATCAACCCAAGAATGATTTCCGCCCTTTTAACATGTTGGGGAGCGTTCTTTTATTACGTAACGCAGTAGAGCAGTTCTCTGAGATTTCGGTCATTCGATTTTTTTTGTATTTTTTAATCCGGCTGAAATTTTTTTGGTGCCTTCGGTATGCCCAAAGAAGCCATTTTGCATCATTAGTTTGTCCATATAATTTTCCATACAAATTTGGCAGCTGTCCATACAAAAATGATATGTGAAAATTCAAAAATCTGTATCTTTTGAAGGAATTTTTTGATCGATTTGGTGTCTTCGGCAAAGTTGTAGGTATGGATATGGACTACACTGAAAAAAAATGATACACGGTAAAAATTTTTTTGGTGATTTTTTAATTAACTTTTTGTCACAAAAACTTGATTTGCAAAAAAACACTATTTTTAATTTTTTTTATTTTTTGATATGTTTTAGAGGACATAAAATGCCAACTTTTCAGAAGTTTCCAGAATGGGCAAAAAATCTTTGACCGAGTTATGATTTTTTGAATCAATACAGATTTTTTCGAAAAATCGAAATATTGGTCGCAAAAATTTTTCAACTTCATTTTTCGATGTAAAATCGAATTTGCAATCAAAAAGTACTTTAGTGAATTTTTGATAAAATGCACCGTTTTCAAGTTATAACCATTTTTAGGTAACTTTTTTAAAAATAGTCGCAGTTTTTCATTTTTTTAAATTAGTGCCCATGTTTGCCCACCTTTGAAAAAAATATTTTTGAAAAGCTGAGAAAATTCTCTATATTTTGCTTTATTGAACTTTGTTGATACGACCCATAGTTGCTGAGATATTGCCATGCAAAGGTTAAAAAACAGGAAAATTGATGTTTTCTAAGTCTTACCTAAACAACCCACCATTTTCTAATGTCGATATCTCAGCAACTATAAATCCGATTCACAATGTTAAAACATGAAACATTCGTGAAATTTTCCGATCTTTTCGAAAAAAATATTTTCAAAAATTTAAAATCAAGACTAACATTTCAAACGGGCGTAATATTGAATGTTTGGCCCGTTTGAAATGTTAGTCTTGATTTTAAATTTTTGAAAGTATTTTTTTCGAAAAGATCGGAAAATTTCACGAATGTTTCATATTTTAACATTTTGAATCGGATTTGTAGTTGCTGAGATATCGACATTAGAAAATGGTGGGTTGTTTGGGTGAGACTTAGAAAACATCAATTTTCCTGTTTTTTAACCTTTGCATGGCAATATCTCAGCAACTATGGGTCGTATCAACAAAGTTCAAAAAAGCAAAATATAGAGAATTTTCTCAGCTTTTCAAAAATATTTTTTTCAAAGGTGGGCAAACATGGGCACTAATTTAAAAAAATGAAAAACTGCGACTATTTTTAAAAAAGTTACCTAATAATGGTTATAACTTGAAAACGGTGCATTTTATCAAAATTTCACTAAAGTACTTTTTGATTGCAAATTCGATTTTACATCGAAAAATGAAGTTGAAAAATTTTTGTAAACAATATTTCGATTTTTTGAAAAAATCTGTATTGATTCAAAAATTCATAACTCGGTCAAAGATTTTTTGCCCATTCTGGAAACTTCTGAAAAGTTGGCATTTTATGTCCTCTAAAACATATCAAAAAATAAAAAAAATTAAAAATAGTGTTTTTTTGCAAATCAAGTTTTTGTGACAAAAAGTTAAATAAAAAATCACCAAATTTTTTTTACAGTGTATCATTTTTTTTCAGTGTAGTCCATATCCATACCTACAACTTTGCCGAAGACACCAAATCGATCAAAAAATTCCTTCAAAAGGTACAGATTTTTTAATTTTTACATATCATTTTTGTATGGACAGCTGCCAAATTTGTATGGAAAATTATATGGACAAACTAATGATGCAAAATGGCTTCTTTGGGCATACCGAAGGCACCAAAAAAGTTTCAGTCGGATTAAAAAATACAAAAATTAAAATTGAAGAAAAAAGACCGATTTCGTAGAGAATTGCTCAGTAGGGGGGGAGGGGGGGGTCGGAGGCCGTGTTACGCTCCATACAATTTTTTTAAAATTTGTATGGAAATTTTGTTACGAGGGGGGGGAGGGGGTCTAAAAGTCCGATTTTTCGCGTTACGTAATAAAAGAACGCTCCCTTGTTTCAGAAAGCTTCTCAGCAGCAGCAGCTGTGCTTCTGTCAAACCGTGTGTTTGACAATCGCTGATCGCTGCGGGTGACTGAGAAGGAAGATGGGAAAGTGCGGTCAAATTTGAGTTCTTGGTGGCACGTCAGTTCGTCAGTGGTTTTACGTTTCAAATCAGTTTAAAAATTGTAAAAAAAAACTGATTTAACAATTTTGTATTAAAACAGGTGTTCAATTTAACACCAAATTGGTGCAGATTTTATAATTTTCTTGAGCAAAAAAAAACCTTTTTTAATGTTGGACTTAAATCACTGTTTAAAAAAAGAGCAATTTGTCTTCAGAATTTGCACCAAGTTTACTAAAAATTTAACCAGGATCACGTTCTAGCACCTCATCAACACGCCTACTTTGACTGAAACTAAAAAACTATAAGGTGTTGTAATGGACGCATGGTCTTTGACAAATTCATCATACAATATCTTGTCTATATTGAAAATTAATGAAAAATATGACTATAATTTTGGCGATGGCGCTAGAAGCGTATTTATTAGGCTTTAGGCTAAGATATAAAAAGAGTAAATGTTTAGTACATGAAATTCCAAGTCCCTGTATGACTCAATCTCATGCCCAGACCAAATGTCACCCCTTATGACGGTTTATGCCATCACTTAAAACAATCTCTTTTGCTACGAAACAGTGCAACAGATGGATTTGTATTATTATTTTTTTCAACAAATTTATCGTTTCAGATGTGTTAGTTTTGTCAAAATTTTAGCAAAATGAATGTGTCTTTTTGATCACTGAATTACCTGTAAAATTTTGTTTGCAGAACTGATTATTAAATCAGTGAAACTTTGTATGACACATTCTCCGGCAATGTACACCTTGGGATGAATTTTTGAAAAGCGTGTATGAACTATTTGGATATTTTTCCTCGATTCTAGACTACTTGAAGCTTCAAAAATCATGGTTTTCATTAATTGATCATTTGAATATCATTTTGTACAAGTTGGTTAAGTTATGCATCAATTCGTGATAAAATCATCGTTTTAAAACATTTTTCTAAAAACTCCTGGTTTTCAGCGAAATAAAATCCTAAAATTATTCTTTTGATTGCATTTTGTAGGTTTTTAGATGTACTAAACGGAAATGTCATGGATTTGCAGTTCGTTTCAGATGTGTTAGTTTTGTCAGAATTTTAGCAAAATGAATGTGTCTTTTTGATCACTGAAGTACCTGTAAAATTTTGTTTGCAGAACTGATTATTAAATCAGTGAAACTTTGTATGACACATTCTCCGGCAATGTACACCTTGGGATGAATTTTTGAAAAGCGTGTATGAACTATTTGGATATTTTTCCTCGATTCTAGACTACTTGAAGCTTCAAAAATCATGGTTTTCATTAATTGATCATTTGAATATCATTTTGTACAAGTTGGTTAAGTTATGCATCAATTCGTGATAAAATCATCGTTTTAAAACATTTTTCTAAAAACTCCTGGTTTTCAGCGAAATAAAATCCTAAAATTATTCTTTTGATTGCATTTTGTAGGTTTTTAGATGTACTAAACGGAAATGTCATGGATTTGCAGTTTATCTTAAGTTAAGTATTTTTCGAAACTAGTGTAAGTTTACCATTTTATTGCGTTGCAACGTCACGAAAAAGGGACAGTTGTTTATGCCAACAGAAAACTAAACATTCAATCATTTTGATATTTTGGATGCTCTTTGTACTTGGAAAGAGCTTTCAAATGCAACCTAGAGCGACTAAATTGGTTGTCTAGATCCAAAGTTACAACAGGTTTAAGTTTGCGTTGCAACGTCACGAAATTTTAAATCATATTAGTCACATGGCAAAAAAGGTGTATGCGTAATTGTTTTTGAAAATAAAAGGATACTAAATATTATTTTTTTTTTATATAATGTTTCCGAGCATATTTACAGAAGAATTGTACATGGGTCATTCACAAATTCCGTTACTTAAGTTAGTATGCAACTCGAAAAAAGTAGGTATTTTATGAAACTTGTTGAACAAATCAAAATAGACCGATAGGCAAGGGGTAAAAAATCTAAAACTTTCTTAAAAGTAATCACGTGGTTACTGAATGGCCCCTTTATGATAAACTGATTAACGTGAGGGTTCATTCTAATACAACGCAACGATTTTTTTTATCCCACACCCTTGCTTAGGTTAAATTACAGTAAAATTCACTAAACAATAAAAATCACGTGATTCGATTTTTTTTTACAAACTTTTGTACTTTGTTGTTGGACGAACCCTTACCTAAATAAGTTGTATGCAACGTTTAGTTGTTCGCAATTAAAAATGTTATGTTGCGCAGGTAAACAGTTTTATTATTTCCTCAAATTTAATTTAAAAAAAAAGTCAACAAAAAAAGTTACGTTGTTTGCATATCACCCCTTAGGGGCCATCAACACACGATATAGACACTTTATTTATAAATTTCAGCCCTCCTGAAATCTTGAAGCTCCTTACCTCCTTTCTAAAATTTCCACGTGTTTTGTAAATTGTCCAAAGCCATCAAAATATTAAGGGAGCGTTCATGCATTACGTAACAAAACATTTATATTTTTAGACCCCCTCCACCCCCTGGTTATACATTTCCAATACATTTTTTTGTGTAAATCGTCGACCCCCCCCCCCCCCCTTGATATTACGCCGTTACGTAATGCATGGACGTCCCATTACATGGATAGAGGAGGGGAGAGGGGGAGAGGGTGTCCTTCGTGATAATGGAATAATACAAATATTTATTTTTACTTTGAAACGCATTGGAAAACTTCGTAAATCGTACTGCTAATGAGAAAGCGGTATAGGGGGAGGGGGGAGGGGGTCTTACATGGGCGGGCCAGTCAATTCACATGTCCTTGTACTGTCTATCAATGTCTTATAATAAAATCATAACCTAAAGTTGTTCAAACTAACAAAAACTATGATTTATTTTGAAACTAAAATTTCGTGACGTTGCAACGCAACGAAAACCCCTGTTTTCAAAAACAGAGCGTTGCAACGTCACGAAATGTAAGTGGTCTTTAAAAATCGAGGTTTGATTTTTTCGAAAAACTAATGATTGCATTCGATTTGTTGGTCAATTTTACATTAAAAATGGAAGAAGAACTCAAAATTTGACGTTTAACAGAGCAGAGTTAATGGCAAAACATAAATTGGGTCAGGATTGAGAAAAAGTCACGCGTTACAACGTCACGCTACATACTCCCCTCTCAAAAATAGAATATTTGCCTAAAATAATGCTTCAACACTGCTTCTTATAGGAAATTTAATGCCCTTTCCGAATCTGTTATAACATATATACATTTTTTGTGTATTTTTTGAGTTACAGCCGAAATACTGAAAAAAGAAAAGTCAAAGCGTTGCAACGTCACGGCGGAATGTGTCGTATATATGTAATCCAAGGATCCTATAAGTCTTATATAGAAAAAAAAATCCAGTTTCTTTCCAGAAAAACATTTGAGAAGGGCATAAACAAATAAAAACTTCAAATTATTTAAATAATACTTTATCGCAAAATCAAAGAGCTATAAAAAAGTTTTCACGCTATTTCTATGAGTTTTCTAGGTTTAAAAGTAAGACTTTTACCTTCAAGGTTAACCATCAATATTTTTTCGGTCAATGTGTTCTGAATATAGGCTTAAATGTAAAAAATAAGTCTCCCGAATAGTGCAGGAGTCAGCATGACAAAAAAAAATATTTACCAGAACCATATTTTTGAAAAGGGGTCTAAACGTTAACATTTCTTCAAATTATCATGTCAATCGATTCTCTAGGCAATTTTACTTAAATGTCGCTACATTGACCCTTGTTCTTTGTCTTATCCTATTGATGATACAGCGAATTCACAACTATTTCTTTCGAATAAAAAAACACGAATTTTAACCATTTTTACGTGATTTTTAACCATTTTAATGCGATGGATGTCAGTATATTTCCAGTATATTTTTTATCAAAAATCTGTTTTCGATATTGAATTGTTAAAATAATGTACTTATGTCATCGACCTTTTTGTTTACAAAATCGCAGATTTACTGTACTATGAGTGCGTGTCTATCACCCGTAGTTGTTATAGAGGATGAGCACTTAAGTGACTGCCGGATATGGATAAAATGAACCATGACAGAAATAATAATTTTCATCATAGGGGGATGGCGTCGCTATTTTTAGACCACGTTTTCCACTTTTTCTCATCGAAGCCGACTACTTTATCGACTTCATTTTGCTGGGCGAGATAGGACGCCGTCTATTTTTAGACGATGACTTAGCACTTTTCCACTCTTGCGCTTAAAAAAACCAGGTGGCAGCACGATGTAACGCCATGTCCCTATTGAGCTGTATCCTAGACATTATCTGTTCCATATTTCTCGACAAGTAACTTAAATTTTTTTACCGGCAAAGTATCGATTTTTTCACCTTTCTAAACTAGAATAAATCTGCAAATATTGCCACAATCACACCAATCAATTCCAGCTCCCAATATTTGCTGTCGTCATCGTCACGAGCGTAGCGTTTTCAATTTTGGCTGTAGGCACATCTGCTCAATTATCGTACCCGTTCTAATTGGTGCAATTATCACTCGAGTCATTGCATCACGGGAAGTGTGATAACTTGACGAGCAAATTTCAGCAGACAGTGTGGAGTTTCGTGAAAAAGAGATTGAATGTTGCTACCGGCAGATTCCTCCAGAATTTAACCAATGATGTGTGATTTAATCACATAGATCTATTTGCTCATTAATTTATTGATTTTGTTTTTCACAAATGGTGCCTCTTGAATTTTGAAAATAAATTTCAAATCAATGTTAAAAATAGGGTCAATCCATCACTTAACGATATAACCAATGATTTATCACTTTAGTTATGATCGTGATGTTTTAAACAGCAGTGTACCATTTCAATCTGAATCGGTCCGTTGGAAGTGCAAATTCTTCAAACTCTCCAGTTTCACCAGCCAAGCTGGCGACACCTTCGGATATAAAACCTGCTCTGAAGCAACTGAAGACAGTGTGGTTCAAATCGCCGGTCGAATATCTCTTGTAAAAATGAGTGCTACATTTAAGTTTATAACAGTGATAGTTCTGACGCTGATCAAATCGTCGCTGCAACAGAGTGACTATTGCAGCAATACGCTGTGTCCGTGGTCCGGACCGAACATCGCTTGCAATGGCTTAAGGACACTATCCCCCCGTTGTGGGCCGGAAGCCGTAGAGATCCCGATGAACTCCAGCTATCGGCATCTGATCGTAGATTTGCACAATCGGTATCGCAGCAAAATTGCACGAGGGAAATTGTTAGGGCAGAATCAGATCTTTCCAACGGCAGCTCGCATGGCAACAATGGTGAGAAATTTGGGTTCTAATTATTTGGGCACGTTTCCAATCTGAAGGTCGTTAACTTTTCTTAGCAATGGGATGATGAGCTGGCAGCGATTGCATCGGCAAATACAAGAAGATGTGTGTATGGTCACGATAAGTGTCGTAATTCGTTCCGATATCATGCATCTGGCCAGAACATTGCTATACGATATTACTATGGACAGACGTTTGAAAATGATGATTTGATGCAACAGTTCATTACGAGCTGGTTTTCGGAATATTCTGATACTAGGGTCGAGTTCATTGGACAATATCCGGACAATTATGTAGGGTGAGTACTCTGATTTGCTCAGTTTGAAAATAACTCAACTTAATCGACTCTTTTTCTTAGTCCCAAAATAGGACACTTCACCCAGATTGTGTCCGATCGGGCCATATCCGTAGGATGCTCCATGGTTCGTTGGATCTCGGAGCCATGGATAAACAGTTACTTCGTTTGTAACTATGCCATCACCAACATCATCGGTTATCCAGTGTATCGTGCAGGACCCACGTGTTCTGGCTGCCAAGCCGGATGCAGCTTGCAGTACCCAGGACTATGCAATATTGGTGAAAATATAAATCCTAATCCTTGGTAGAATAAGGGGTTATTAAGTGCTATGCTATCTACTAAACAGGGAAATTGTTATGCTCTCAGCTTTCTCAACATTTCAAATAATATAGAATAAATTCCGTTGTTACCTTAATCAATACCTTCCAAGAAGCTTTCATCTGGTACAAAAGCCCTGACCTACAAAGTCTCGCCCCAAGTAATCCCCCCATCCAATACCATCAAATTCTCGCTCACCATGACAACTAAGGCTCGCAAACAAATTTCCGCTTGTGCGCGCCCGGAACCATTTCGTGGGATTGCGTTTTCAAAGTTATGTTCAACGACTTTCAGCAAGAAGCCTTTACCATCACCCCTTCAAACCTACCACCGCAACCAACAGGTAATGTGATAGCTACTTTAGGAAGTGTTCACCAGCCACTCATACGCACACTTTTCCGCGAAATACATAATATTTGCATGTTACAACATAACCACCGCCAAGGTCGTTTCCAAAGGAATGTCAACATCTTATTAGGAAAAGGCAGCTTATCCCGCAGGGGAGTCATTGGAAAGAAAATTGACTTTTCCACACGTGCACACGCACGCACGCACGCACGCACGCGGCAGGCAAATTTTTGTGTGTGTTGCCAAATGGAATCTGCGTTTTCTGTCTGATGACAACGAGCAAATAATATCTTTGTGGGGGTGCTTAGCACTAATAAAATGGGATTTTCAGAGCGAAACGGTGATTACAGTTTCAAGATTTATGGGTTTTTTTTCTGCAACTTTAGCGCTGGAGGAAATATTTCTTATCGCCGGATTACAGTTGTTGTTGTAAATTCAATTATTTCTGGTACAGAGAAACCTCTTTTTACGCGGTGGCGTTACGCTTTTTATTTCGTCGATTTCTCTTAAACCGTACAATATTTTTGCATGCTTCAAAAAACGTTTTGTAGAACTGAACAAAACCTACAAACTGCCTTTAAAAGATTGCAAAAATGACTCGTCGTTCCAGAGAAATCGTCGAAATAAAAAGCGTAACGCCACCGCGTAAAAAAAGGTTTCACTGTAGCTATAACCTTCTTATTGATTCACTGCCCATCAATTTGTACTTCTTGTTCCATTCTACAATCAGCTTGAAAACAGATTGCAAAAATATTATGTCGTTTTAGATTAATCGGATGAATACAAAGCTGTAACGCTTGCGCATTATGCGAAGTTTATCTGTACTCTAAAACAACATAATACAGAGAAACCTCTTTTTACGCGGTGGCGTTACGCTTTTTGTTTCGTAGATTTCTCTTAAACCATGCAACATTTTTGCAAGCTTCAAATAGCTTTTTGTAGATCTGAACAAAACCTACAAATTGCTTAAAAAAGATTGTAAAAATGTTGCTTCGTTCCAGAGCAATCTATAAAGTAGAAAACCGTAACGCACCGCGTAAAAAGAGGTTTCACTGTACAGTGAAACATTTTGCAATCTTTTAAAAGCAAATTGTAGGCTTTGTTCAGATCTACAAAACGCTTTTTGAAGCTTGCAAAAATATGGTATGGTTTTAGAAAAATCTACGAAACAAAAAGCGTAACGCCATCACACGTAAAAAGAGGTTTCTCTGTATATAGGCAATCTTTTTGAAGCAATTTGTTCGTCTTGTTTCGATCCACAATAAGCTTCAAAGAGATTGCAAAAATATTGTTTCGTTTTTAAGTAATCGAAGAAATGCAAAGCGTAACGCCTGCGCACTATGCGAGGTTTAACTGTACAGTGAAACCTCTTTTTACGCGGTGGCGTTACGCTTTTTGTTTCGTAGATTTCTCTTAAACCGTAGAATAATTTTGCATGCTTTTAAAAGCGTTTGGTAGATCTGAACAAAACCTACAAAATTGGATTTAAAAGATTGCAAAAATGTTGCGTCGTTCCAGAGAAATCGACAAATTAGTAAAACGTAACGCATCGCGTAAATAGAGGTTTCTCTGTACTTTAGACGGAAGTGCGATAAAAGTAAGTAAAAAAGTAAATCTTTCCCTGTTCCTGAGGGGAACACCCGTGAAGAGTATCGGGGCCGGCATTTACAAAGCGGATTCAGTGACAGTTTATTATTAATCAACTTAATGTTAACATGTTAAGGTTAATGTTAACATTCCATAGGTTGTCTTCCTAAGGTGTCATGATAAAGTCCAGTTTGTGACGATACACTGCCTTCCCTTTGCTAAGTAATCGATTCCAGAAGGGAAAAGATCACCAGTTGTTTTGGTCCGAGCCGGGATTTGAACCCCGATCTACCGCTTACGAGGTGGAAGCGTTACCACTTGACTACGTGGCTCGGTCAAATCAAGGTCAAATGAAAAAAAAACTCTTAACGACAAAAGTTCAAATTTGGAAATAGTGAAACAAAATTTTATAATACATTTGTGAATAGAGGGTGACGACTCTCGAGATTTTCAATTTCCCGGGAATCGAGAGTTGAGTTTTGCCATTTCCCGGGAATTCCCGAGACTCTTTTTTAACTAGCCAATAGTGTTAATAACTTAAAAAGAAAAGTAAAAAAAAACATTTTTTTAAATAAATTCAGATAAAATTCATTTATACTAATCCAATGAAATGTAAATCTAAGTAACCTCATTGCTTTGAAGAACTATTTCTTCATTTCAATTTTTTACCTCAATCTACAAATACAAAATCGTTTCTTGAGCCTTTTTGGGACTCGAAATTGCAGTTTAAAATGTTTACAAATCTTTATTCGCACTGAGTGATTTTTCAAAAGTTGCACAAACTTGTTGTTGAACTTGTTATTAGACTTTTTCAAAGTAAAAATATAACTAATATACACCCAAAATTCAGAATCGAGATAATCGTTCTCTCAAAATTTATTGAGGGCTCAGTGCCAAAATCGATAGAATAATGGTACCAACTCGCACCATCATAACAAATGAGTTCATTCGTTAGTTGAATCAATAAATCTCCAACAAGTGTCATACATCGACTTCTGACTTCTCCATGGTCACCAAGCTGTGGTGGCCGGGGCAGCTAAGTCATTGGATTGGTTTGTCAAAGGTCTTTGGTTCGATTCCCGTTGTCGACACTTTTGGTTTGTTGTTTGACGGATGAACTTTTTTTGCAAATGAACCTCGAGAGAATAGTTATATCGCCCATCTCGAGCTGTGTTCTCTGCGTCCGTGAATGGTACCACTATTCTCTCGACTCGAGACCATCATTCTCTCGGACTAGCGCTGCCAGTTTTGGGTGTATAATTTTCCATTTATGCAATATGGCATTTTTGCAATATGATAAATAACGACACAAAGTTGATTTTTTCCTTCTTAAGATCAACTGTAAATGTTCACAATTAGCGGACACTAACTTTACAAATAATGCCTGATTTTTATTCCCAAAATATAATTTAATATGCAAAACACAACATTACTTATTGACATCAAAAAAGGAAATTACCTTGATACAGCGAAATTGACTTACTTAGAATTAAAAAAAACAAGATTATGAGTTTTGCTATGCTTGAGAAAGGATATATAAATGGAAATCAAACTTATCTTGAAAAGGGTTTCTTTCTTAAAAATAATAAATATTTCATTCCTGGTGTGTAACTGCTAAGAATTTTTCAAGGTAAATTTTGTGGCCCACATTTTTTGGTTACTCTCAATTACAGTTATTAATTTTTAAAAGTTAAAATTTACACTTTTAGAATAAGAAGATTAGAGAAGCATTGGTTTATTCAAATTTCAGAATCGAACATTGAACATCCAATGTTCTAAACAATTTCGAATTTTTCAAATGTTTTTCTGATTAAATTTTTAATTTCGGGTCGATATTTGTAAGTATAAAATTTCCCGGGAGTCTCGACCAAATTTCCCGGGAATCGAGAGATCCAAAAATGGCTGATTTCCCGGGAAATTTTTCCCGGGAATTCCCGCTCGTCACCCTCTATTTGTGAATTTTCTAACATAGAGTACCGAAACCTCTTTTTATGCGGTGCGTTACGTTATTCTGATTTGTCGATTTCTCTGGAACGACGCAACATTTTTGCAATGTTTTTAAATCAAATTAATGGTTTTGTTCAGATCTACAAAACGTTTTTTGAAGCTTGCAAAAATATTGTATGGTTTAAGAGAAATCTAAGTAACAAAGCGTAACGCCACCGGATAAAAAGAGGTTTCTCTGTACATGTATTTTCATTTACACTTGTGCAGAAATATTTTCTGTCAAATTTTATTTCCGTCCTTCAAATGCTAATGCTAATGCTAATCCGAGCATGAGTAAATAACAAGGGAAATGCGTAACAATACCTTTCTCTGGTATCAATAAAAAACTTTTAGCATTCCTGGACCCTTTTAAATTTGTCTTAGATACCGTAAAACGGGGTGACTTTGATAGCCGGGGTGACTTTGATAGGTTTGCTATTTTTCCGCAAAATGAAGAGTACAATCAAAATACTTACGGAATTGTTTAGAATCATACTGACCGTGGTAGAGAAGTGTTCGAAGTAGGGGAGAGTGGAGAGACTTGATCCCCGGGGACACTTGATCCCAAGCCTGTATCTGGTCAGCTTGTGGGTGAAACAACTAGCTTTGTTCTAGAAAGTTGTGCGAAATTAACTAAAACTCATTGTAGAAAACAAAGAAAAAAATTAAAAAATGTTTAGATTCAGTTACACACATTTTTCTAAAACGAGCTGCAAAAAACTTCCAAGAGATTTTTTTTCTTTGTATTTTGTATTTGTATTTCTTTGTATTTTTTTAATAATTTTTGAGTGTTTTCTATACATATAGAAAACACTCAAAAATTATTAAAAAAATATTTTTTACACATGAATTGTTTGATAAACTTATCAACTCCAAAACCCTTACGCATTTGATGTTAAATTTATCGTCATACTATTTTTACAATCAATTGTTTAAAAAAGTGCGTTTAGGGAGACTTGATCCCTGCATTTTTACAGTCACTGGAATCAGCCTCAAGATTAATTAATTGAGCTGGGTTTTCATACATAGTTTCCTTTAGTATAGTTGTACATAACTTACTGCAGTTTGAACCATTTTTCGAAAGTTTCGTAAACAAAAATTTGCAGCTTTTGTAAACATGCTTAATTTTGGTCTAAAAAATAATATTTTAAGTTTTTAAATATTTAACATAATAAACTTGTTATATTTTGAACACAAACGTACAGGTTTTATGTGAAATTGCTGTAACTTATAGAAAATTAAAAGTTTGGATGAATAAGAAACATTTTGCTTAAGATTACTTCAAAATGTTGAAAGGGGGATCAAGTTACCCCTAACATTTTTAAAATGCCGGTGAGCAACTCTCTACGAAATCGGCCGATTTCGACCATTTTTATTTTTTGTATTTTTTGATTTGACTCAAACTTTGTGGGGGCCTTCCATATGATCAAATAAGCTATTTTGTGTCATTGGTTCACCCATACAAGTCACCATACAATTTTGGCTGCTGTCCATACAAAAATTGGATGTAAATATTCAAACAGCTGTAACTTTTGAGTGAATTTTCTGATCAATTTGGTGTCTTGGGCAAAGTTGTAGGTATTGTTGAGGACAATTGATAAAAAAAATAGGTACACGGAAAAAAAATTTGCAGATTTTTTTATTAACTTTTTTTTCACTAAAACTCAATTTCCCAAAATACGTATTTTTTGATGTTCGAGATTTTTTGATATGTTTTAGGGAACTAAAATCCGCAACTTTTGAGCTATAGAGAAACATGGTCAAAAAATCTGCCGCCAAGTTATGATTTTTTGAAAAATAGTGATTTTTGGAAAAAAAAATCCAAATTTCATGCAAAAACAAATTTGAAATCAATTTTTCATGCAAAATTGAATTTGCAATCGAAAACTACTTTACAATTTTTTTGATAAAGGGCTTCGTTTTCAAGATATAGGCACCGAAAGTTTGATTTTAGCAAAATATTTGCAGTTTTTCGATTTTTAAAAATAGTGACCATGAGTGGCCATTTCTAAAAATATTTTTTTTGAAAAGTTCAGAAAATTTGCTATAAAATTGTCTAAGAGACATTGAAGATTGGACCTCGAGTTGCTGAGATACAGCCGCTTTAAGAAAAAGAAACACGAAAATTTAAGTTTTCTAAGTCTCACCAAAACAACCCACCATTTTCTAATGTCGATATCTCAGCAACTAATGGTCCGATTTTCAATGTTAATACATGAATCATTCGTGAAATTTTCCGATCTTTTCGAAAAAAATATTTTGAAAAACATTAAATCAAGACTATTATTTTAAATGGGCGTAATATTAAATGTTTGGCCCTTTTTAAATGTTAGTCTTGATTTAATTTTTTCCAAAATATTTTTTTCGAAAAGATCGGAAAATTTCACGAATGTTTCATGTATTAACATTGTACATCGGACCAAAATCTGCCAAAATTTTTTTCCCGTGTACCTATTTTTTTCTCAAAAGTCCTCAACAATACCTACAACTTTGCCCAAGACACCAAATTGATCAGAAAATTCACTCAAAAGTTACAGCTGTTTGAATATTTACATACCATTTTTGTATGGACAGCAGCCAAAATTGTATGGAGACTTGTATGGGTGAACCAATGACACAAAATAGCTTATTTGGTCATAGGGAAGGCCCCCACAAAGTTTGAGCCAAATCAAAAAATACAAATAAAATCCATTTCCGGTTTTGGTAGAGAATTGCTCCGCTTTAAAATATTTTTTTAAAACGCTTGGCATGATTCGAAGAGTTCATCTGATGAAATATCCTTATTAGCCAAACACAGATGAATGTTTAAGCTTTCAATTCATGCAAAAAGTTTATAGTTTTGTGGGAAATTGACAGAGTTATGTGCGATACAAAAAAAGGGGATCAAGTCTCCCCACTCTCCCCTACCTCAAGAAAAACTTTTCATAAAATTTTGAAAAGTTTTAAAAGTTAGTTAACTATAATTAAGAAAATGTTGATGAAAAACATTATTTAAATCTTCTCAAAGTGTCATGTTTTTCTTAACGAACATAATTTTGAATCGGAAAACGGAATGCATTTTCGGATTCTTTGGACAATTTTCCACTAAGGGAAGGTTGAATAAGTTTGTAAATAATAAATATTATGTGTTTTTGAAACATAAATAAATAAAAATCTCTTGTTTCAAAGGCATTTTCAGTTGAACAAATTTCATATAAAAAAAAAAAGTTTTCACTTTTGATTTTTGCTTCTAATTCAGTTTGCAATATATATAATGCAATATTTATCGATTATTTTATAAACATATCAAGTTTTAACAAATTTCAGGCAAAATTCTGACTTTTAAACAATTTTACTTAAAATTTATATGTATTTTGTTAAAAAGCTTATAAACTTAG
This sequence comes from Culex pipiens pallens, assembly GCF_016801865.2. Taxonomy (NCBI): domain Eukaryota; kingdom Metazoa; phylum Arthropoda; class Insecta; order Diptera; family Culicidae; genus Culex; species Culex pipiens. Next base: position 139,927,056 of record NC_068939.1, read on the forward strand.
TTAACTAAATATAAACATTGTTTTTTTTTTTCCTAGAAAACTAAATTAGCAACCTTAGTAATGTTACATTTGACGTAAAAATAAAGTTTGAATATCTTAAATGTGATTTTAACAAGAAAACTATGACTATCAAAGTCACCCCGGAATTTAAAATAAGAATTTTTAAGGTAACCGTTTTTCTTAACACTATTGAAAAAACTTTTTTTACAAAATAGTGCATGGACTTTGTGTGGCCTTCCCCGGTACATGTTTTAAAAATAATAATCTTGAGAAAAACCTTACCAGTTGGAAAATATTGCAAAAACAAAATGAAATCCTATCAAAGTCACCCCGGTTTACGGTATTGCAAAATTGCAGCATTTCGATGCCTCTCAAAAAAAAAATAAAACCAAACCATCCACATTAACGACCCCCGGGTCTTTTGTGGTCTCTATTGCAAGTTTCTGCTCGAACCTAGGAGTCCGAAGGCTTGAATGGGGAGAGCACCCAAACCTCTTTTACTCCAAGGAACCTTCCACCCCAGTGTTTGAACTGACGACCTTTGGATTGCGAGTCCAACCGCCGCCAGCGATTCCACCGGAGTAGGCTTGGTTTGGTGTGTTGTTTGTACTTATGGCATGGAGACAACTCCTACACCTGGAATGACTTAACGGCCTAACAACCAAGGCCGGGACCGACATTTTACTTCCTCATCCGATGGAAGGTTGCAGCAGATGGGAATCGAACCCAGAATCATCCGCTTACAAAGCGGACAGCGTAACCATTCGGCCACGCACTGCCATTTCGATGCCTCTGTGCTTTCTTGTTCTTAGCTTGCTGGTTTTCCTATCTAGTTAGCCTAAGAGAGCACAGAGGCATTGATTTGTCAATGATCGGACACCACATTTTGGTATTCTTTTGGTACTATAGTACATATTTTATCAAATTCCTTTTACCAATTTTGATAAGTTAATTAATTTTGCGCTAAAATGATGTCTCAAAGCGAATGCTTTCGTTAAAAACCGAAAATTACATAATGAATTTTAATCAATTTTAATGACTTAAATTTTTTGAAATTTCTAAATCAGGATACCTCATTTTCATATTATTTTGGTATTACAGATTTTTAAACAATTTCTTCTAAAACTATGGGAAAAATTAGATCAATTTTGACAAGGTCATTAATATTGCGCTAAAATGACTTGAAAACCAAAAATGTTAAAAATGATTTTTAAAATTTTTGATATACCCACTAAGAAAAAAAAAACCTTGATAACGAAGACAATCGATAGTATTATCGATTTTTTGGTTACTGAAATCCAGTTTCATTGTAATAACATTTATTTTTCAATCTTGTTATTTTTCAGAAGTTCTAAGAACTTCAAGGATAAGCAACATGGAATCATCAGGTGAGTAGATTTTGCTGTTGCATATTAGGGTGGGATTCAAAATTGATTTTTTCAGCAACACATTTTTTGGGTCCCATTTAGCGAATGAATTTGTATGGAAATTACTATGGGGAAACTTATGTTTGACATTTTAGAATTTAAAAACTTGTGCTTTATTATTTTATGAAACTAACACCGCAAAAGTATAGCCCTGAATGTCCTGAACAACCCTCTCGAAGACAGTATGGTGCTAAATTGCTTCTAACAAAAGTTACAGAGCGTTCAAGAGAGACATTTCGAAATACTTGGTAAAAATCATATTTTTTGCCAACACTGCCAAGTCAAGCAGAAACTTTCAAAAACTAAAATAAATATGAGGAATTGGAGTGCAATTTGACAAAAAAAATGTCTTTTGAACATTTATTCATAACGATTTTACGTATGGTTCATCAAAATATAAGAACAATCATGTTTGTTTTCATTTCATGGTTCCTTTGGCAATGTTGGCAGAAAATGTGAGTTTCACTGATTATTTCAATACACTACTTTTGAAAACACTGTATCTTTTTTGTAACGCACTCTAGTACCATGCTATCTTCGGAAGAGTTGTTCAGAACATTTCGGGCTATACTTGTACGGTGATAGTTTCGTAAAATAATAATAAATGAATTTTGTAAATTAAAAAAATGTGAAAATGCAAGTTTCCCCATACAAATTTTTTACGCACGTTAATCGTGGGCTTAACCGATCGCTCCCAAATTTTGGGTGGTTTTTTGGAACCCTAAAAGGGACTCAAAAATGTGTTGCTGATTGGATTCTTTCTCAATTTTCCTATGTAACTCGATTCCACCCTAATGGAGCATTGTGATATCATTTCCGTTTTGCACCATTTGCTACTGTTGCACTAAAAATGGCATAAAAATACCTAATTATGATTTTACTTTTGCAAATTACAGCGACCAAAATTTGCCCTTGGTTGCCCAGTATTAGAAGGTAAAATACCAGAAATCATACCAGAATCATGTGTGTGGAAGACCACAGGAATAACAAAATCTGATGTTCCAAGGGCGTATTCAAGCAATGTTCCAAAATCCAGAATAGCTCAACCTGATTGATCCATATTGAATTGATTTTATTTTGTGTTATTATTTTACCCTTGGTTTAACATGTTTTAATATTGTTGTGGTCTCCACTAACAAGATTTTGGTATGGTTTTATCGTATTTTACCATCTATTACCGGGCAACCAAGGGCACGTTTTAATGTCTGTTATTTACCCAAGTAATACCAAAATTTGGTATTCCTGTGTTATTTACTCCTTCTCGGGTTGTACCGATTCCATGCGAATGCAAATTCCGTGCACTCAATTGTCTGTGATTTGAAATGCCAATTCATTTTTTTTTTCAATTTTCAATTCAATTTAGTTTTATTAGTCATGTGTAACAATAGGTTCAATCATGTAACAATAGGTTCTTTTGCAGTTCATAACAGAGTTTTTTAGTTCCTTTCAGCTGTGTGTTGAATCTCAATCCATTTTGGAGAGTAAGAAAAAATATAGAAAAAAATTACTAAAATTGCAAAGGAAAGGGGATAGAAATAGAAAAAGCTTACACTAGATCACAGTTTTTTTTATCTATTGTAGATGTGCTTGATCATCAGCTCCCCGAGGGCCAGGAATTGTTCCGCCTTGTTACGGCAGCTCCGAAACCACGTCATCATCTCTCCTGCGAGAGCAAAGAACTCTGGCAGGGTAAAGAGATCTTCCCCGGTAACTTTTTGCTGGGCCGTATTGCCACTACCGGCAGCGACCACGCTGGCGAACGATCGCCCCCATCCAGGAGGAAACGCTGAGTTGTCGGCTGGAACCGTACGATGACCAGCTGCCGGCACGGTTACGATCGTACTTCGCTCAGGAGGGTGGGATGCTGCTGCTTTCTTCTTCCTCTTTTGAAATGCCATTTCTCGCATGATATTTTTGGAAATGCTTAGAATATCATAAACACATTTTGCGACATTTTTAAAACACTTCGAATTGAATGTTCGCAAAAACAAAGTTGTTGTTCAACGTTGTCAACACAAATAATAAAATTTATAGAGCAAATCAATTCAACACAAAAAATACATATAACAGCAGACACACTGCAAACATTCCACAGCTCGTAACAATGTGTTCCACTTTTCAGCACTTTCTTTTCGCCCGAAGCGAAAATAGCACAATAAGAAAACTTCCTCCCCCGCAAAGTGCCTTCAACGCCGGAAGATGGCATCATCATCATCATCTCCGCGTCGCTATGCTAACCTTCGGTGGGTGGCAGCAGCACGATCTACTTGGCGCGATGTGGAAAACCGCCCGCGGCTCAGGCGACTGCGGCGAAGATAAATTCATTTTTTTTTCTGTGCACTTTTCTCTGGGTGTGTGTGCTCACTTTATCACAGCGTGTCACAGGGCGAGAGAGAGAGAGGGAGAGCGAGGGAATATCTTCGTTGTCACATCCGCAACTTGCTTGCCTCACCTGCCTGCGGTGGCATAATCAAGGCCCAGCAGGAGAACGAAGAAGACTTTCGGCGGTGGAAAAGCTCGCCGCTTTAGAACTTTGTGCCAACAGCTGAGATCGGGCGTTAGGGTGGTGATAATGTTTAAAAAAAACTATTTTTTTGCACATGATGGTCAAAATAACTAGAAAATTACAATATTATGTCTAATGTTTTGGCTAAACATTTTAAAGGAAATAAAAAAGTCCTGGGCATGCTACTGCCACCCTAGTTTAAGTTTTCCATCAATTTCCATCGCCACTATCCTGTTAGATATGAGCAAACATTTTTCCTCGAATTTCCGCCAAATGCCCGAAGGGCAAAACGCCCAAATTTCGTGCGAAGAATTAGCACGCAAATATCAGCCAAACTCTGTCTTCTTGGGCAAAGCTGCTGAAGCTCAAAATGATGAACATCTCTGAGTCCAACACGACGCTGTTGTGCTAACTTGTCGTACGTCGCATTTTGACGTTCCGAGAAAAACGCGTTTTAATGTTCGACCTTGAATAAACGAAAACGAGAGCACGCAAATGTAAAAAAAACAAACACGTTTTTTTGGTTGACCATTCCGTGCATTGTCCTGAAGTTTGGTTGAATTTGGTTGCTGGAGTTCCGAGTTATAAAAAAAAAATGTTTATGGTATTCTAGCTCATACCTGTGTCAAACGCGTTCTGACCAGAAATCCCTTTAGCCAATTGTCGCACTTACGTCAATTTTGAGGCTGTGTCAAGATGGCACGACAAGATTTAAACTTCTTTCATATAAAGATGTTTATTAAATATCTCAGGGTTGAAATCGAATTTTGGGGATCTGTGAAGGTCAAAAGGTGAGGCATTGTGAGCTGTACAAAATGGCGTTCCTAACTCAATTTGGCCCAAAATGCACGTACGACAAGTCAGCACGACGGTGACGAACAGCGGAAAACACGCAGATTTACCAGACGCCGATGAAATGTGAGACGATGGATGACATCCCGCAAGCGAAGCTTTTCCAAGGATGGGGGATTAGCCTGAGAAATGAATGTTTGGCTAAATCCGATCTCGTTAGCTGATGTGGTGGGTGGGGAGAAGCAATTTGGATCAATTTCGCGGGGGAAATTCACGGTCGATTTGCGGTCTAATGATTCTAAAGTAGGATTTTTGGGGAATCCTTAACCCTATTAACAAATTGATATTGTGATTTCATTTCAACCAATCTTTTATCACATTTATTGGGATTAACTATGATGGATGTGACCATCTACAGGAAATCCCCTTTGAGTAAACAAGATTTAAATTTTATTAAATTTTGTATAACATAGTTTTTAACTGCACTCTCTAAGCATAAGCATAGGTGCCCACCCGCAGTTGCTACTCCGTTATTGACCAGGACCTCCAGAAGTTACATCCACGAGCCGTGGAAGATAAGTGGGTGCTATCTTTCCTCGCTTCGCAACTTCTCAAAGGCCCCTATCATGCTGATCAATACCGGCGCCGGCCACAACCAGTGGTAGGGTCACGGGGAAGTGGATGGGAATGTTAGTCCGATACTTGAGTGATAGAGACCGCCCAATCGACTGCTTCTCCGACAAAGTATCACATGAGTTTTGAGGGGGTTAGTAGATGGGTATGAGGTCAGGATTCACGAGTGGCAGTGATGTGACCATGAGCATTTTGTTTATCGGTTGAAATTTTAAATCTTAGGCAGCCGGCTGCGGAAAGATAAATAATTGATTATTTGAAAAGTTTGTTTTAATCGAACGCGTGCCAACCGAGCGGTAATGCTATGGGCTGGACTTATCAGTATATTTTTACTGTTGGTACAATTAAGATAACGTGAGCAAATGTCAAAAATAGTAGATGAGCTAATACTAAAGCTGCCAGTTGGAATAAATTATTACGATCAACGAATATAAACGAAAAGAAAACAGGACACCACGTAACCGATTGTAATGAAATTAAAACAATAACTTAAACGAACTTAACCGGCGGCGTGCCTTCCTATCAACGATGATAAAAGAAGGACTTATAAATTTAAAATATAAAAAGACTCCAAAAAATACGTTGCATAGTAACCGTGAAGTCCCGCTACTCACAATCGAATCCGAAAGATAGCTATCTAGAATTTTAAATATAGTATTAATTCGACCGCGATCCTCCAGAAATTCTTCGTCAGCGTGCCTTCCGATCAACGGTGATGTAAGAAGGGCTTTATTCATTAAAATGATTTTATATCATAAGCCTTAAAACATATTCGTCGGCGTGCCTTCCGATCATCGATGATATAGAAAGGACTTAATCCAGCAATACGACTTGGTTGTCTCGAAAAAAAAAGAATTCGGATCGTTTCTATCGAAAACTATGTAAAGAGGACAAAAATAAACTCATTGGCCAACGAACGCGCGAACTAAAAATAAAAAAAAGAAGAAGAAGAAGACCAATCACCCCATACACACAAACAACGACACAAAAGAGATGAAAACAACACGAATCAGAAGAAATCCAATCACCCCATGTACACAAATAGCGACACAAAAGAGATGGAAAATAACACGAAAAAACAGGACTGCACGTCCACACAGGCACCGCACTACTCGCACTCGAACAGCGACACAAAAGAGACGAAAAATAACACGAAAAAACAGGACTGAGCGTCCACACAGGCACCGCACTACTGATGCCATTATTTAATTATAATGACCAATTCCATGCACTCGAACAGCGACATAAAAGAGACGGAAAATAACACGAAAAAACAGGACTGAGCGTCCACACAGGCACCGCACTACTCGCACTCGAACAGCGACACAAAAGAGACGGAAAATAACACGAAAAAACAGGACTGAGCGTCCACACAGGCACCGCACTACTGATGCCATTATTTAATTATAATGACCAATCACCCCATGCACTCGAACAGCGACACAAAAGAGACGGAAAATAACACGAAAAAACAGGACTGAGCGTCCACACAGGCACCGCACTACTCGCACTCGAACAGCGACACAAAAGAGACGAAAAATAACACGAAAAAACAGGACTGAGCGTCCACACAGGCACCGCACTACTGATGCCATTATTTAATTATAATGACCAATTCCATGCACTCGAACAGCGACATAAAAGAGACGGAAAATAACACGAAAAAACAGAACTGAGCGTCCACACAGGCACCGCACTACTGATGCCATTATTTAATTATAATGACCAATCACCCCATGCACTCGAACAGCGACACAAAAGAGACGGAAAATAACACGAAAAAACAGGACTGAGCGTCCACACAGGCACCGCACTACTCGCACTCGAACAGCGACACAAAAGAGACGAAAAATAACACGAAAAAACAGGACTGAGCGTCCACACAGGCACCGCACTACTGATGCCATTATTTAATTATAATGACCAATTCCATGCACTCGAACAGCGACATAAAAGAGACGGAAAATAACACGAAAAAACAGAACTGAGCGTCCACACAGGCACCGCACTACTGATGCCATTATTTAATTATAATGACCAATCACCCCATGCACTCGAACAGCGACATAAAAGAGACGGAAAATAACACGAAAAAACAGGACTGAGCGTCCACACAGGCACCGCACTACTCGCACTCGAACAGCGACACAAAAGAGACGGAAAATAACACGAAAAAACAGGACTGAGCGTCCACACAGGCTCCGCACTACTGATGCCATTATTTAATTATAATGACCAATCACCCCATGCACTCGAACAGCGACACAAAAGAGACGGAAAATAACACGAAAAAACAGGACTGAGCGTCCACACAGGCACCGCACTACTCGCACTCGAACAGCGACACAAAAGAGACGAAAAATAACACGAAAAAACAGGACTGAGCGTCCACACAGGCACCGCACTACTGATGCCATTATTTAATTATAATGACCAATTCCATGCACTCGAACAGCGACATAAAAGAGACGGAAAATAACACGAAAAAACAGAACTGAGCGTCCACACAGGCACCGCACTACTGATGCCATTATTTAATTATAATGACCAATCACCCCATGCACTCGAACAGCGACATAAAAGAGACGGAAAATAACACGAAAAAACAGGACTGAGCGTCCACACAGGCACCGCACTACTCGCACTCGAACAGCGACACAAAAGAGACGGAAAATAACACGAAAAAACAGGACTGAGCGTCCACACAGGCACCGCACTACTGATGCCATTATTTAATTATAATGACCAATCACCCCATGCACTCGAACAGCGACACAAAAGAGACGGAAAATAACACGAAAAAACAGGACTGAGCGTCCACACAGGCACCGCACTACTGATGCCATTATTTAATTATAATGACCAATTCCATGCACTCGAACAGCGACATAAAAGAGACGGAAAATAACACGAAAAAACAGGACTGAGCGTCCACACAGGCACCGCACTACTCGCACTCGAACAGCGACACAAAAGAGACGGAAAATAACACGAAAAAACAGGACTGAGCGTCCACACAGGCACCGCACTCATAGTTTTTAACTGCACTCTCTATCCATAAACTTATGACTATAATTACTGTTTGATAAATAACGATGACAGATATTTGAAATGATTTTACAATGTACAGTGAGTCAAATATTTGTCCGTACCCCCCCGTACGGAAAATGTTTGTGATATGAAAGTACATAAAATTCGACTAAAGTGCCATGTTTTATACATCAATCGACGCGGCAGAATGTCCTCTTTAAGACACTGTCATTGGATTTGCAAAAAACTTTTTCTTAAAAAATACAAAAATAGTTTACTGAAAAAAGACAAAAAAAGAGGTCAAATAATTGTCCGTACCCCTTGTAAAAGTACAAAATCTGATCGATTTAAGTGAATTTATTTATGAAATGTTGTTTCTGTGTCAAATACTAGTACCTCTAGCCAGTTTGTGACAACTTTGAACTTCTGATAACTTAGTTTAGTTAGTTTATATTAGGAATTGGTTTAATTTTAGTTTTTTAAAGTAAAACTTATCAAAACATAAGTTTATAAACAACTATTTTTATAAAATTGCTATTTTATGTTGTAAGAGTCTCTATTTAACAAGTTTTAACAATATTTGTTCGAAATATACATTGTTTTCATCTTTTTTATTGACATTTTTCGACCAAAAATACTGTTTCGGAACAATACCGTTAAACAATCCGGATTGTCCCGGAACCGGTTTAACCCCTCGGAGGGAAATTTTGTGGTGGTCAGATAGAGGACAAAAAAACCCACCTCTTGCAATTTAAAGCATCCAATTTCGTCCACTATAGCCCGATTACGAGTCCCTAGTCTGAAATTTGAAATTTTCACTTTCCGTACTGAGAATTTTTGTACCGTCCTGGGACAGAATGTTTTGCTTGGGGAATTTGAAAATTTCAAATTTCAGACTAGGGACTCGTAATCGGGCTATAGTGGACGAAATTGGATGCTTTAAATTGCAAGAGGTGGGTTTTTTTGTCCTCTATCTGACCACCACAAAATTTCCCTCCGAGGGGTTAAACCGGTTCCGGGACAATCCGGATTGTTTAACGGTATTGTTCCGAAACAGTATTTTTGGTCGAAAAATGTCAATAAAAAAGATGAAAACAATGTATATTTCGAACAAATATTGTTAAAACTTGTTAAATAGAGACTCTTACAACATAAAATAGCAATTTTATAAAAATAGTTGTTTATAAACTAATATTTTGATAAGTTTTACATAAAAAAAACTAAATTTAATCCAATTTTTAATATAAACTAACTTAATAAAGTTATCAGAAGTTCAAAGTTGTCACAAACTGGCTAGAGGTACTAGTATTTGACACAGAAACAACATTTCATAAATGAATTCACTTAAATCGATCAGATTTTGTACTTTTATTAGGGGTACGGACAATTATTTGACCTCTTTATTTGTCTTTTTTCAGTAAAATATTTTTGTATTTTTTAAGAAAAAGTTTTTTTGCAAATCCAATGACAGTGTCTTAAAGAGGACATTCTGCCGCGTCGATTGATGTATAAAACATGGCACTTTAGTCGAATTTTATGTACTTTCATATCACAAACATTTTCCGTACGGGGGGGTACGGACAAATATTTGACTCACTGTATACAAAACAAACTTTTCTGTAAGACCTGTATGAATTTAATTACTATTGTATTATTTTGTCTTTTTCTCCACTTGATAATCACAATTTGTCTCGTGAAGCTGCCAGCTGAAAAAAAAGAACGCTCATAAAACCTTCCATATTTGATCCACTCTGTGCATCGCTCGGCCAGGACCGAAAAGTCCACACCGGAAGTCAGGGCCCTGTTGCAGCAGCATAGCAAAACACTCGAATCAGTGCAAACTTGTAGCTCGTTGTCTCACTTGTTCCGGCCAGCACAACCGAAGCGAAAGTTATGAATTTTAATTTGAATAAATTTTTCATTACACAACAAACAAGAGCAACGAGCACGACGCTGCTTCCTGAGTAGGAAATTCATCCGGGTTCCTAGGGTCGCTCAAGTCCACGTCTTGGATGGAAATCTGAGCCAGAGGGAAGTTTTCGTACGTGAGGTGGATCAACAATACCCGGCAACAGGCTGCTTTATTGTTGTTAGAAAAGGAGGAAAATTTTTAATCAAGTCGTCGATTCTGTTTTCGTATTTCCCTGGACGATCCCTCCCCCTTCCTCACAGGTTCTATCGAAAGATTTGCTGCGCATTATTTGAAATCTGAATCTCGAGCAAAGTCTTACCTCTAACATTCAAAAGATCACGTTCAGGCGCTCAGTGTCGTAGGATGAGCACAAAAAAGAAACCTGCAATGTGGAAAGAAGAAACAGCTTTAGTCTGGTGTATTCTGCATCAACGGTAATCTGCCCATTGCCAGCAACACACGGCTTTCCACTTAACAGCATCGTAATCTTCTACGAAGATAACGTGTTGAGGGAGAAAATGTAAGAAGTTCAGAGCGGTACGCCGTTCTACCTGTTTCAAAGTACACGTGGAAACACTCGGATACCAATCAGGAAACGTGTTTTGCAGACGTTCTTCACTAGATAAGCTCACTAGTGTGGTCCAATCATGAAAGGTGTGATTCTACGAAATTATTCAGATCTTGAGTTTTTTATTTTTATTTTTTTGAAAAGGTCCTATAAACATATGAAACATAATAGCTTATAGGGTCTTTAAAAAAACTCTGGAGATGTCTAGTTATTAATAAATGAAAATTTTACACAGTTAAAAAATTAAATTTGGAATTTGTAATTTTGGAAGATTGAATATTACCTTTTCATGATGTTGTTTTACCTCAATTTAGACTGAAAAAGTGACATTACATCAGAAGAGTGGTACAATTACACATTTTCAGAGGTAAAATTACATATTTTTCTGACATAAAAGATAAGGGGCACATGTAATATTACCATGATTTTTTTTACTTTGTATGTTTGTTTCAATTAAATGTTGATACTATTATGCCCTATCTGCAATAAGACATATCGGGGATACCAGTTCAAAGCATGCCAATGTTGACAATGAGATCAACACATTCGGGATAGTAAACCTATCGATATGTTAGTTAATGTCATTCAATCAAGGATCACACTATTGTCCACCCCTTAAACCTTACTTTTTACCAAACACAAACTGTAGAGCTAGCACATTGAATTTCCATTTTACCCCTTTTCCAATTTTCCACCTCACGAAAATATTTTTGCTGATGCAAAACACCGTTCGAATTTTGCAATACCTTTTCCTGTGTTACAAAATTTCATTTTCAAGGCTGTTACAACCAATATAAAATATACCCCAAAAAAGGGGGAATCTAATCGATACCACTGCCAAACGTTTCGGTCTATTTTTAAAACGTAAAACAACGTTCCACCAGAACATCACACCCCCCTCTCGAACAGGTTAAAGATCTTTTAATCCGACCCTTAATCTTCACCAAAAAAAAAATCGCCTGCTCGCCAAATTGAATTTTATCTTGTTCATTGGGCACGACTCTTTAGCAGAAACACTCCAGTTTTTTTTTTTTTTTTTTTTGCTGTCCTAAAAACGAAAATCGTTGAAGCTGTACAGAGTGAAAGTCAAGTCCTGGAGTGCAATCTCAGGTGCAAAGACGAGTGGCAATTGCTTCATGAAGCTTGGTGCTCTTCACGGCTGCAGCAGGAGCTTTTTTGGCACCCCAGCCTTCCCCGGCCAAGGAGGGGTTGGTTTGCTTGATTGGCTTTTGCTTGGCGTGTTGTAAGTTTTCTTTTCAGCGTGAAATATTGCAGAAGGTAAAGATTGAAGGTGAAGGTATGCTTGTGAAAGATAGATTCTGATGGGTGAAAATGTCTAAAAAAGAGACAAAAAAAGTTGCATTTAGATGAGATATAGAAGCACAACCCTAACCCTCTAAAACCCCTCTGCATTTAGACGGACTTCGATTAAAAAAATCGAAAAAACATTTTTTGCAATTCCGTCGTGAAACTACTTACTTTTCCTGTCATTCTTGAACGACGAAATAGCCTACTTTTCTGTACCAAAAATAACAGAATCGAATAGCAACACTTTTCAAAATAAATGCTGAAAAGTTCTACTTTTCAGCACTCAAATGGGTGCTGAAAAGTTGAACTTTTCAGCACTTGTTTTGGAAAGTAACACCATTCAATTTTTTTTTTATTTAAACGATTTATTGAAAAAAAAATGAAAATTTTACATAAAATTTCACTCTTTGTGTGTTTTTTGGCATTGCAAAAAATACTGTATGGAACTCGTTGCAAAACTTGATATTTCAGCACTCTTCGTATTTATCCAACTCGGTGAACCTCGTTGGATAAATGTACGACTCGTGCTGAAAAAATCCTCTTTTTGCAACTTGTTGCATAAACTACTATTTCAACCAATTTTTGATCTTTAAAAAGCATTGCACAGTGGTCCAGATCGCAAAATTAAGTGGAAAATTGATTTTCCGAAAAATGGTGAAGTTTTTGAGCTTTGGTGTCTTTAGAAGAGTTGTTCCACATGAAAAGGGGTAACTTTTGGTTTGGTTGAAAATTAGGGTGGATCACTATTAGGGTGATTTTGAAAATCTAACTTTTCAGGAACATTTTTGGGTTTTTTGTGTCTTCTAAAAAATTGTTGGGCTTGCCAATCTAAGCAACTTTGTCTAAGACACCAAAATATTATCTCGCAATCTACGCCTTCTATGACCAATTTTTTTTTTACAGTTTTTTTAATGAAGCAATTCAAGGTTAAGTTTAAGAGAAAAGTGTTATTCAGGGCACTTTTAGAGTTCTAAAAAATGAACATTTTTATTATCTGACAAGTCAATTTGGACTTTAGGGTTAAAAGTTACAGCCATTTTAATGTAAAAAAAGATGCAAATTTAAAACTTAAATATCTCGAAATGGCGCAAGCCAAATTTTAAGCACTAGGTTGCAAACTTGTAGGAAATTAGACGGGCTTTCTGAAAAAATACAATCAAACAAAAATACACGCCACTTTTATTCGGGTTTTTAGATTTTTAAGCATAAAAGTTAAATTTTAAGGTGATGTCACGATTTTTTTTTCATTGTAATTTTTTGAGGAAATAGCCTAAGATGTTACAAAAAGACATAGAAGTGGCGTGTAATTTTGTTTCAGTGTATTTTTTTTCAGAAAGTCTGTCCAATTTCCTACAAGTTTGTCATTGACCACTTTTTGATACAATGCAACGGCTTCGAGATACAGTAGGTAATTTTTAAATTGCAAAATACAAACATATTTAAACAACATACGCTCTTTCTCAAATGTTATTTTCGAGTACAATTGGCTCCATATACACAAAAATGGCTTATATAGGCCTAGGATAACATGTCTACAAAGTTTCATTGAAATCGGAGAGGGTCGGGTACAAAAGTACCACAAAAATTACTGATTTGAGCTGGAATTGCTCATATTGTTCATTAATATTATAAAATTATATTACATTTCTCATACTTGGGGACGAAGCTCGAAGAAAATGCTACAAACAATCCTCTTTTTACTTAATGCATTGTCAACCTCAAAACCAGACGACAAAGAATTTCCCCACCAAGTTACGTGTTAACACACCACAAATAATGTGACACTCCGATCACCACACAACCTCCTCCCCCGCCATTGCACCTTCCGGCCCTGTTGGATAGAGCCCATCCACCATGCAACGATTCAATCCCAATGCTTTTACGCCATACTTTCGAAATCGCTCGGAAAGGAAAAGCTACGCGGCTGGGCGTTAATTTCCGCTCCCATTACGGGTGCCGATGTCGTCTCGGTGAGAGCATGAAAGTTTCTGTGTCACATGGAAATTCGAACAAATAAGCTCGATTGAAACTGGGACTGGGAAATTTAATTAAGACTTTCTTCTCTGGTTCTGGTCTCGTTCCGATGATCTGTTTGAAGCTTAATCCCGAAGTAGGTTCGTGCCACCTTAAACGAATACTTCAACGACGATCGAAGAAAACAAACCAGTTGGGATTCCTACTTCAAAGGAAGACACAAATCTGCCCACTTGTCGAAAGTGTGAAAATTCTTCGAATGCTCCATGATATGCTAGTAAATGTAAATTTGAATCAATACCGTTTGAAATGTAACGACGCCTTCCCGTAAGAAAACCAGGAAAAGGAGACTGAAATGCTATCTTCAAAATGGAAATCGGCGGGATTCGTCCTTTTATGGCTTTCCTCCGAGCTGATCCCGATGGTTTAGGCACGTATTGTGACTACACTCCTCCAACGTGTTGGTTAAAGTTTTAACCAAATTTTGTCTACACGTGTGTGGCTTACAAAGTCACGGTTGGAACACGTGTGCTGAACAGAAAGGGAAAGATTTTATGATGTACCCCGATGTGTTCAGATAAAAGTGAAATTAAATTCGAGGTTGGAGAGAAAACTTTTCCGAAACAGTCATAAAATTGTAAATGGAAATGGAATAATCTGATTCAACATTAATTGGAATGTGTTTTAATTGGATGAAACATTATTAGTAGACCCTGAAACAGGGTTATAATGTGGCAGGGATGGCAATTAGGGCAGCTGTGTAAAACTTGTAAACTTTGGCAACAACTTGCTAATGAGTTTACGCGCTCGTCTTCTTCCCGAAAAATCATCACCAGCATCCCTTAATTTTACATTCAAAGAAAGCGTATAATGACATTTGCATATTCAACCCATTAGAGCATCGCCACCGGAATGCCAAAGAACATCGCCACCATTTCCAAGTTTGCTCCTCCCGCCCGGTGATGTCCTGTTGCATGTGGCCTCGTCGACATTCCCGTCACGAGATTGTCAGTCAAATAAATTCCAGCCACGTTCCTAAGCCGAGCAGCTAACCCTGCCGTAGGCCAGGTTAAATTTACGGTGACAGCCCTTGATTGAGCCTGCTTAACCCTTAAATGTCCGAAATCTGGCCGTGAACCAATTTCAGTTCCATTAAGTCCGTAGTTTCCAAACCTTGAAGCATAATGCTACACAATCGCCCGAAACATGCGAAAGTTAAGGGTTAAGCCGTTGCTAAATGACACCCCATGTATCATTCCACGTGTCGAGTCTAATTTAACTGGACCAATTACCGGGAGCTAAGGTGGGGTGTTGTCGTACATTTTTGGCAAGTCGTAAATACTTGCGCGATCGCGCACCAACATCGCAACAGACACAGGCGCTGTATGGAAATTGGCCCAATTATGGTACAAGGCTTATCAGATTGTGCGCGTCACAACCGATGGGAAAAGTTTTTCAATTACGGTCCTGGTCCCGCGGAATGTGAGTGAGCCCTGGTCAGGGGGAAAAACTCATTAATTGCTAATCACAACTGCTGAATTATTGAACAAGTTTGTTTTTCTGGGGATAGCTGACTGGTTGGGATTTACTGTTGGATTATTGACCCAAATAAAAGCACAAAAGGCATATCAATTTGAAATCTTATGCCCATTCAACACAAAGATCCAATGACCTGAAACCAGCAAACTTCATCTTGTCCCCATTATTTTTATTTATTTATTTTTCCGTGTAAGTTTTCTTAAAAACAGTTTTCTTTAAATAGTGCTGTAAAAAATTGTTTCGTCAAATAACGTTATATTGGAAATCAGAGTGACCATGATAATTATTGCTTTTCTAAAATAAAATCAACCCAAAAGTGGGCAAATTGAATTGATCACGTCAAACTGATCATTGGAAAGGTTATTTGATATAAAAACTGTAATTGTTATTTTATTGGATAAGATAACTTCTAAGTTTACACTTTTGGTCAGTCAAAGAAGGTACTTATTTATCACATAATAGTTAATTTTCACATTACTGCCGGCCAAAAGGGAGTGGTTGGAAGCGTGCAAGCAAGTAGATACATGAAATGAAATGTGCATGAAATTTAATAATTATGAAAAAATTCAACAAAGATAAATAAGGCCATTGCCGTATTTTTTTTTATTTACGTCCCTCGACTCTGACCAAAGTCCAAACATGCGAAAAAAAATTGTCAACGCTTTCAATTCAATGCAAAAATGTACAATAATTTGAAGTTAATAAATTAATGTGAACAGTTAATAATAAAAAGAAAAATACAAAAAATACAAAAAAAAAGCAAAGCAATCCACTTTAACGACCCTCGGGTCTTTTGTGGTCTCTATTGCAAGTTTCTGCTCATTTCTAGGCGTCCGAAGATTATGTGTGGTGAGTCACTCACAACCTCTTTTACGCAAATGGACCAACGTTTTACTTCCCCATCCGATAGAAGGCCAGGAGGATAAGACGGGAATCGAACCCGCGCTCCAACAAAGATGAAAAGCACTAAGCCATACCACTAAGCATGTAAAAGAAATGTAATTATTATAAAAAAAATCAGTAAAGACATATTTAATTTCAAAAAATATGTCAACGCTAGAAAAAACATTTTAAATTGTTTTCTGCTGATTTTACGTCTAATAAAATTGAAATCTTGTAGTTTTTCGGGTCAATATTAAGGGAAGGTAACATTACTTTTGAAAATTATTTGCAACAGCCTTAATTAAAAAAAAAATCCACATTTCATAACAAACTTATTCTACTATAAATGCACATTAATCGAAGATAGTTTTGATTCCTGTAGAAATAACACTCCAAAAAATAACTAATAAACTACCGTAAACCGGGGTGACTTTGATAGGATTTCAATTTGTTTTTGAAATATTTTCCAACATGTAAGGTTTTTCTCAACATTATCATTTTTAAAACATGTACTGGGGTTGGCCACACACAGTCCATACACTATTTTGGGGAAAAAAATTATAGTGTTTAGAAAAATAGTTACATTGAAAATTCTTAGTTTAAATTCCGGGGTGACTTTGATAGTTATAGTTTTTCTTGATATAATCATATTTAAAATGTTCAAACTTTGTTTGTACGTTAAATGTACCATCACTAAAGTAGCTAATATAGTTTTAAAGAAAAAACAACATTTATATTTATTTAAGGGATTACATACATCGGCACAAATTTCAGAGGTTGGTTTGAGCACACGCTTAAACTTTTTTTTAAATCATTAAAATTGTAGGTAAAATTGTTAAAAAATCAGAATTTTGCCTTTTTTTTAAACTCGTTTTGTTTACAAAATGATCGATTTATATTGCCTTTTATACTGAATTCGAAGCACGAATCACAAGTTTTCACATTTTACATGAAGTTTGTTTAACTGAAATTGCCTATAAATTTGTAGATTTTTTTAAATTGTGTTTCAAAAACACATATATTTATTATTTATAAACTTATTTACCCTTCTCCCAGTGGAAAATGTCCAAAGAATCCGAAAATGAATTCCGTTTTCCGATTCAAAATCATGTTCATTGAGAAAATTATGACACTTTGAGAAGATTAAAATAATGACTTTCATCAACATTTTCTTAACTCTAGTTAACTAACTTATGAAAATTTTGAAAAATTATAAAACGTTCTTTTTGATGTACTTTGAACACTTCTCTACCACGGTCAGTATGATTCTAAACCATTCCATACGTATTTTAATTGTACTCTTCATTTTGCGGAAAAAACGCGAACCTATTAAAGTCACACCGTTTTACGGTAATTATAATTGATTGTTTTTCGATTTGAAATCATTCAAATCACATCACATCACATCACAATCACATCAAAATCAGCATTACGTTTGTATTAAATTAGTTTTTAAGCGATTCCAAAAAAATTGTTGTCAATAGCGTTTTAGAAAAATCCCTTGACTTTGATGAATAAAATGTTTGTTTAACTTAGTTAATAAATGTTTGATAAAATTTATATCATTATCATAAGAAACTATTTGTGTTTTTTTCTTGGAGATATCAATTTTGTCTGTACCATAAATCAATTTTGAAGCATAACTAAAAAAATCTGAATATGCTAAACTATTTAATAGAAAGTGCATATAAATCAGAAGATATTTTGAATTCTTGGTGTAAAAATTCAACCTCATATTATTAGCTTTTGCCTTTCTAGTTTATTCATGTTTTTACTGTCATTTTTGGATATTTTTGCTTGATTTTCACATTTTCTACTTAAGAAAATACATTTAGAGGAGTAAAACTTGTAACATAAAAACTAATGATATCTGATTGTAATGTGAAATTGACTGAGAAATCCGACCAATCAGTCCGTTTTCAGATTAGAACTCATTCACATGTAGAAAAACATTACATTTTGAGAGTATTTAAATAATCTTTTTGAGGTTTACATAAAAAAAACTAAAAAAGTTAGCAAATTGAAATAACAAGCCACGGTTTCAATATTTGCATTAAAAAAGTGCTTAAAAATACATTCTGGACCTGTCCAGTTGTTTTGCAATCATAAGATTCTAAAATATATAAGTATTGACAAAAAAAGCATTTTCGGGAAAAAAAATTAAATTTCATTTAACAAACCATTGAACATTTTAAAATTGGTCAAAAACTACTTCTTGATGAACTTTGAACCGTTCTCGACCAAGCTCAGTATGATTTTATAGCAATATGATTGTATTAAATTAATATTTTTTTTTATTTTGAAGAGAATCTTCAACTTATCAATGTCACCTCGGTTTACGGCACCTGCACCTTCGAAAAAAAGCATTTTTAAATAGGATTTTCAGTGATTTTTATTTCTAATTTCCCCGCATTAGTTTGGCGTCCGTGCACTGGTCACCTTAAGTATCAAAACAGTGTCGAAAAGTTTGATATATTGTTACAAGTGTTGAAACTTGGACGTTTTGCGCTATTTCATTTTGAACACTTTAAATTGACAGAAAAAAAATTAAATTCTAACATAATATGTTTCGCATTTTGTGTATTATTTAATGCTTTTATCTAAGGCTCGGTGTATAATCAATGTTGAATTAATTGCTTGAAGTTCAAACATCTCTCCAGTCCATCATTCGCCGAGTTTTCAATTACACCTGTTGTAACAACATTGAAAATCCATCTCTGTTGCGAAGTGAATATTTGGTCCAATTTTATAGGCGTCCATAATTTCCACCCCCTAATGAGCAAACAAACACCAATCCAACAGGAAAAAAAGCATGGACCCCACGTGGAGAAGCCCCCTCTGTTCGGGGATCTGGCAACCATCCAACAACGGTGACGAGAATTTTGATTAAAAATCTTCTTGCCCACTTTTTTACACGTGAAATGTGTGCGGCTGTCGCGAGTCTGTTTATATATTTTTTTGCTCAAGCATATCACTTTACAACGCACAATAAAAGTTGACAGCGTAAATTACAAAGTTTTTTTTTTCGTTCCCCTCAAACATGCCCCCTGCACCATTATGATGGCGTTTGTTTTGGGAGGGGGAGGGGGAACATAAAAAATTTAAAAAGCAGAAAAAGGACACCGAAAAAGTTTCGTTCCCAAACTGAGAAGGCGCAGGATTCAACTCTCATTTATGCACATTTTCCAAAAATGGTCGCGCTTTGCACTGAGTTGGTTTCACTGGAAAAGCCTCAGCATGGCAGCATGAAAATGAAAACGAGCAAGCGAAAAAAAAAGCATTCTTAAATGTAAACTGGCGAAAAATATAAACACACAAACATATCAAATCACGGCATGAAATTAGAGGCAAATATTGTTTATCTCGTGCTGTGCAGTCGGGGATCGCAGGTGCTAAAGTTATCCTGGCCACCCTTCCTCAAACGGAATTTTCCCGTTGATGCTACCCGTTGTTTGGTTGAACCCGGTTAGAGCTTGGTGCAGCATGATGCTGTGTTTTGAACATTGGGAAAGTTTAGTGAAAAAAAAAGTCAAATAATAAAAGTTCGGCTCAAAATCGAACTTCTTTTTTGAACTTGTGAATTAAAGTGTTTAAAATATTAAAATAAAAAAAATACAAATTTCGCAAAGTCACTTCAAAACTACCCACAGTGTTCACGACTGTAACAGATTCGCGTTGGCGTGGAAAGCACCGGCACCCGGACACTAAAACTGCTTACAAAAGCTGAAAATGTTGTGCCGCAGAAATAAATACTAGCTGCAGTTTCAAGTAATGGCACGTAACGGGCTGCGGAGATTTTTTAAGAAGATATATAATATTTCAACCATATTATAAGAATCAACTTTTCCACGCTGAGTGGTCTTTTTTCATTTTTCTCTATGTATGTAAGAATATTTGTTATTAAACTTTTAAAAAAGGTCAATTAGTTGTAGCCTGAAATGGTGTTAATTAAGACATTTAAATTTGAACGGCCGATTAGAAGGCGTACTCAAAATAAAAAAAAAAAACCTATTTTTCATTGACAAAAAAATTACAAAAATAGTATTAAACCTGTCAATTTATGGGAAATTTAATGTAATCTACAATAACGCAGAAGGGTCATGCCCCTAAAATGAAGGGCCATGATCAAAATGTTCATTTTACAATTTTGTATTCTTTGTAACTTTGCAGGGACTGTAGCAATAGTTGTAGAGCAGACAATTTAAAAAAAATATTTATGATCATGAAGAGTTTGCTTCTAACCATCACGTCACATCACGTCGAACATACAGTCATACGGAATTTTCTAAATGATTTTTAAAGTCAACGTTGAAATTGCAATTGAAAATGACTTAAAAATTTTACTTGATTTTTCAAGAAATGAGCATTTCTGGTTTTAAAATCGAGAAATAGAATTTTTAAGAATTGAAAATTTCTATAAAACAATTTGGGTCATTCCAGGTCAACTGGGTACACTTTTGGACTCGACCTTCACCGATTTGGAGCAAACATCGAGGGAAAGTTCGTCTATCGATAGTCAACAGAAATCCCAAGTTTGGTGCTGATTGGACCAAAACCGCCCTCTTGTTGACGATTTTCTAAAAAAAACTTTTCTTCTAATCAAAACCTTGCAACTATTTAAGCGAAAGACTTTCTACGGGATGCATTAAATAGAAAATTTTCCAAGGAATTCTATTAAAATATAATTTAACCCTTAAATGTAACCTAATAGTATATTTTAACGTATTAAAATTCAATTTTGACCGATGAGCAACTCTCTACGAAATCGGCCGATTTCGACCATTTTTTTTTTGTATTTTTATTTGAATCAAACTTTGTGGGGGCCTTCCCTATGACCAAATAAGCTATTTTGTGTCATTGGTTCACCCATACAAGTCTCCATACAATTTTGGCTGCTGTCCATACAAAAATGGTATGTAAATATTCAAACAGCTGTAATTTGAGAGACATTGAAGATTGGACCTCGGGTTGCTGAGATAGAGCCGCTTCAAGAAAAAGAAACACGAAAATTGAAGTTTTCTAAATCTCACCAAAACAACCCACCTTTTCCTAATGACGATATCTCAGCAATTAATGGTCCGATTTTCAATGTAAATATATAAAACATTCGGGAAATTTTCCGATCTTTTCGAAAAAAATATTTTGAAAATTTTTAAATCAAGACTAACATTTTAAAAGGGCCAAATATTGAATATTACGCCCATTTAGAAAAACTTCAATTTTCGTGTTTCTTTTTCTTAAAGCGGCTCTATCTCAGCAACCCGAGGTCCAATCTTCAATGTCTCTTAGACAATTTTAAAGCAAATTTACTGAACTTTTCAAAAAAAAATTTTTTTTAGAAATGGTTACTCATGGTCACTGTTTTTAAAAATTGAAAAACTGCAAATATTTCGCTAAAATCAAACTTTCGGTGGCTATATCTTGAAAACGGAGCCCTTAATCAAAAAATCTGTAAAGTACTTTTCGATTGCAAATTCAATTTTGCATTAAAAAGTAATGTCAAACTTGTTTTTGCATAAAACTTTGATTTTTTCCAAAAATCACTATTTTTTCAAAACTTCATAACTCGGCGGAAGATTTTTTGACCATGTTTCTCTATGGCTCAAAAGTTGCGGATTGTTGTCCCCTAAAACATATCAAAAAATCTCGAAAATCAAAAAATAGGTATTTTGGGAAATTGAGTTTTAGTGAAAAGTGATAAAAAAATCTGCAATTTTTTTTCCGTGTACCTTTTTTTCTCAAATGATCTCAACAATACCTACAACTTTGCCGAAGACACCAAATTGATCAGAAAATTCACTCAAAAGTTGCAGCTGTTTGAATATTTACATACCATTTTTGTATGAACAGCTGCCAAAATTGTATGGAGACTTGTATGGGTGAACCAATGACACAAAATAGCATATTTGGTCATAGGGAAGGCCCCCACAAAGTTTGAGCCAAATCAAAAAATATAAATAAAATCCATTTCCGGTTTTGGTAGAGAATTGCTCCATTGAAAACAACTTCGTTTCTTTATGAAATTTACCCAAAGAATGCAACCATATTTCAAAAACTCGCTCCAAATATTTGAAAACTTTGAGTTGTGATTTCATGAAATAGTGTTTCAAGTTAAAAAGCGCTAGAAATTTAATTTTAAGGTAAATTCAATGTTTATTTATTTATTCACCAGTTGATTTTTTTGTTTTTTTTTTTTATTTTAACTTTATGATCACTGAGACAAATTTTAAAGCAATTTTATGGTTGTGGAGCATAGATTTTCACTACCCAATCACTTTGATTTAAAAAAAATATTCTCAACAAAAATACTAATAATATTTTCTTTCATTTGGGACGATTTGAAAGATTAAAAAATTAAAAAGTTTATAGATTTTCTCAAAGTTGCATGATTTTTTATAGGCAGTTAAGCCATTAATTGATCCTCACGCTCATTTTGACCATGAAAGTTGCTGTTCTATACAATTTTGTTGCAAAAGATTAATCAGAAACAGGAATAGAATAATTTTCGTTAAATTTCAAACTTCCCGGGAATTCCCAGGATTTCCCGGGAAATTTGTTGAAAATTTCCCGTTTCCCGGGAATTTTGTAACCCCGGGAAATTGGACGCTCTACTTAAAATCAAGCGTTACATTTTAAGAGTTAAATAAGTAATGTAATCTAGAGTGTAACTTTTTTTCTGACTGGTCCTAATCATAACTTACAACTTTGCCTAATACACTGATAGCTTTTAGTAATATTAAACACTTTTGAATATGTTACGTAATACATCTTACAAAATCTGGAAAAAATCATACATAGACTCCTGTATATTAACGCCTGAAAATAAAAATCAAATTTCATACTCAATATTCAAGAACTTGTAACTTGACCTCATCCTGGACTTGATCAGGTTTGACAATCGTCGGTCGCTACCTCATTTTCCCCTAATCGAGCGGATTAACAAATACACGCCGCAGGCTATTTTATTCTTGTATTCAGTACTCTAGTACAACAAAATAACAGTACAGAAATGTTCCAGCTAATAAAACTCCATAGTGTACAATAAATCAGCCCAATCAACATGGTACCAATTCTCCAACCCACCCCACTAGATGTTTTCTAAAAAAACCAGCGGAAAATCGATACCAGAATATATTATTACTGTTATGATTACGACCTTTGGTTTCACACTCAGCAGCAGCTTCTTCTTCATCTCCATCAAACGTCAGTCGTTTGAAAACCCAGTGAAAGAATTTTGCCGCCCACTTTTCGCGCGCTCGTGAAAATGTGCTCCCACGTGGAAGATCGTTAGCAAATCCTTTTCACCTCAGAATCGGTCTCAGTCCCACCGCCACAGACTGATGATGATGGCTTCGATATCGTTGGCCCACAGAACTCGTCACAAACCCGAGACCCCTCCTCTAAAAGTACCAAAAGGAGCCACAACGTTTTATTAGCGGCTCATTTGGGAAGCAGATTTATCCGCGAAAATGTGTTCGATCGTAAAACGCTATTAATATTAAATTGAATCCGCTTAAATCCTGGTTGAGAGGGGGGTTTGCAAGGGGTGGAAAATGATGCTGACTCAGCGTTGATGTGGGGTTTAAACTGGAATTTTCCGTGTGGTAAACCGCGGGGAAATGTGCGGGAGGAACAATGCCGGGTGAAAGTTCTCCGTTTATTACTCGTAAAATATTTTTCCATGAAAAATTCATGCGAATCGACTCCAGCAAGTGTGCTGAATTGAATGATTCTTTTGGTGAACATCACTGGTACTTTTTGACTCTGATTTTAATGATGAAATAGATTTATTTTTACATGAAAAAAAATCTGGCTGATTGCTTCAAATATTTCAGTATTTCAAGAATTACGATTGTTATCAAAAAAAAATTACTCGTCCTCTAAATTACACTCTTCCAAAATTTAACTATTCTTCTTTCAGGAATGGGTTCGTAAGTTCAAAAATTCAAGCTCAATCCCTGTGATCAGTTAATCTGCAAGAAAATAAATCGCAACCCTCAAATTAATGTGCCTTATCGTCTGGATCAGCACCATTCCAACCAAGATAAAACACCTTAAAACAATACCAATTGAGACATTACGACCCTTTTCAAAATGAATAACTTTCCCATTGGAAAATTTCCAAAATATCCTCCCAACATTGGAGGGATTCCATTTTTAGATGAAGATAATTGCGTTGCGATAAGACCAATGATGGTCTGGAATAGCTGAAAAAAGAAACGAAGAATATATAAAATAAGGCCACCCAACCGAGCAAACTGAGAGGAAACATTTTTCTCTTCCCCCCGAAAGCACTGTCACACACAAAAGGAAAGCTTTTTCCCCATTTTTCATGTCTGTCACCGACGACCAGTTCGTTCCCGACGTGGGGTTCGAAATGTCAAAATGATTGTAATTTTTGGCCTTTGATGTAGTTTTTCACTTTGTTCGGTTCCTCTTCAACAGGCACATTTTTTTTATGAAGCAATAACAAATTTCATGAATCGTTGAGCACTGTTTATGAGTTGGGTGGTGGTTGGACGGAGGAAACGGCTTTTTTTGTTATTTCAAGTTGCTTGTGGAGAAACATTGACTTGGCGTGAAATATTTATATTTATAAAGTATAATAACCTGCTTTTACCTGATCACCTGATTTTACGAAAAAAAAAGTTTTGAAAAAGTTGGTCGTTGTTGATATTGTCCGTGCAAGGTCACTTGCGGCAGACACAAGAGACAAGACAAAGAGAAAAACGGTAACCCTTAAAAAACTTTTTTTTTTTTGTAAAATTGTAATAACTCGAGATGGTTGAAAGCAAACCCATTTTGTCTATAAATCAAATTTATGTAATTGTCTGCTATACAGTTTTGTAGAACAAAAAGTAACACAGGAAAGTTAAAAAACACGAAATTTCAAAATGAAAAATGTTGTTCTAAATGGATGATTTCCAATAAATTTTACAGTCCATTTTTGTATAAATTTTTGAGACCATTATTTTTTCATTATGAAATAGTAGTTTAGGCAACAAGTTTCAAAAAGTAGATTTTTCAGCACGAGTCGTAAATTTACAATGAGCGCTGGAAATCAAATTTTGCAACGAGTTTCATTCCACTTTTTTCGCAATTCCTTAAAAATACCTTTTGAATTGAATTTTAAGTTATCTGTCTATGTGTTTAGTACATTCATCGATAAAATCAAAACGATATTAAAAAGTATTTCTTTTGCGACACAAGTTCTGAAAAGTTGGAGTCATTTCAGTGCTGCAAAGTAGAACTTTTCAGCACTTGTAGCGAAATTTATTACTGTTCGATTCCCTTATTTTAGCGGTATTGCAAAAAACGTTGCATGGAACTCGTTGCAAAACTTGATTTTTCATCGCTCGTCGTATTTATCTAACTCGGTGAACCTCGTTAGATAAATGTATGACTCGTGCTGAAAAAATCCTCTTTTTGCAACTTGTTGCATAATAGTTCTTTATGCAACAAGTTTCAAAAAGAGGATTTTTCAGCATGAGTCGTACATTTATCCAACGAGGTTCACCGAGTTGGATAAATACGAAGAGTGCTGAAAAAATCAACTTTTGCAGCGAGTTCCATACAACATTTTTTGCAATTCCAAAAAACACACACTGAGTGAAATTTTTTGTCAAATTTTCATGTATTCTGTCAATAAATCGTTTAAATCAAAAAAATGTTGAAAAGTGTTACTTTTCGAAACCATTTGAGTACTGAAAAGTAGAACTTTTCAGCATTTATTTTGAAAAGTGTTGCTATTCGATTCTGTTATTTTTGGTACAGAAAAGTAGGCTATTTCGTCGTTCAAGAATGACAGGAAAAGTGAGTAGTTTCACGACGGAATTGCAAAAATATGTTTCTGGAATACCGCTGTGAAAATTTCATTTTTTCCAGTCCTTCTGAAGAAACGAAATGGCCTACTTTTAACTACCAAAAATAACAGATTTGAAAATGAATACTTTTTAGTACCAGTGCCGAAAAGTCCTACTTCTCAGCACTGAAATGGGTGCTGTAATGTTGAACTTATCACACTTGTATCGAAAAGTAACATTTTTCAATATTGTTTTTGAACGGTGAATTTACTTATCACATGAATGTTTGACATAAAATTCCATTCAAAAAGCGTTTTTCGGAATTGCAAAAAATATAGTAAGCAGCTCGTTGCAAAACTTGATATTTTCAGCACTCGTCGTTTTTATCCAACGAGGTTTATGATTCGAAAAAATCTTGTTTTCGCCACTTGTTGCATAAACTTAGTAAGCCATCAAATCGGGCGTCCAATTTCGCATCAAAGACCTATTGAAACCATGCTACCAAACCATCACCATTTCTGGCTGCAAAATATTGAAAAACACGTCTATTATCGTATTTTTAAAGATATTTTAAAGATATTGAAAAAATTAGGGGTAATTTAATGATACTAAAAAATCATTTTTCAAATTTGCAACTTTAGGAGGTTTTTTATAAGCAAAAAGCATTCTGATCAACAAAGTCGGAAAAAATGTATACAACATTCACTAAATTAAAGTTTAAAATTGCAAAAAATCAACAGATTTTCAAAAAAAAAACATTTGAAAAAAATATTTTAAATGACTCTAACTTAAAATGATCATTTTAGATTGCAAATTTGAATTCCATTTAAACATGGTCTGAGAATGAAAATTGACAGTTATTTCGATTTTTAATATCTTTGGCATGAGATTGGACAAATTGAACCATACTTAACATTCAAGAAAATGAAAATATTAAATTAAAAAAAATTGAATTCAATTTAAGTAGCAAATTCAAACCAAAATTCCGTACTCTTATTTCCTTTAGTATTAATCATAACCTACAACTTTGCCAGAGACACTAAATCGGTTCAGAATTTCTCAAAATGCAAACTTTGTAATATTCAAATTCTCATTTTATAAGAGCAATCGGCGAAATTATGTAAGGCTTTGGATAGAAAGAAAATATTATGCAAAACGGCTTCATTGTTTGGAAAAGTTTCCTTCAACTAAAAAATTAAAAATTAAAAATATCGAAACCAAAATGGGAAATTACAGAACTACAGAACTACTAATTTTACATTAATGTTTAAAATTATGAATACAAGTGATGACAAGTTCACCTAAATAGCTCCCATTTGAGTGCTAAAAGGTTGAACTTTTCAGCGCTTGTATTGAAAAGTATTTTTATTAAATTAATCAAATTATTCGCTCTACAGCATTGCCATGGCGTTCTCGATTGCGAGATTCCTACTGTTCGAAGGCTGATGCAATTTCAAACCTCTTTTTACACCTAAGCTTCCATCCACCCCGGGATTCAAACTGAATAAAAATTCAATTTAATTTAATTCAATTCAATGCAATCAAAGACCGAAAACCTTTCACATTAATTCACGTAAAATCGAAAATAAAAAACATCCTTTCATAACCATGACAAACTAATTCAGCCACATATGGTTTCAAACTCCCTGATCAACATTACATGTAAAATAGCTACCAACTTCTATGGTTATCGTAATTTTGTCGTGATCGTGCTATTTTGACGCAAGTTGATTTTTGGTCAAATTTAATTAAGGACGCCATTTAATTGCAGCTTTCAGTGCCTCACCTTTTGTCGTTCAAAAACCCAAAAACTAGATTATTATCCTAAAATATTATATAAAAACCCTTCAAATCCCGTGAAAGGGTGCCAGTCCTTATATGTATTGTTGTTCTAATCAGATCGTGCTATTTTGACACAACTTGACAGTGCGAAAACTTGCCTAAGGCGTCATCCACAAAGTACGTTAAAGAGGAATTGGGGGTTTGATCAAGCGGTACATGTTAAAAGTTAACGAGAAGCGTATCAATTGGATGAAATTTTTTACTAATTTTGGCCATTTTGTCATTTTTGCATGCACGTTTACTGTTTACATTTTTGCTAGTAACACAGGATTCCGGCCACCAAATTGATAAAATGCACAGAATGGTCACCAAAAGAAAATGTTACGACGTTTCCTCTCTTTTTTATTTATTAAAGTTGAAACATTGAAACATTCTTTTTTTTTTTAAAGAACATCAAAAAGCAACA
This sequence comes from Culex pipiens pallens, assembly GCF_016801865.2. NCBI lineage: Eukaryota > Metazoa > Arthropoda > Insecta > Diptera > Culicidae > Culex > Culex pipiens. Next base: position 139,955,678 of record NC_068939.1, read on the forward strand.
TACGACGAGATAGCACATCCACGACAATTTCTATAAAAAAAATGATGCAAGCGTGCCCACCATCCTCACACACTCACATACACGAACACAATTTTGAAGCAAAAATCCATTGTCTCAACATGGGTAGAAAGAGCTGGATTTCCCAGAGTGACCATCTGGTTGGCACATAGAAAGGAAAAAGGGCCAATCTATTTATTTTGGTCGAAAACAAGGCTCTGGACCTTCCTTCAGCTGTAGGCAGCCCCCGACCCCCGCCGTGTTGCTAACCGCTCTCACTGGAACGATATAAAGTGCCTGATTTTAAAAGCCGCCTTCGTCGCACAGCTTCAGCTTCTTTACTTTGGCTCGTTGATGCAAAGTTTGTGTAAGCGGGGATGTGGACTAACTGAGAAATGTTTGGAAAGGTGTTAAAATTCTGCAAATAGGGTGTTCTTTTGTTAATTTTTAAATAAAAATTAAAATATGAATGAAAACAAAAAGATTTTTTAGAAAAAGTATGTTTAAAACATATTTAAAATATGTTTAAAAAAATAATCAAATGAAGCAACCTATACCAAATTTTACATAACCAAACATCGTTGCATCCAAGATGGGAATGCAAAGCCAAAAAAACTTGCTCCATTAACTGAGTCTTGTTCAATATTCAATACATTTTAAGAAGGCGATGACAGCAACTTTATAACACTCAGTGGCATGGTAGGGAGCCAATTTAAAAGTCCATGCGAAAGCTTAAAATATTTTGCAGATTTTTTTTGAAAAATTTTTGTCAAACTTAAAGAAAAACTAAAAAAAAATTCAGTCTTTGACTTTGCCCATTACATTTTAAGGGCATTTTTTCTGTAGCTTTTAATATTAATAGATTTATAGTTGCTTAAAGCATTCAATATCCAAAACAATCATTCTTTAAAATAGTAAATTGTTAAAAATAAAAGTTAAATAACAAATTTTCAGTTATTTTAAATAACTGAATATACTCTTTAGGAACGCCAGCAGCAGCAGGAAATGATTCCTCAGAACGAAGTTACGAAATTTGTGTCGATACTTCGACTCTTTCCTTTCGATGCAGGAACGACGACGGTCGGTGTTATCGAACTTCCTACGGATGTTCCTGGCTCGGGACGGAAGCTTTCGTTCGGCAGCAGCACAAGATGTCGTTGCTTCCGTTTCACCACCACGTGGATGGAAGAAGTTTAAAACTGGATCAAAATCTATTTTTACATAACTAAAAGATTATAAGGGTATTGATTTTTTTGCTTGCATTTTGAAACTTTACTAATTTTTGAAGAAAACTAAAAAACTCAGAAAAAAGGATTTCTATTACCACAACCAACACTTTCCAGCCAGGGCCCAGACTGTTGTGCCTTTTGATGTAGCTCCTTGTTGGAACAAAATTGAGCGACAACTCTTTCAAGCCTGTGTTCTACAGGAAGCAGTTCTTGGAGCTATTGTGACTATCCCTAGAGAGTCACCGTCATCACAGGAAAAGGGAAAAGCATTATTTGCTTTGCAATCCAAACGCAGATTGTTTGTTCGTTGAGACGCCAAAGAGTTCTTTGTGCTCATTCACGGATCATTACATGAAAATTGTTGCTTCAGAAAGACATTTCTTTGTTTTCCAACGGAGTCAGCTTCAGTGTTGGTGGAAACAAAAACTCGTTACAGAGAAAAATCCACCCTCAAATCGACGTCGTCGTGCTATATTGTCGCACCCGCCATTTCGACGTTTTGAGAAAAACACGTTTCAATGTTTGACCTTGAATAAACAAAAACCAGAGCACACAATGTAAACAATAACAAACACGTTCTGTTTGGCCGACCATTCTGTGCATTGTCCCAAAGTTTGGTTGAAGTTGGTTGCCGGAGTCCCGGTGTTTACGGTAATCTAACTTGTACACAGAAAAAAAAGTGTAATTTTAAACTTCATGTAAACCATGAATCTTACGTAAACCACCCTAATGTAAAGTTGAGATCTGTTGCAAAATGCTAAAGATCATTTAAAGGACCATCATGTAAAATGAAATCCAACGTAATTGCTAAATATGATGGAATTGGATGTTTGTTTGGGAGAAATCAACAAATTTGAATGATTGAAATGCATGTAAATGACGAAAGCTATGTAAAAGTTATTTCATCTGATTGTTGAACGATTTTAAAATTACAATAATGATTGTTTTCGATTATGACAGCTTGCAAAAACAAACCAGTGTTTGTTGTGCTGTTTGGTCAATTGATTGATTTTGTTCGATTAAAAGCAAAAGTAAGTTTGTTTACAACGGAAGACCGGTGTCAATCGAAAGGAGTCTTGTGGATGGAGGTGTTGCAAGTAATTATGTGTGGAGGCTATTCTGCTGTCGTCAAGAAACAACACCAAAACAGGTAAAGTTTATGCGCTGCTGAAGTCAACAATCCGATTCAGGTTCATCCATAAAGTATGTTTTTAGGTCTCTGCTCCAGGTGGAAACGGTTCGCGGAGCGGGAGGTTGCATTGACCTTATTACGGTTGGGTGCTGTTGTGGAGGACGACGGGTAATTGGTCTTTCTTCAGAAACAGGAATTGTTTAAGCTGGAGCTGGCAGGCTCGGTTGATGTTTTCGGCTAGATGGAACAACCTGGCTTCTCTAACGCCGGCAGTGACCGGATTAGAACCGTGAACCGACAAGTGAAAATCCACAAACGGACATCCAGCAGCCTGTTGCAGTAGCCGCGATCCTTCACCGGATCCGCAAACACTTACCTAAAGCAGTGTCCGCAGCCTAGTAAAAGTGTGCGCTGACTTGATCAGCGGCGCCAAGAAGCGGAAGCTGCGCTTTAAATCCTGGTTAGCACGCCGATCCTGCGTATCGCGACCTGGAAGATTTGCGGTGAGGGTTCCAAGACTCACTTCCGGATGCGCCTGCACAAGCGTGTCATCGATCTGTACTCGTCGTCCAAGATCGTCAAGCAGATCACCACGACCAACATCAAACCCGGTGTAGAAGCAGAGGTCAGCATCGCCAAAATAATTGTGATGTCCTTGATCCGGATGGTAAAGTAGATTTCCGGTGATGGCCGATGGTAGAGAGCGAAAGGCTTTGCTTCGTGAAGTGCTGGGAGTTTGCACAAAAACACGCAATAAAACTTTTTAATTAAAAGAGTTTCACAAAATAAATTACACAAATAAATCCAGAACTGCTTGCTCACAAACATGAAAACAAACAGATTTGACACAATGCGGAAATCACTACACGTTGAAGATAAATTGATCACTAAACATAATTTTAATCTCGCTTATTCGTCATTTTTTCAGAAACGTGTACCTCCCAAGCACGATTGGTGTCTTGGATAATTAGTTCCCTAACCGGCCACCGTGGGGTGGGGCCAAATTCACGAACGCAGCAGGCACTGCTTCAAAACAAAAACACTTTACAGAGTTCGTCGTTCGTCTTGTTGTTACCACCGTTGCCACAAATTCGTAGATTTCCAGCGGTTTTCGCTTCTCCGCCGATTTGTCCAGCTGCTGCTGCTCCAGGTCGTTCTCAATCGCGACGTCGTCCTCCAACGGTTCGCTCATGTTGCCTTTGTCCTCGGCGCAGTCTTCGATCACGTCCGTCGTATTAATGCTCATGATTGGGCCGGGAATGCTCGGGATGGGGATGGTCGTCGGGATGGCAAGGTTCATCACGGCGGCGGCCACCGGATTTGGAGTGATTCGTTGGTGACTACCTTGGTGGCGGACACGAGCGAGTTCATGATCGGCGCGGGCAAGCTTTCCGGGGCGCTCGTTACGGTGCTGCAAACGTCCGCGAAAAGCTGCAGCTGCGTCGTGTTGACCTCGAGCACGGGCATCGGGTTCGCAGGGGTCGAAGATCGCTGAAAAATGCCATCGCAAACTGGTTGCCGGAGTTTTATCAAGGTAAAATCTGCGTTTCGTGTGTGTTTGACTTGATTGATTCAAGTTTGATTTACTTGCAGAAAATTAAGCTTGGGGACCGATCAGCAAACCGCAACCGGCTGTAAACGATAGATTTGGGAAAGCTTTTCACTCTCAACTAATCCACCCTTTTCCCATGCACAGTGGTCATGCCCATCATTCCAATCATTCCATCGGTCAACACGTGCATGACGCTGACGAGCACCAGCACGACGACGACGACCACCGCGAACCCGATGCCCGTGCTCGAGGTCAACACGACGCAGCTGCAGCTTTTCGCGGACGTTTGCAGCACCGTAACGAGCGCGCCGGAAAGCGTGCCCGCGCCGATCATGAACTCGCTCGTGTCCGCCACCAAGGTGGTCACCAACGAATCACTGCCAAATCCGGTGGCCGCCGCCGTGATGAACCTTGCCATCCCGACGACCATCCCCATCTCGAGCATTCCCGGCCCGATCATGAGCATTAATACGACGGACATGATTGAAGACTGCGCCGAGGACAAAGGCAACATGAGCGAACCGTTGGAGGACGACGCCGTGATTGAGAACGACCTGGAGCAGCAGCAGCTGGACGAATCGGCGGGGAAACGAAAATCGATGGAAATACCGTTGCTTGTGGACGAGGAACTCATGACCGAGGAGGAAGTGCAAGCCAAGCTTGATCTAGACGAAAACGAGGTGAAAATTGTCGACGCAAGCGAGTAAAACGTGACCGTCAACGATGAGGTGGTAATCAACCAACATTGAAGAGGACGACGGCGGCGTGAAGGCGGTTGAACCGATGGAGTGCGGAATAGTTTGACTTCGCCGAAGCACATGATGAAGACGCACTTTGACGACGTGATGATGTCGGAGACGACATCGGTAAGCGGGTGGGGATTTGTGAAATTTTTAGCCTGTGCTGAAAATTTTATTTCTTTTCTAGACCTGTTCCGGAAGCCGGCAGGTCGAGAGTTCGGACACGTCGTTGATTTAGAACGCGGAGCTGGCAGAGTTCAAGTAGGTCGTACATGTTATTTCGTTTGCAGCAAGCCTCAACTCTACTCGTTTTCAGGAACGCCCACGAAAAAGAACTCACGTGCGCCGACATCATGCTGCTGTGCGACCTGTTCTATCTGCCGTTGGAGCACGGCAGCAAAGCCCTCCAGCTGTTGGCCGAGTTCCACTGGCTCAAGATAAACGCCCAGGTGCTGTGCAAAAACCGGTCACGCAAGCCAAGCTTGGCGACAACTCCGACGGCGGGTGATTCGAAATGTGCAGCCAGTGGCCATAACTGGCATAACTGGTGGAAAAGCACCACCTACCAGGTAATCGAGCTTATAATGTGTGATGTTTTTGCCCTAATTGTTTTTTTTTTACTATTTGCTACAGTGATCGTGGACGTCGTTGGGGCAACGGATCATATGTCGTATTTAGGCCTCAACCAAGTTGTCGTTTCAGTGCAACGAGTGTGTTCGCAAATCTATTCAGGATGTAAGTATCGAATCAAAAAAAAAATTTCCCTCGATTCAAACGTTCCGCGTTTCCCATCAGGATAAATAACTGTTTTACTGCGATGTGCGAATGCGTTCCAGTAGAACTGTCACGGTTTACCAGCATCGACGGAAAGAGATCAACCCGATTCCGAGTTTGCAAACAACACTGTCCTCGGCAAAGAACAAACGGCTACAACCGGCCGCCTCTGACGTGAACAACCATTGCTGGACCATTGCTGAATAGGTTTCTCGTGCAAAGCTTAACCAATTCTTTCAGGTGAGTACATTCCGCATTGTAGTTATCACTCCCTTAAACAAAAAGCATTCGAGAGTTGCTCCGTTGAATCTATTATTTGATGTAACTAAGTAAAAACTTTTGTATCACGGTACAGAAAGATTTGTTCTACTTTAGGTCAATCAAGAAAACATATTTTGATCAAAAATGAAGTTAAAATTTAATCTTTCTGGACTGGTATTTACGAAAGCTTTTGAAAATTACATCAGATTCTAGATTCAACGGAGCAAAAAATTTTTTGGCTTTTGTGAATTTACGTTAGTTTCATCGGAATTTTACATGTTTTGAGACCAATTTTGTTCGAAAAGTTTACATCGGATGGCATTTAAATTTCAAATGAATTAGATGTAAATTCGCATCATTAATGACGTGCACTTTTGGTACATCATAAATGATGTAAATTTACACAATTTTTTTTTTCTGTGTACGTGCGTCAAACGCGTTGGACAATTGTCGCACTTACATCAATTTTCAGGCTGTAACAAGATAGCAGTGAAAAAAAAATGCAAGGAGTTTTTTCGGTTTTTATTGAATATCTCAGGGTTGAAATCGAATTCAGAGGTTCTATGAAGGTCAAAGGTGAGGCATTGTGAGCTGCACAAAATGGTGTTCCTAACTCAATTTAGCCCAAAATGCACGTACGACAAGTTAGCACGACGGCGAAATGCAAGATTCAGACAAAAAAAAAACCTTTCCAAGAAACAATCAGCTGATAAAGGTAGCTTACGACGCCGTGGACATTCCCCCTGTTTCCAGCTATCTTCGTATTAAATTCAAGTGTTACAAGAAAAATCTCTGGTGAATTTTTCATCTTGTTCCATCACCAAGCTCTCAAGTCTATTTACCCAATTTCTTTCCTTTCGCGCAAGCAAAGAAGCTTCAATCTGCAGCATTTTATTTTGGCTGAGTAAATCAACCAAAGGGGGAACACAGAACTGGGAAAGTAATCGGCTTGCACGACTTAGCAACGGTGGAGCTGTCGTAATTGGGAGCCTGAAAAGTAATCCACGTATTTATGTGAAAAGCTTTCACTTTGTGTCTTGATACCGAGAGATAATGCCTTCAAATGAGTTGATGTAGTTGAAGTTGGAGTCATTTTTTGGTACAATTTCATCCAAGGAACCACTGTATGGAACGTCACCCGTAAACCATGGAGAGGAAATCAACCCTCAGCTCCCCAGGTTCTTCCCTCGAGAGTGTCGACCACTCGCAACCCCAGCTCCTGCATCGTTACCTGACCCGCGAAAATGTCCAACATCTGCACCAGCTGTTCGACCAGCGCAAGCAGCTTCTGCCAGACGAGCTGCGCGCCGAGCTGTTCGCCCTGACCGGCGTTCGGTTCAGCGACGAAGAGTTCGAAACGCTGTTCATGAAGATCAACACCGATCGGGACAACTTTTGCCAGTGGGACGAGCTGATCAGCTACCTGATCCTGGGCTTCCACAACGATGATCCGCTGGCGGTGCAGGAATCGCTTGATCTGCCCATTTCGCTGGACATGAGCGTCAAGCTGGGCCGGCAAACGTACCCGGTGATCAAGATCGAGTACAGCCCGATGGTGTCGTATGTAAGGGACTGTTTTGAGATCTGGTGTGATGTGCTTACTTTAAGATTGTTACGCGCTTTCAGGATGGAACAGTCAACTGGTCACAGGGATTCTGGGTCACCTCGACGCAAGAAGCCGTGATCAACTTTTGGAAGCGAGACTGGAAGCATGAGAAAACTGGGAAGGCCTTCAGCGGTACAATCAATACATTTTAGCTATACCAAATCTTAATAGTTCCGATTTCCAGTCGATCTCAAACGTGCCAAAACCTGGATCCTGGACACGGCCGTCCTGCCAGATCTGAACTACTTCTGCGTGGCTTGTCTGGAGCACGAGCTGCGCATCTACGACATCATCGGGTCCGGCTTCACGCTCAAGATAATCGTCAACCGCATCCCGAACCCGATCAACGCGCTGAAGTACCACTTCTCAGCATCCACCCGCAGCAAGCTGATCATGGGAGACTACAAGGGTGTGCTCCGAGTGGTGGAGTTCTACCCCGAGCGGAAGGAACCGTTCAAGTTCGACGCGGCATCCACCGTAACGCGGTTGAGCTTTCGAGATCTATTGAACGGATCGTATCCCCAGATGGAGTGTGTGGACTATGGTCGTCTGCTGCCGGATATCGTTAGGCAGCTACAGTTTGTGGAACCGACCTACAGCTTTCTGGCATGCTCGGAGAATGATCCTCTAGTGCCGAGTGGTTCCAGAAAGAAGTTGTACACGTCGGTCATCATCCAGCATCTCACTAAGCTGGATAAGATTACGAAGATTAAGGTTCCCAAGGGAGTTACCTGCTTCGCGTATGATCATGTCAAAGATTTTTTGGTAACTGGTGGTCCGGACGGGGAACTTAGAATGTGGGACATTCGCCGTCCGGAGAATCCTGTAGCATCATTGTCCGGGCACAACGCCGGCGTTGTGTTTATGTTCCTCCAGGATGGATCCCAGAAGATCTACAGCATGGACACCAAGAAGATCGTCAAAATCTGGGATGTTCTCAACAGAATTTTGATTCAAACTTACAGCCAGTTCTCAACGACTTTGTACAAGACGGTCCCAGCTTGTGCTTACTACAACGATCTCAACCGGGAACTTGTGATTGGAGCAAACAAGGTATTGTCGGCACCGTGTTGTCCCAAAATCCCGTTGGAAGTAACGGATGGCGAGAGTCATACCCAGCCTATTTCGGTGCTGCTTTACAATCCACTGTTCAAAGTATTGATCAGTTGTGGTCTGGACAGTTACATCATCGTTTGGGACCACACCATGAACCGCAAGCTAACGATCATCACCGATGCCCACACCCAGGTCGTCAACGGCTTACTGGAACAGGTTCAGATCACCGCTGCTTGCTTCGATCCGAAGCTTCAGCTGCTTCTAACCGGTGCTCGCGATGGCACCCTAAAGGTCTGGAACTTCAACAGCGGATCTTGCATGAGCTCGATGAGCATCCAGGAGGATTGTGAAGTCACGGCCGTGTTTTGGGAACCAACCAGCATTCTGGCGATGGGTTGGAACCACGTTGTGGTCGAGTTTCCCGTGGGAACCACCGGGATGGACTTCCCGCGAGGTATCGACTGGCAAAAACTCCACTCGGACGATATCCTGTGCGCATCGGTGACCCACAGCGAACCGAAAGCCATTGCAACCTGCAGCTATACGGGGGAAATTGTGTTCTGGTTGATGGAAACAGGTCAACCGTACCAGAGATTCAATGCAGCCAAGCCACAGCAGAAGATTCCCGTCAACGCAGTGACTACAAAGACCGGTCAACCAAAACGGAGATCAAGAATGTCGGTTTTCATGCCGCAAGAGCAGTTACGCCAGCGCCGTCTCACAAGGATCGTGATGCCGGTGAAGGCCGAACAGCTGAGGCAGCTGACGATCCATGAGTTGCTGTTCCTGGAATCACGTCCGATGCACCCGGAAGTTGGAACGTTGCTGAGTTCGCTGGACACTGGAGTGATCCAGGTTTACTCGCACCACGTGGATGGAGGATTTCTGGGGTCGTTCAATGCGGTACACATGGCCGGCGATCGAGTAGTGTCGATGACCACCGATCCGTACAACAAGTTTCTGTTCACTGGATCTTATCTGGGATACGTCAAGACTTGGCTACTGGAAGGTTACTTGTAAGCTGTCCGAAGATTTCTGTTCTTGGCACATCTACAAATTAATACTTAGCGTTTCAGCGCAAGATCGGGTCAGCTTCAACCGAGCCGCTTTGAAGATGCAATTTCCGTTTCTGCTGGACGACATAATTCCAGGTCGGGCGAAGCGTTCCGTTGCTAACCAACCCTTACCCTGGCTGCTAAACTCGTACCAAGCTCATCGTAACTGTATTACTGCTCTGTCGTACATACCCGCAACAAAACTGCTGTTGTCGTGAGTATCTGATCAACTTCAAATGCACTTTAAATATTTATGATTCAATTCAGAGCAAGTAGCGACCACACGATCCGCATCTGGTCGCTAGCCGGACGCTACATCGGACTGCTGGGAAGTCCCGTCAAGTGGGCCACCATCGATGCGGACGTTCCAATTCCCAAGGAGTACGGCTTCCGTATCCCACCGGATCTGCAGCGGGAGGTAAGCTTCACGACGGCCCAGGTGCTGCGCGGTGGCGAGCGTGCGATCAAGCTGAAGAGTCGGATTCTGCAAGAGGCTAGCGAACGGCGGCGGACGGAAGCCGTGGAGACGTACGGCCAACCGCTGGAGGATCCGATCATCAAGCCGGAAGTTTTCCCATACGGCTACCGGGCAGGGTTCGTACACGACGCCAAAATGGACTACTCGTTCAGGGAGACGCCTATTTTCGAGCACTTGAGCATTCAAAATCTTACCAAGTTGAAGGTGGTCGATAGTAAGAGGGTGGTCGAGAAAGTTGAGGGACTCGACTTCTCCAACGACGGCGACCGAATTGATACGTATCATGAGAGAAATATATAACACCATTACTATAATTTGAAAACAGAGGGTTCCGCATCCATCAAACTATTTCTGGTGCCCTTTTTGGCTCAACACCAAAAATAGCGACTGCGACTAACTTTGGATCATGTATAGATTTCCCATTACGGGAAAACGGGAAGGAACGAATAACGACATTAAGCAGATAATTCCGCTCGCATCGCCCCCCGGAATCGTTCGCCATACGAGAGGAAATTGGAAAAATGTGATTCCATCGCCTATCTATGCTCTATATGGCATGCGCCTCGACATGGAAAAATCAAATTGTGAATATTAATGAACACAGCTTTTTCTGCTTCGTATGGGATTAGCATCGCAATGATGGTGGTGATGGTTGGCAGAGTGGCTGCAAGTCAGAAGAATTCTGATAAGAGGGTGCCCTCCGGGGTTGAGTGGTTACATCTTCACAAATGTCATACCATATCGCTATAAATGGAGCCTGGTTTTTGGCAATCGGGCAGAAATGAATCCAGTTCCAGGGGTGGGAATTGCATCGATTCGTGGTTTTCAGTCCAAACATGATTTGCTATGGAAAATACAAGAAATTAGTATCATTACATTCGTCACTGAGGAAATACTTAAAATAGTACAATTTTCCAAAATACTTCTTTCCAATTTATCCAACCAGGTTTACCGAGTTGAATAAATTCGACAAGTGCTGAAAAAATCAGATTTGCATCGAAAACGCTACAGTAGTTGTTCGGTAACTGGGCTGAGAACGAAGCTCAGTCACCGAATGTTGCTCGTTAACTGGGCTGAACAAAAAATAACGAGGGGACCAACGATGCATAATATTTTTCAGATGAAATATAAAAATAAAAGTTACTCAAATTTATTTACAATGCTTACTTTTCATATTTCTTGAATTGTAACTTGAAATTAAACAAAAGTTTGAAAAAAGTATTTTTATTTATTGAATATGATTTTTGCATCCATTAACCCCTCGGTCATTTTGGTTTGTTCTGGTTTTTTGACGTTTGTCTGCTTTTAAACTGGGCTACGGCCCAGTTATCGAGCGCCCAGTTAAAAAGCAACCCAGTTAAACAACGCACAGTTACCGAACAACTATTGTATTACAATTTGATTTTTTCTCCGCTTGTTATTTGTCATCAATATACAGTACTTTTTTGGTAACTGGGCTAAAAACGTAACTGAAATGCTGCTCGCTAACTGGGCTGATAGAAAAATGACGAGGATAACATCGATGCATAATATTTTCTCTACAAAAAGTAAAATAAAGGAATGTTTTAATTGCCTTTAAATATGCAATTTTATGAATGCCTAAAATTGAATTTTTATTTTTGCATTCCCTGACCCCTCGATCATTTTGCTTTGTTATTGTTTTTTGACGTTCAACAACTCAGTTAAACAACACCCAGTTACTGAACACTGAATGGTTACGATGTTTGCTTACTAAGTGAATGGTCCTGGGTTCAAATCCCATCTGCTTCCAACGAGAAAGCTCTAGATTCATTGAATTTGAAATTGATGAAAAAACATGAATTTCGGCGGGGTTCGATCCCCTGTCCTTTAGATTGGCAAGCAAAATGCTTTCCACTTGACCGTGGTGCTTGAGGAGGACTTAGACTGCACAGCAAAAAATCCGATGGAAAAATCGCATGCCAAAGCATGCACATCACCTTCGTCAAAATAAACACTTAATATTACACACTGCATGCACATTTTTTGCAAACACAAAAAAAGTTGCAACCGACGGGATTCAAACCCAGTACCAATAGTAAGGACTGGCGCCTTAGCTCACTCGGCCATCAGACCGATGAAGAGCTGAAAAGATAAACGCATATATGAGCTTGACATGTCGGTCAAGTAGGTTTCCCATACTGATGGGCTACATGTTTGAGGGTGTAAAATCACATAAGATTGCATAAAATAATGCAATATTTATTTCACACCCAGGCCTTTAACACGCAGCTGGATTACTACTTTTTTAGCTGTGTGATATAGTTGAATCCAAGAATCGGACAAGAATACAAGTTTGAATGCATGAATTTTTCAGAAGTAAACAAGAATAAAACATTACCTCGCTAAAAATAGCCGTGATGACATGTAAAATTACCAATACGAAATGAGAAAAATTTAAAGCTTTTCCATTAGAAATGAGAACACACGAAGAATTCAAAACAACAGTGCAACCGGTCGTTACCACTCGCCTAGAGTGGATCCTTAGATCATTCAACATCCCAAAAACCGTCCAACTCCAAGCGAAACTTATTTGAGGGTACCGTGGAGATTTTTCATTAAAACTCTGAAAAAAGTAGAGCACTAGCACGTCCCGTTTTCCAAATCCCTTTCCTTGTCCCTGGTGCGCGGTGGAGATATATAGAAAAAATATGGATTAAAATTTTGATTTTTAATCACTTCTCCGACATCATGAATAATTGTTTGAACATGCTCATTCAGTCGGAAAAATAATATTTTTCATTGAATAAAGTTTCATTTTTATCCAAATGATCACCCCTAATGCTGGCTCGATGCCGGCATCATGCGACCACGTGCTCCGTTTGTTTGTCAACAATGCGCAGCTGGATGGCGAAACGAAGTGAGGGGGGAGAGGTTTTGACATTTTTATGCCCGCATCTGGCCCGCCGCCTATTTCGTCGGTCGTTGAGCCGACGACCGAGTCCAGCAAGATACTGATCGTACAATAACACTTGTAGCAACAACGGGGTCAAAACTTACGCGAAGCACCAAGGGGGGTCAAAAAAGTAGGAAATGCAACTTCAACCGGCTGTATCTCGGCGAAAACTTAACCGATTTGGATGATTCTTCTTTCATTCGATCCGGAAGAATGTCAAGAATCACTTGCAACAAAAGAGATCCAAAACAGATGCGTGTATCCTAAGTTACAATGAAAAAGGGAAAGGGGGATAGCCTCAAAAGGCGATAACTCAATAGCAACCCTCTGGCACCACTGTAAATGGCTAGAACGTTCGACAGTCACCAAAACCTCGAAGAGCCCACATAGTAGTATTAGTGAAGAGCCCACGTTGTTTATCGTGGGCTCTTCACTAATACTACTGCGTGGGCTCTGTGAGTGTAGCAGTATTGGAATTGTCTGTTTGTTTCCACCATCCATCTTCAAGAAACATCACTCTTTGTGAGTGCAAATCTGTTACGAAAAAAGGTGAGAACTGTTGCTTCCGATTGACCGGGAAGATTTGCCGGGTAGTACTGGACCGGGGACTGGCCAAGTCCCGCTGTTGATCCTTCCGAACAACTCGCTGCAATCTCCGGCAGGGAGTAACCGACCAAGTGCAGAAACATCCGTGATTCCGGTGATTGTGGCGGAACTGGTCTTTTCGAGCACCCTTCGATAACCTTCGCCGAGGACTGGCCCACTCCCGCTGTCGACACGCACAGGGAATCGAAGGAATCGCGTGCTTGTGTAGAATCCGACCTTTTGTGGACTCACAAGAAGTTCATCGAGATGTGGTCCGAACTTTGAACTTGCAAAACCGTTTTCATCGCCACTTCGCGGGGCATTTATCCATAGTCTCTGGCGGATAGGGTCCTTCGGGAACTTGTGTTTGGAAATCCGTCCCGTGTCGTTATTTTTTCTTGTAATCATTTCAACATTATGAAATTATGCCTTTTTTACCACGCGGTTTGCTTATTTTCAAATTATGACAGCAAATGCGTTGTTCATCTTCTCAGTTGTCTTCATGTTCGCGTCGAACATTTAGGTTTCATAAACATGGCCGTCGTGACAGAGGGCTGCTCAATAGGCGAGATCTCGAAAGGCCAAAATTCAAAAGGCGAAAAAGTAGACCCTCCACGTTAGGCGAAATAGCTCAAAAGGCGAAATGGCTCAATTGGCGAAAAAGTATTATTTGATAAGGATTCTTCCCTTCTTTAAGAGAATGGAGCACGAATGTAAACAAACAATCCATCTTGCTCGTACGATATATTAACAGGATATTGTTTGCTCGTACGATATATTAACAGGATATTGTTTGTTTACGCATTATCGTTGGCCCTTTTTTTTTTTAAAAAAAAAAAGCTGATGTGATGTGACGTTTATGCATTTTTGAATCTGAACCTTTATCATACGTGTATGGGTCTCGAACACACGACCTCAGAATTGGAAGTCCAGTACGCTGCTAGCCGAACCCCCAACGATCAGGATTTCGAGTGATCACTTTGCTCTTTAGAGGAAACCTTTTACTATAAAATCCGTAGTAACAGTTCAATAGGGCGTATCTGCGATTGTAAACAAGCAGTCTATCCCCCAATTATTTGACGTGAACTGTCACTTGAGCAAAATGGATGGACTGCTTTTTTACAATCGCGGATACGCCCTATTGAACTGTTACTACGGAAATGTGCTAAACATGAAGTGATTTGTATTAAAAGTGTGATGCACAAAAATTCATGAATTGAAAGATTTTTTTAAATAACTGTATTAAAAAAAGAACGGAATTATTTGAGTAAATGATTTATAAAGCACATTTGATTTATAAAGCACATTTGTTTTATAAAGCACATAAGCCGAAAAAATACCCAAACGACGCGCCAGGTGGCCGTGTGCAACGAGGCCGTGGTATTTTTCGATACAAATATAAACGCTATGGAATCATCTTTAGCAACTATTCGCACCACCTTATTTTTGCAACCCCTACAGATACACGTGGATGCGCATGGTTGCTTAAGATGACTTGAAATTTAGAATTTTATTTATTGGCAGGAAATTCTCAAAAATTTATTTCATTCAATTGTAGCGTGTTCAGAGAGTCCTAACCTATCATACCTTGCCAAAACTGAAGCGTTTACTGACATCAACTTCAAAAATGTCGAACTGTGTATTTGAACAGATCGTAAGAATACAAAATAATCAAAACTTTGAAAGCAATTCTTCCACCTCTGCATCCGGCTCCAGCTCTATGAATGAACTCCAACTATAACCAGTATCATCTGGCTTCGGGTGTCCACGGAAAAGCGAAAGTCCAATTGGATAAAAGTTTTGCTTTATTTGGCTTATCGTTGGGGCTGAAGTTCGGTGCTGGATAAGAAAAAAAAGAGAGAGTGGGCGCACAAGTTCCTCTTACTGCAATAATTTATTATACGAGCAAAACTTTTGGGCCAACGATAGCGCGCACTCAGAACAAAAAAAAACTAACCAAGATCAACGGGGCGTGAGTCCGCACGAAAATGGCCAATTATGAGATAATTGATACTAACTTGGCACGGCATGTTGTGCAGTGCAGGGGCTTAATCGGGGGCGAAGAACATATTTAGCAAAAACGTTTATTCTTTTACTTGAACCCATGAAGTCAGAACCTTTTTTCAAATAAATCTAACATTTGTTTCAAATTTAACCAAACTGTATGAAATTCTTCCAGAATACCATAGAATACAGCGTACCAAAAGTAGTTCAGAGGTAATCGATTGAAAACAACTCACCTTGAAAAGAAAGCACCACACCTGCCCCCAAGCAAAACTGTATTGGATGGGGTGTAGCACCAAAGAAAATCGATTCGAGGTGGCTGTTGGCTGGCAGACTTTGGGCCGACGAGTGTTTCTATAAATAATTAACCTTTTCGATGGGGGCTGTTGTTTACTTGGGTCTTTCTCTACCCTGGCGCGAATATTATTATTTCCATTTAATGGTGGCTTCAGTCTCGGTGGGAGAGAGAGATACAGGAGTTATGCTTTTACCAAAATTGATTTACTCATCGGGGTTGATAGTGGGTGACACTAGCAGGAGCTTGGTGACTTCTTCGGGTGTAATGGAGCGGAATTAATTAGCTAATTTCATCGCAGACATCATAAATCTCCGAGAGACAGCAGCCTTGGGCATTAAGCTCAGAAACTGCCAAGTTCTGCATTGTATTGTCATATCATTTGAATATCAAGATTAGATGTGAGGGGGTGGGTTCAAAATTGGTTGAAACCAGGCGAAAGAGAGAATCAGATAAGAGTGTAATTTGTATGCTCAAATTGGGTTAAGCAAATGTATTAGTTTTGTATAAAAATCATGACACTTATGTCAATATTAATTTTTGACGTCGAATAACGTCTGACGCAAAGGTACTGGGTTGCCAATTCGAAAAATTTGGTCAAACTCCGGAGAATAGCGCTTCAGATTACGAAAGCACGAATAAGGCATCATTTGATACAACATGTTAACAATTCCAAAATATATTTGCGATCCGACCTCGAAAAACTCTACAATTAACAGTTGAGTGCTCATAACTTTGCAAGGGTTGCCAAAGGTTCCATTTATCAAACTGTCTGGCGATTTTCCAGCAAATTTAACTCATCCGTACATTAAAGCTCGATTTTATCAACCTTGATACAGAAGAAATCTGCATGAGAAAAAGGCTACAATAAAAGTAACGAATTCTGCTCAACTTTTTCCTTCTACCAGACAGTAAATATGATTAATCACACTTTTTTGTACGCAGTACTCTCCGGTTCTCTCACTCCAAATCCACCCTATGGTGTCGGTGGGTGTAAAGCAATTTGCTCACGTACCACACGCCACCAGCCACAAAAAGGGCTTTTCTGACAGAGGATAAGCCTAGGAGGCCCAACCCCCCACCAGAGCAGCTGTGGAACCAGCTGGCCTGAATTCTTGCGGTCGATATCGTCGGTCGTCATGGTCGTCACACGTGGTTCTAGAGACCGGACTGAACTGGGCGGCTGGCGTGTTCTCCGTTCTCCTCGCATGAATCATCCTAGTATGATAATAGTGATTACTTAATCGATATTTATAGTGCCCGGTGCCATATGCGGTCCAGTAAACTCTTCAGGAAGAACTTTCGTAGAAGAAGCACTCGAGATGGCCAACACGAGCCAAGCAATTATCCGAAAAGTGCCCGTCGTCAGCACTCGTTTTGGATTGTTTTGATACTCTCTTCACGCGTTGTCGTAATTGAAATCCGGCCAAGTCACGACGGACCCTTGCCAAGTTTCACCTCTTACAACATGGATTTTTCGTGTTCTCGTTATGTCGTTGTCGTTGTCGGTGTGGGGCATTATTCCAGCTACTTGTTACCACCCATTATTACGCTCCAAGGAGTCAAAGTACTTTCCCCCGGTCGAGATACCCATCGCGGCCAAAGTGGCACTGTTCAGGAGGGGCTCACACACACCCACAAAAAAAAACGGACGACGCGTTTTATGCTAGTCGCTTTCATTTTCTCGACGCTGGAAACTAGCATCTTCTGCTGCACAGGGTGGTGATCCGTTTTGCAAGTTTTATTTGGCCGTGGGAATCCAGAAATCTCGAAATTTTTCACCCCAATAAAAGTTATTTCAGGCAAAACGATCAATATACAGTAGTTTCTAGCATCCATACGGATTTTCGACCCACTTAGCAGATTTTTAACAGGCAAGTATTTCGTACAATATGGATTTGTACGGAATTTAATGTGACAGTGACAATTTGATTTCCTTTTTCAGATTTGGCATTTAGAAAAATGGAAGGCGATAAAGATTTGATACAGAGAATCACTGTTTATTTTGAGAATGTTTTCTTAATTAAGAATAAGTAAAAATTCATAAAAAAGAAAAGTTAGTTATTACATAGACGCACAAGTTCCTAGTTGATATGGCATGTTGAAAATTTTGCACTGAAATGGCCTACTTCACATAAAAAACCCGATTTATTCCCACCAGGGGTGAGATAGAAGCCTACTTAATGGCGATTTTAGGAGCACACGGGAAACAAATTGTTTGTACCCGGATGAATGTCCTATGTCACAAAAAAATTTGCTTAAACATTGGACAGTTATGCAAAAACGGACAGAGCAAAAGAAACCGAAAAGCTACGATATCTTACATGTTAAAGGAAACATCGCTAGACAAGCTACTACAAACGAGTATAAGTCGAGCCAAAGCATATATGCGCCAGAATTCAATGCAGTGTGATTTTTTGGCGATTTTTCCGATTAATATTCATGCTGTATCGTCTTATTTACGAAGATGAAAATGACGTCCAGCCTTAAAGTAAAACCTATACCTTTCTTTAGTAAGAAAAGCAAAAAGTAAATCGATCTAAAAATTGTTTTTGATTGTAGATCGATTTCAAATTTGTTTCAGATGTTCACTCATGGTCTGTACTATGAATGTAGGAAGAAATTTCGGATAAAATTAGAAACGAAAAATGTTGGCGAAGGTCTCCAGGTGGGCTTTTACCTTTTTTTAGGGATTTTTTTTTCTTATGGTAGGTTAATCAAACGGCTTTAACTCCAGAACCATATTATGAATCTGGATGAAAATTTGGGAGGTTGTAGAGCTCGAAAAATGGAATTTTTGAGATAAATGAAAGTTATGTAAATGAAAAATTTTGACCATTTTTTCATTTGAAAACTGTGTATTTTGTTGAAAAGTCTGGCCACATCCGAAAACAGATGAATATTTCGAAATTTGAGCGGCAACTCACCCAGGTTCAGCACATTAGCTTTCATCTGCACTCAAAAGAATCAAAATCGGATTCAAGGGAGCTGAGAACGACACGACACAAAATTTGGCAAAATTTTACCACAGACGAACATCACTCGATCTCCACGGAATTTATTTTCTCAAAATTCGAGGGTTGGAGATAGACGAGTTCTGTCAAGATGAATCGATAGAGCGTCGAACATCAATGCAGTGTGATTTTTTGGCGATTTTTCTGATTAATATTCATGATGTATCGTCTTATTTACGAAGATGAAAATGACGTCCTGCCATAAAGTAAAACCTATACCTTTCTTTAGTAAGAAAGGCAAAAAGTGCTGAAAAGTCCATCATAACACTCATTTGAGTGCTGAAAAGTTCAACTTTTTGAGACTTGTTGCAAAAAGTAAAACTTTTCGACACTTTTTTCAGTTGAACAAACACACTCAGAGTTGGAGTCGGAGTCGACATTTTTTGATAACGTGCAGTCAGAGTTGGGGTTATCTAAAATTCAACACAAAGCATAAAGAGCAGTTCTCTACGGAATCGGTCTTTTTCTTTAATTTGAATTTTTGTATTTTTTAATCCAGTTGAAACCTTTTTGGTGCCTTCGGTATGCCCAAAAAAACCATTTTGCACCATTAGTTTGTCCATATAATTTTCCATACAAATTTGGCAGCTGTCCATACAAAAATGATATGTGATAATTCAAAAATCAGTATCTTTTGAAGGAATTTTTTGATCGATTTGGTGTCTTCGGCAAAGTTGTATGTATGAACCACACTGAAAAAAATGGTACACGGTTAAAAAATTTTTGGTGATTTTTATTTCACTTTTTGTCACTCAAACATGATTTGCAAAAAAACTATTTTAAATATTATTTGTATATATGTTTTAAAGGACATCAAATGCCAACTTTTCAGAAACTTCCAGAATGGGCAAAAAATCTTTGACCGAGTTATAATTTTTTGAATCAATACATTTTTTTTTCCAAAAAATCGAAATATTTGTCGCAAATTTTTTTCAATTTCATTTTTCGATGTAAAATTGAATTTGCAATCAAAAAGTACTCTAGTGAACAACAATATTTTTTCAGCCCTTTTTTTCAGAAAATTGGACGCCTTTGTTTGAATTCATGTAATTTACTTAAAAATAAAAACAAATCCAGTAATCCATTGTTGAGTGGCCACCCTGTCCGTTCGTTATGACCACGGTGTGCGCGCCTTACTTACGGCAGTTGGCCACCATCCGGAAAGAGGAAAAGTTAGTAATGGCAATGAGGGAAAAAAGAGTGCACTAAAAAAAGAGGAAGCGAAGATCTTGTACATCAGCTACTTTCAGCCAGCCAGCCAGCCAGGCTGCCTCCTCCAGAACGCCCTCGGGGTTCTTCTTGCAGGCGAGAGGTGGAAGGATAACAAGTCACCCGCACACTCCTTTGTACGCGGGACACAAAAGGACCTGGCGACACCATCTCAGTGCCCAAGATGGTCGGTGGAACCGTGTGGGTGCAGGGGATGTCTCATCTAATATTCAACTCAGGGAATCGATAAGCGTGTACCCTCGGTGTGCCGCCAGTAGTCTCCGTGAAAAAGTGAGCAGCGTCAGGATGCTTAACCGGTGCAGCGGAGACTAGGGTAGAAATTTGAATCTTGTAGAAAATTCTAACAAATATATTTAAAAAACAATCGCTTAAAATGTGTCGAATTCAAATAAACTGTCCAAAAATTGTTTAAAAATTTAATCAAGATCTTACTTTATTGAACCCTAGCATACCCTACTATTTGAACTATAACACCGGTAGGAACGGAACATGGCGTTACATGCGATGCGATCATTGCAGGAAAATGAGAATAAATTGAAGACGCATTTAATGCTGCAAACGGAGGCGAAACTATGGGTTGCTTAACGAATCACAATGTATGGGATCAAATCAACAATTCGACGTCGCCGTGCTATCTTGTCACACCCGCCATTTTGACGTTCCGAGAAAAACGCGTTTTAATGTTTGACCGTGAATAAACAAAAACGAGAGCACGCAATGTAAACAATAACAAACACGTTTAGTTTAGCTGACCATTCTGTGCATTGTCCCGAAGTTTGGTTGGATGATGCTCAAATACAAAGATATGGTAAAAACAAGTCATCCAACAGTGTTTCTTGCTCGATGATAACGTTATGATTCGAAATCCGGACACTTAGTACCATATTATTTTTGTTATAGCTGGCAAAAAATCATGTAATAAGTTGGAAATGTAGAAATATCATCAGGATATAGTATAAATAGTCAGTTTTAAGGGAATGCATGCAAAATATGTCTTTTCTAACAATTTTTCATCAGAATTTGAAAATTAAAATGACTTGTTGTGCTTCGAATCCCGGACACTGATAAGAGCTGATTCGAAATCCGGACACTTTTGCTTCGAATTCTGACACTCGATTTTACTTATGAATAGCACAAATTTGGACTGAAATGTTAGTGAATGGCATTCTTTAGGTCTCAAATAAGATGTTAACATCAAAACAATTGATAGTTTATATAAAAAATGGCTAGAATTTAAGGAAATCAAAACCACTAATTTCTGCTTTGCCTTCCCGGTGCTTCGGACGCCTATGAAATATTTCCGTTGAAATGTTTCGCATTTTTGGTAAACTTATAATTTTATTTTATTTAATTGTTTCGGCATTAACTACAGCGTTCAAACAATCTTTAAATGAAAGTTGATGTTAGAATTCATCAAATAACACAGTTTTGACATTCATAATGCGCACTTATATCCAAATAATTGATAAAGCAAGTTGAAGTGTCCGGGTTTCGAAGCGTCCGGGAATTCGAATCATGACGTTATCGTATTGACATGCTAAAATGTTTGAAGTAGAGATTTTCAAACATTTGGGTACTTTTTGATCAATTCCAACAAAACTTTTAAAAAGTTGAACGTATCTCAACTTTAGACAGTTGCTAAAATGACAGGATTTGTTCTAGGAACGAAATTTTCTCAGCAAAGTCATCTTAAGGTGTCCCTTGCACAACCCTTTTAACAGAATTTAGTTTCATTGCGAAGTACCTGAGAAACGGTAAAATGCGTAAAAAAATACTTTGACCCAATCTCACCCCCCGCTGCCGGTAATAATGATGTTTAGGTGACTTGTTAAACCATGTAAATAGCAGTAGGAATATTTGTAATGCTTTTTTAAGCATAAATAGTTCATGTTTGTTTTTTAAGGAAAAAGATCAATTCTGAATTTATCGAGACAGACCTAAATAATTCTGAATAATTTTGTGTAATTACAGGTAATTTTTGGTAATTCCAAGTAATTCCGTTAAAATAAAGATAATCCGTGACATATTTTCAGTAATTCCGGAGATTCCCTTGAAGTATTATTTAGAAATGTACCTTTTTTATTATTGAACCAATGTTTTAAATAATAATATAAGATACTTTTCAGCTCAACCCACAAACTCGACAGTAAAGCATCACTTTTCTGCAGCTACATAAATAGTTCAAAGCATCATCATTGGCAACACCAGCCTCACTATGGTGCCGGTGCATCTGCAAAGGATGCACTCGCGGGCATCTTTCTGCACTATATGCATCCAACATGGTTGGTTGCCTGCTGCTGCCGCCGCCGAGGGCCAAAAAGCACTTTTGCAGTGAAGTTAGTCGAGTTTCTGTACGAACATATTTTTCTTCATTCTGTGCCAAGTTTCGTTTCATTGTTGCCATCGTCGACAAGCTCGCAGAGGGAACTATTTATTCTGGGGAAAAACGAATTCCTTCGGATATTTTTTGCTGCACTCAGGCTCTATGGAAAGTGGAATTTACCTGTTTGAATGCTATTATCTTTTCACTTTATTATCCCGAACCACCCTCAAAAACTGGGAGGTGCAGTATGAACTCGCTCGGGAAGATGGTTTTTGGTTGGTATTTTTCTTGTTGAAAATGATTTATTTCTTTGCTGAACGGGTGGAGAGGGGTCGGAGAGATTTATGTTTGTAACAAGTCCAATTACCCTACTTCTGAACTAGCAGATTTTCTCCAGATGATTTAGTGTGGAGATGCATAATGGCATAATTTCATTTTGCGACAAGATCTATATATTCACACTTCATTAGGTAACAGTAGATATAGATTTATTATTAAACTACTATTTTTTATTTCTTTCTTTACTTATTAGTATTTTTTTATTTTATTTTAGTTTAAAACTTAACTTAAGTAACATGTTCTTCTGAAGAGCTTATACATTTCAAGACACACAAAAATTCTGATTCAATAACACTTAAAACTTGTAGCTTAGAAACTAGTTTGAACTTTTTTTTAACGAAAAATGTCGTTGTGAAAAAATGTGAGTTCGTGATGCAGTCCATTTGCTGACTCAAACACATTTTCATTGTGAAAATCATGTGATTTTGAGAATATTAAAAAACTTTCAAAGTTATTCCTAGCTACAGACTAAATGAAAAAAAAACTGGGTTATTGCAGATTATAAAAGTAAATTATTAACTAAAAAATGACATGCCTCAAAATGTTTACTGTTGAATAATGAAAAATGGCAGAGGATTCAAAACAATGAGCAATTCTCTGAGATTTCGGTCATTCGTTTTTTTTGTATTTTTTAATCCGGCTAAAACTTTTTTAGTGCCTTCGGTATGTCCAAAGATGCCATTTTGCATCATTAGTTCGTTCATATAATTTTCCATACAAATTTGGCAGCTGTCCATACAAAAATGATCTGTATCTTTTGAAGGATTTTTTGATCGATTTGGTGTCTTCGGGAAAGTTGTAGGTATGGATAAGGACTACACTGAACAAAAATGATACACGGTAAAAAAATTGGTGATTTTTAATTTAATTTTTTGTCACTAAAACTTGAATTGCAAATTGAAAATCGATCAAAAAATTCCTTCAAAAGATACAGATTTTTAAATTTTCATATATCATTTTTGTATGGACAGCTGCCAAATTTGTATGGAAAATTACATGGACAAACTAATGATGCAAAATGGCTTCTTTGGACATACCGAAGGCACCAAAAAAGTTTCAGCCGGATTAAAAAAAAACAAAAAATTAATTTCAAAAAAAATATCGATTTCGTAGAGAACTGCTCCAATGTTTTTTTTTTATGCAAAATAGGATTTCCTAATAAATTTTAAATATGCCATCTAATTAAGTGTCCAATTTACTTTAAAGCTCCTTTGAAACCCAATTTTCAAATGATCAGGCTGAAAATTACGTCTTTTTTCCGTACGTCAAAAATTATAGGGGTCCATCAAGGACAACATTTCACCTCAGTTTCCTAAAAATCAAAGAGGGGTCGGTGCAACTTTTCCCGATTTCGTTTGAGTTGGCACAGAATGACCTCTAATTGAACAAAGACATATTTTAAGGATTTAGAATATCAAATAACAAAAACCGCTTATCTGCTATGTCTTTCTTTTGACTTATGAATCGGAATCTCGGACCCGAATGACTCTTGATTTAAGTGGTCCTGAAACGCAAATAACTAAAGAATACATTAATCAGAATTTAAATCGTTGAGCAATTTAAATTCAACAATTTTTGTAATTTTTAGTTATGCGTTTTTGAAACCAAAAATAGGGTACTTTCTTTTAAAACCCAATTAAAGTATTAAAAAAAAGTTCCAAATATTAAGCGTAAAAATAAATAATTCAATTTTATTCAATTCAAAAAACATTCAAATCTGAACTTACCTCCAATGATTGTGGGAAACGAACTCAAACAGCAACTATATTAATTTTTCAACTATGAAACTCCAAAGATCCGACAACTTTTGTCACTCAACCTTACCAGTCACAAAGAAACTCCAAAGAAAATTTCACTTTTCCTTCTCGTATCAGCACAACACCACTTCTCTCCGCTCCTTTCGAGTTTATTACGCTTCAAAAAGGGGTAAAACATAAAGAAAACCTAGTTGTAAAAATGCAACAATGACAAATTCCCACCCATAACATACACACCCTCAAACTTTGTACCGACAGTTGGTCCTTCCTCGACCAGACCCGTCCAGATAAAACATTTATGTTTATATATTTGTCTTGTTTACTTTTTGTTTACCTTCGCCTTCCTTTCTTTATTTTCCCCGCTTCACTGTATCACTCTTTTTCTTTTCTTGCTCCTTCCCGTCAAAAGCTTTCCCCACAATGCCACTTTCTCTGTTTGTTCGCACTTTTCCCCCCAAACTACTCTGCAGTTTTCCTTCCACCCCACCACTTCTTCTCACCTCGTGTGAACTGTTTGCATGTTTGCCCTCTCAACTCAACTCCACAGGTCCAAACCTCTGGTCCACGTGTTTTTTTCCTTCCTCTTTTTGTTGCGCTGCTACTTCTACTGATGACGGCATCCAATGATGATGATGATGATGATGATGGGTGGGGCGGAAAACAGAGGGACTAGCGCAATGTTTTGGAACGTACTGCTTTGCACACACACATACACACCCACACACAAGTTGGAGTAATTCGATTTTTTTACTTCGTGCTACTCAGTGGATTAACCTTGTTACAACCTCCTTAACCTTGCTTGCCTCGAGCGGAAAAAAGCGAATGGTTTTGAAGTTGTTTGTTCTCTACACTGAAAAAAATAACATAATATTCCAAAAATGATTTTATTAAAAAAAACTGAGTTTTCATCAAACAAACTGGTAAAATAATTTAAATCAAACAACAAAACTTATTTTGCCTCATATTTTATAACCAAAAGGGTTTCTCAGATCACTCTAGAAATGTCGATAATATCTAGGTTTATATTTTAGTCTGGCCCTTGACCCCTGAGCTTGACTACGAAATCGATATTTTTTTAATTTTAATTTTTGTCCGGCTGAAACTTTTATGGTGCTTTCGGTATGCCCAAAGAAGCCATTTTGCATCATTAGTTTGTTTATATCCATATCCATACAAATTTGGCAGCTGTCCATACAAAAATGATGAATGAAAATTCAAATATCTGTATTTTTTGAAGGTATTTTTTGACCGATTTGGTGTCTTCGGCAAAGTTGTAAGTATGGATAAGGATTACACTTAAAAAAATGATACACGGTAAAAAAAATTGGTGATTTTTTATTAAACTTTTTGTTACTAAAACTTCATTTGCAAAAAAAACCCTTTTATTTTTTTTAATGTTTTAGGGAACATCAAATGCCAACTTTTCAGAAACTTCCAGGTTCTGCAAAAATCTTTGATCAAGTTATGAATTTTTGAATCAATACTGTTTTTTTTTTTTTCAAATAATGGAAATATTGGTCGCTAAAATTGTTTAACTTCATTTTTCGATGTAAAATCAAATCTTTGCATGGCAATATCTCAGCAGCTTAGGGTCGTATTAACAAAGTTCAAAAAGGTAAAATATAGAGAATTTTCTCAGCTTTTTACAAATATTTTATGGCTTTAACTTGAAAACGGTGCACTTTATCAAAATTTCACTAAAGTACTTTTTGTTTTCAAATTTGATTTTACATCTAAAAATTATGCTGAAAAATTTTTGCGACCAATATTTTGATTTTTTGAAAAAATCTGTAATGATTCAAAAATTCATAACTTGGTCAAAAAAAAATTCTGAAGAGTTGGCATTCGATGTCCCCTAAAATATATCAAAAATAATGATTTTCCCAGTACCGAAAAGGAGCTTATAACAATAATTTTATGAAAAAATAATCTCATGATGGTAAAACAATGTTAATGTTATATCGCTTTCTTCATTGAACTGTTGAAACCATGGCTTGTGGTTTCATTATTTTTCAGAACATTCGCCAATCACCCAAGTAACCACAAGCATTAAATCAAAACTCTAAATTCACCCTAACTAAGCATTCCCGATGTTATGTCACTTTATATAGTATTTTAAAATGCTTTGAAACATTTGTAGCTTGAAACATTATTGCCTACTGTATAATGCCATATAGAACAGCCAATTAAAGCTTCAAATCATTCTGCACAAAAATGTTTTGAAGCATTAAAATGAAGCATTGTATGTCTATATAGAGTAAGCCCATAATGTTTCATAACACTAAATCAACTTCTAAAATGCTTCAAAACTTTGACAGTTCTATAAATGTTTCAAGCCATTAAATCAACATTAGTGGAAGCAGTTAAAGTTTTGCGGCTTTGTTCCAAAACGTTTGTTTACGTTTAGAGTGAAACATATTTCTGCGTTCAATTTTTTTGGTGAGTAAATATTAATTAATTATCCTGCTTCCAGAAGTGTTGACTGATTTCTATTTATCAGCAGGTCGTGTTCATCATGAGAAATTATAGAATCTCTGTCCAGTCAAGAACTTCAGCAGCAGACAAGGAATTTCTGGCCAAGGCATTTCAATTTAGTTCATCCCCCTTGTTGCATCATACGAGAAGTGATATTTTAATTTGTGTGAAGTGATATTTTACGTTCTGTGTATGTTTTTAATTAAGTCTGCATTTATCGTGATATTAAAAAATGTTGGCAAAACATCGCAACTTTTGTTTTCTTCATAAATTTGGAGGACACACGTAAGAAAGACTCCATCGACAAATATCTTCTCTGATGACATATTCTCAGATAGAGAAGATGGATGGCGCGCATGACTTCAACTGGAACTTTCATTTCATCCAAGCTCGGAATCTCTAAGGTATCAAAAAAAAGTCAAATCGGTTGGAAAAAGCTCTTCAAAGGAAAGAGAAGGAAATGCTTGGTGCAAAAAAGCTTTTTGAAACTCACCGCACAAGTGTCGGTAATGTAGTATTTTGTTGTTTTTCTGCAGCATAACTCTATATCAACATTTACAAAAGTTACTGTATATCAACTCTAAACGTCGCCACTTTTGGCTTTATTCTCACTTTACAAGAAGATATAGAGTTATGTGACTGTAAATAGCTTACTTTATATGTTGATATAGAGTTGATATAATGTTACTTTTTAGTGTCCCGCGGTTACTTGGGCACACCATATGATTACGTTGGATCTCAAGATTACAGCAATTCACATTGTTTTAAATTCTTATTATGTGAACTACTAAACACCAATCAATCTGAATTTTTCTTCACAAATTACTGATTTTCGAATATTTACAAATAATTTTTGTATAGATTGATGCCAAAATTGTATTAAAAATTTGTATGGGCAAACTAATGATGCAAAGTTACATCTTTGATCTTAGGGAAGACCCTGACACTTAAAAAAACAACAAAATAAAACAACCACAAATAAATCAAATAAAAAATGCAGTTTGAACTTTGAGAAAAAAAAATATCCTTATTAGGAATATGTTTATTATATTTCATCTGTGAAAATATGGCATTTCATTTTTTTCTAATTTTTCTAAATCAAATGTTGGATTAGTTACGAATTATGTATATATAATTCGTAATTAATCCAACATTTGATTTAGAAAAATTAGGAAAAAAATGAAATGCCAAATGGAATATTATAAACAAATTCCTAATAAGGATAATTTTTTTCCTCAAAGTTCAAACTGCATTACAATTTCAGACTAAAACTTAAAAACCCGTTACCGAACCTCAATTGACAACATCAGAATTTTTAAATCAATCATATTTTAAGTCAGAGCATAACACTCAACTATTTACGTATTCAGTGATTCCTCGTCAAACTAGCAGAATCCCCTCCTGTTTGGCTCAAATCTGGCATGGAAGTTCCTTTGCCAAAAATAATTAAACCTATATCTTTTGTTCGACCATTTAGGAGGACCCATCCGACAAAGTTGAGTTTTTAACGGTGCACATCAATTAGAGCTTTGACACCAAGATTATTATTACAGATATTTTAGTATTTTCGAAACCACGGGAACTGTGCACTCTTAACGATATTTGCAAAAAAAAACTCGCATTTGCCTTAAAAACATATCTTTGGAACGTATTAATTTTTTTTTTGCCCTCAGATTGTTTGGATCAATTTTAATGGGGAGGAGGGGGCTACATAAACTTTGAAGAATATTTGCAACGACTTAACTTTTCCACAAAAAATCCTTAGAATAAGATGTCTTCGGGAAAGTCGTTCCAAATTTAATGAAGGTCCTACATATGAGAATTGATAAAGATTGGACGACTATTGCGCCCTCAGCAGGTAAAAAACTGTAACAGTTGCTTTTCTCCATATATTTTGAGATTTTTTTCCATAGAAACTTCAAACAATTAAAGGGAGGGGTTCCCGTGGTCAAAATAAGCTCATAGTTTGAATCTAGCTTAGTCATGGGTCAATCTTTGATTTCAGGGGATAACCCCGAAAAAGCTTGGATTTGGACCACCCTAATGTACACTAGGGTGTAATATGGTTGTATGGAAAAAAATTAAGTTGTCCAAATTTAGTGAGCACAGCAATTTTCCAGTTCTTTTTGGGGTTTCCCTAGAATATCAACTTTAACAAGAATATCTGCCATTAAACACCTTTCACTTTCTCTCAACACACATTGTACACTAACCCGCAGCCCCAATGACCTGAATTACACGTTCAGCTTATACGTAAATGCGTCTGTTCTTGATCTAATCCACGGATCAGCACCCGTAAAGCCAACCGCTTCAACAACAATCCTTCAGGAAAACTTTTCACCCATTGTAACCCCATCCATCATCGCAAAATTCACACGACCCATTGTTGTTTGGTCGAACAAGTCGTAAGAACGAGAACGAAAAAAAAACCACGTCACGAATCGCTCCGCTCATGCCACACTCCAATTTCCTTTCACATCGTGAATAATTTCCACGACTACGCCGTGCGCCACAGGTATGGGAAATGGCCCACCTTTAGAACCCAAACCGAATGTGCCACTACCTCGAAACACCCGAAACCAACCGGTTACCACGCGAGCGTCCGAAGGTCAACCTTCCGACGAGCCGAACGCCAACAGACTGACTGACTGCAAGTTCTGTTCTGTTCTGTTCTACGCTGACGGACAGCTGCTACTTCAAAGCGAACAGTGCGTGCGTGTAAAGTCAGGGTGGAAAATGCGAAGAAAATCACATTTCGTGAAAGTTCGGCAACACAAACAAACATCGTGGTCGTGGTGCCGAGTGGCCACGTGTTGGTGTTGGTAGCGATGCTGCCTGACACAGTGACACTGACTCGGTGGGTCTAACTAGAGAGGGGCCAGGCGCAACAAAGAACGATGGAACAACGGCCAACAACAGTGTTGAAGAGACATTGTTTTGTTTTGACAGATTTTCCTTTTGTTTCGCTGCTCTCTTGTGCGCCAAGTGGTGAAGGGCGATTGTGTGCGGTTGGAAATGGTTCACTGGAGAGGAAAGTTGGTGTTGGATTGGCGCGAAAAATTTTAAATCTTGAAATTGCAGTCGTAGTTTGCCAGAACGATTTGTAAATTTAATTACCATTTTTTTGTGTGTGCAAATTCATATTTGTTTTCAAATAATAATTTGCATAATAATGATAATGCACAAGTGATTTTTTAATTCTCACCATTCTCAAAATAGGTTTTCCTACAATTGAGAAAACTTTCAAAATAATGGACCTGACTTAGTATTTCTAACCAAGTGGGAAAAATGCCGTAGAATTGCTATACGAATTCTGGATTATATTATGATAAAATAGTATTAGCTAAGACTATTTTGAAAATTATTAAGCATCAGACAGAATGGACGAAATTTTTCGATTTCTTTTGGTTTTTTTTTTAATTTAAAAATACTACTAAAGAAAAGCACCTCTGAAAATAATATTTTTGAAAAGCAGAGAAATTTTCCTATAATTTTCTCTCTGGATCTTAGAAAATCAGGCAATTAGGCAATTAACCTCACAAAAAATTCGAATCAGTTAAATTGAATTTCTCTAAGTGTCACCTGATAGGCCTGTTATTTTCAACTGAAGGTATCTCGGAAACTATTGGTTCGTTTTTCCGTGTTAAAAATTGAAACTTGAGCAAAATTTTCTGATCTCTGCAATCAAAATAATTTGAAAAAACAAATGATGCAAAATTACTTCTTTTAACTTGGGGATACATAGACAAAGTTTTATCCAAATCCAAAAATTCAAAGAACATTCACTCAGTTATCTATACGAAACTGGTTCATAAATATTCGAAAATCTGTATCTTCTGGAGGAATTTTCTGATCGATTTGGAGTCTTGGGAAAAGATATTGCAGGAATTGATCAGGATTACCTATTTAGAAAAAAAAACAGATAAAAAAATAGTTTCCAAATCCGTAATTAGTTTTTGTCATCACTTTTTAACACTGGAACGCCCAACGCATGTCCAACTTACACGGACGCCCAAGCCTTCCAAAAAAGGTGGAACGATAACTTCAACTCGCTGGTTCTCGGGCATTACTCAACCAATCGGGACGATTCTTGTTTCCAGTGATTTGTAAGAATGTCTAGACTGCCCATAATTGAAAATTCGGCTATTATGCCAAATCAAGTATTCCGAGAAAAACGCGTTTTAGTGTTGGTCACCAAACTTCCGTCAAGGCAATTTCCCATAAGAGTGGCATATTAGCCGTTTGGTTTTTCGCATCGGCAGCCAAATCTAAACACTATTTTAGTGAAATTCAAGTTTCAGAAGATGCATTGGAACATTCTCTACCACTTGGTGCTAATATCTCGTTTTTGCCAAAAGTGGATATTAGCCGTTTTTTCATTTTTGGGCAGTCTAGATGATCCTAAAATTTTGCAGAACTTGATTTGATCAAATCTGTAATTTCTGCGACCGAAAACATCGTTCCACCTTTTTTTTTAAATGACTGCCTCCGCGGAATTTTGGGCGAATTTTTTTTTTACACACGAAAAAAAGTTGGAACGATGTTTTTGATCGCAAAAATTACAGATTTGATCAAATTAAGTTCTGCAAAATTTTAGAATCATCTAGACATCCTAACAAATCATAGGAAAAAAGAATCGTCTTGATTGGTTGAGTTATGCTCGAGAACCAACGAGCTGAAGTTAGCGTTCCAACTTTTTTGGAGCCTTGGGCGTTGGAATGTTAATTTAAAATCAAATTTGCAATCGACAAGTAGAATTGTCTACCATGAGCTTCCCTAAATGATTTTTTTTTATTCAGAAAAGATCGTATCAACTGATACATTGAAGATGCCTCTGATTGCTTTCCGATCTTTTCGGAAAAAATATCTCAAAAATTTCAAAGTCAAGACTAACATTTGAAATGGGTCAAATATTCATAATTTTATTGAAATTTTCGAATCATACACGGAGAAAAAAGAGTTCCCAAAATCGTGAACAAGCGTTCATGAAAATGGGAACCACGAACAAAGTGTTCAAATTTCATGGTACGTTTTTCAAAATCGTACCATGGGATTTGAACACTTTGTTCGAGGTTCCCATTTTTATGAACCCTTGTTCACGGTTTTGGGAACTCTTTTTTCTCCGTGTTAAGGGCCAAAAATCCTATTACGTTTCATAACTCGTTTTTCATTTCTCGTCGTATTTATTAAATTTTTATCTACACAGAAAAATCAATTTCCGTAATCATGCAATGTGTTCATAAATTTGAGAACAAGGAAGAAATTTATTCATGAGTTATGGTGCATTTGCGCTATAAACGTGGTAAATGTATTCCTTTGCGATTCTCAAATTCGTGAACACAATCCACTTTTTAGAGAATCGACTCTTTTCTGTGTTGACAACAATTTAAAGATTAGTTATTTACTGTAATCCTGCGATATTTGCCCATGTTCTTCGAAAAGTCTCGATATTGTGATATTTTCAAACTAAAATGTCTATTCAAATGTTATTTATGAAGGTTTTAAAATCGTTAGATTTTCTAGCAAAAATCACTAGCATATATACAATTTAATAAGACTTAAATGAGAGAAAAATCAATTTCCTCTAATGTTGTTTCTTTTCTACTTATAGACTTATTCAAAATATTTTAAATATAATCTACAGTTCTACAGTTCTACAGTTCATCAAAATAACAAAAATTAACAAACAAGTTGCAATTTTTATGAACGATTTCTTAACAAACGACAGCAATTGATTTCCAAAGTTTGCATTTTAAAAATCCACAGCAGATTTCAAATATTTATAAAGTAGTAAAACCCACACTCCCCAAGTAAAATTTTTTTTCCAGGAGTTCTACAAGAGCTCTTCAAGATAGCTACAGCATAGCAGTTTGGACCGCGGTAGGATAAAACTCTCTTCAAGTACTCTTCCAAACTCCTGAAGAAGTTTTGAAGAGAATTTTATCCTACCGCGGTCCAAACTGCTATGCTGTAGATATCTTGAAGAGCTCTTGTAGAACTCCCGGATAAAAAATGTTACTTGGGATCCTACTTTAAAATGGAAAAAAATGTTGCATTGTAGAAAATCATGGAATAGTATTACTAATAATTTACTGAGGAAAGGCTATAAAATCACTAGACCCACCTTCACGTATACATATCGACTCAGAATCAAAAACAGAACAAATGCCTGTGTTTGTGTTTGGTTGTGAATGTGTGCACCGAAATATTCTCACTCAATTAGCTCAGCTTTGGCTGAATCAATGCGGATTGTTTTGTTCTCATTCGATTCGTTTTGGGGTCCCATAAATTCCTATTGACTTCAAAAGTTATGCTAAAAAACCATTTTGAAGAAAGTTCGGAAATTCGTATAATGAATGTTTTTTTTGTAAGAATACTCGTCATGTTATACATTTTTAGAACGGTATTTGAAAGATCATTCCGACGAGCCCAAAACATTGAAGATCTGCTAACCTTATCAACAGTTTTTAGCACTTATGTGTTATTTATACGCATTTTAAGGCCGGATCTCATGAGGTATGAGGATTGACCACGCTCCACACAAAAAGGGTGGGGGGAGGGGGTTAAGACTTCTAAAAAATTGTCCACGTGGTTTGTGGATGGTCCCAATAAAGATAAGCGAATCTATCAAGCGACAATCGTTAGATGTGTAATCAAAATACCTCTCCGTTGAGCCTAAAGTATATTAATGTGTGGAAGGTATCAACCAGCTTAAAGTGGATAAAGCTACTTTCTTAATTATAACGCCTTGATTTTATTTAGGAATTTGGTGAGCCGAACAAATTCAGAATATACTTCCAGGACCATTCACAGTAATTCACTTACATGCGGCATTCTAACAGTAACAAACCGGCCGCATGCGCCGGCACAACGTTCCATGTAACCGAAGTGGCACCACCCAACGACAACAACAACTACAACCTTCCCTTCTAGTACTGCAACTCCCGAAGAACGAAGAAATCACTCGTCTGCGTGTAATGACTACCCGAACACTTTTTTCAATGGAGTATAGTGCAAAACCGCACGTGCACGTTTCCCATCGCGGATGTGTGTGCGTGTGGGGTGTGGTGGGTTGAAAAAAGTGTGCGTGTGTGTGTATAAAGAACCAAAACAAACGATTTTAAGGAATTTCACTCGATTGAGTTTTTCCAGCAGGCTGACATTAGAATGGATAGGGTTGGGGGGGGGGGGGAGCATGTGAATGAGATGCTCACATCTACAACGGAATCCGGTTTGGCAAATGGAATCGCGATCGTGGCGAATCGTGGGCGGAATGTAAACACACTGCGATATTTAAACTAAACAGTCTCACATGTACTTTATTAGATTACTTAACGTTTAGGTGCGGGTGCGGGTGCTTAATACTATTTACACTATTTTGAGATAAACACAGATCGTCTGAAATGGAAAACAGAGGCATTCGAGATTCAAGTGTAAACACAATGAAACTTTGCAAGCTAAGCGTACACAGAAAAAAAAAATTGTGTAAATTTACATCATTTATGATGTACCAAAAGTGCACGTCATTAATGATGCGAATTTACATCTAATTCATTTGAAATTTAAATGCCATCCGATGTAAACTTTTCGAACAAAATTGGTCTCAAAACATGTAAAATTCCGATGAAACTAACGTAAATTCACAAAAGCCAAAATTTTTTTTGCTCCGTTGAATCTAGAATCTGATGTAATTTTCAAAAGCTTTCGTAAATACCAGTCCAGAAAGATTAAATTTTAACTTCATTTTTGATCAAAATATGTTTTCTTGATTGACCTGAAGTATAGAACAAATCTTTCTGTACCGTGATACAAAAGTTTTTACTTAGTTACATCAAATAATAGATTCAACGGAGCACCTCTCGAATGCTTTTTGTTTAAGGGAGTGATAACTACAATGCGGAATGTACTCACCTGAAAGAATTGGTTAAGCTTTGCACGAGAAACCTATTCAGCAATGGTCCAGCAATGGTTGTTCACGTCAGAGGCGGCCGGTTGTAGCCGTTTGTTCTTTGCCGAGGACAGTGTTGTTTGCAAACTCGGAATCGGGTTGATCTCTTTCCGTCGATGCTGGTAAACCGTGACAGTTCTACTGGAACGCATTCGCACATCGCAGTAAAACAGTTATTTATCCTGATGGGAAACGCGGAACGTTTGAATCGAGGGAAAAAAAATTAGATTCGATACTTACATCCTGAATAGATTTGCTAACACACTCGTTGCACTGAAACGACAACTTGGTTGAGGCCTAAATACGACATATGATCCGTTGCCCCAACGACGTCCACGATCACTGTAGCAAATAGTAAAAAAAAAACAATTAGGGCAAAAACATCACACATTATAAGCTCGATTACCTGGTAGGTGGTGCTTTTCCACCAGTTATGCCAGTTATGGCCACTGGCTGCACATTTCGAATCACCCGCCGTCGGAGTTGTCGCCAAGCTTGGCTTGCGTGACCGGTTTTTGCACAGCACCTGGGCGTTTATCTTGAGCCAGTGGAACTCGGCCAACAGCTGGAGGGCTTTGCTGCCGTGCTCCAACGGCAGATAGAACAGGTCGCACAGCAGCATGATGTCGGCGCACGTGAGTTCTTTTTCGTGGGCGTTCCTGAAAACGAGTAGAGTTGAGGCTTGCTGCAAACGAAACAACATCTACGACCTACATGAACTCTGCCAGCTCCGCGTTCGAAATCAACGACGTGTCCGATCTCTCGACCTGCCTGCTTCCGGAACAGGTCTAGAAAAGAAATAAAATTTTCAGCACAGGCTAAAACTTTCACAAATCCCCACCCGCTTACCGATGTCGTCTCCGACATCATCACGTCGTCAAAGTGCGTCTTCATCACGTGCTTCGGCGAAGTCAAACTACTTCCGCACTCCATCGGTTCAACCGCCTTCACGCAGCCGTCGTCCTCTTCAATGTTGGTTGATTACCACCTCATCGTTGACGGTCACATTTTCCTCGCTCGCGTCGACAATTTTCACCTCGTTTTCGTCCAGATCAAGCTTGGCTTGCACTTCCTCCTCGGTCTTGAGTTCCTCGTCCACAAGCAACGGTATTTCCATAGATTTACGTTTCCCCGCCGATTCGTCCAGCTGCTGCTGCTCCAGGTCGTTCTAAATCACGGCGTCGTCCTCCAACGGTTCGCTCAGGTTGCCTTTGTCCTCGGCGCAGTCTTCAATCATGTCCGTCGTATTAATGCTCATGATCGGGCCGGGAATGCTCGAGATGGGGATGGTCGTCGGGATGGCAAGGTTCATCACGGCGGCGGCCACCGGATTTGGCAGTGATTCGTTGGTGACCACCTTGGTGGCAGACACAAGCGAGTTCATGATCGGTGCGGGCACGCTTTCCGGGGCGCTCGTTACGGTGCTGCAAACGTCCACGAAAAGCTGCAGCTGCGTCGTGTTGACCTCGAGCACGGGCATCGGGTTCGCGGTGGTCGTCGTCGTCGTGCTGGTGCTCGTCAGCGTCATGCACGTGTTGACCGATGGAATGAATGGAATGATGGGCATAACCACTGTGCATGGGAAAAGGGTGGATTAGTTGAGAGTGAAAAGCTTTCCCAAATCTATCGTTTACAGCCGGTTGCGGTTTGCTGATCGGTCCCCAAGCTTAATTTTCTGCAAGTAAATCAAACTTGAATCAATCAAGTCAAACACACACGAAACGCAGATTTTACCTTGATAAAACTCCGGCAACCAGTTTGCGATGGCATTTTTCAGCGATCTTCGACCCCTGCGAACCCGATGCCCGTGCTCGAGGTCAACACGACGCAGCTGCAGCTTTTCGCGGACGTTTGCAGCACCGTAACGAGCGCCCCGGAAAGCTTGCCCGCGCCGATCATGAACTCGCTCGTGTCCGCCACCAAGGTAGTCACCAACGAATCACTCCAAATCCGGTGGCCGCCGCCGTGATGAACCTTGCCATCCCGACGACCATCCCCATCCCGAGCATTCCCGGCCCAATCATGAGCATTAATACGACGGACGTGATCGAAGACTGCGCCGAGGACAAAGGCAACATGAGCGAACCGTTGGAGGACGACGTCGCGATTGAGAACGACCTGGAGCAGCAGCAGCTGGACAAATCGGCGGAGAAGCGAAAACCGCTGGAAATCTACGAATTTGTGGCAACGGTGGTAACAACAAGACGAACGACGAACTCTGTAAAGTGTTTTTGTTTTGAAGCAGTGCCTGCTGCGTTCGTGAATTTGGCCCCACCCCACGGTGGCCGGTTAGGGAACTAATTATCCAAGACACCAATCTTACTTGGGAGGTACACGTTTCTGAAAAAATGACGAATAAGCGAGATTAAATTTATGTTTAGTGATCAATTTATCTTCAACGTGGAGTGATTTCTGCATCGTGTCAAATCTGTTTGTTTTCATGTTTGTGAGCAAGCAGTTCTGGATTTATTTGTGTATTTTATTTTTTGAAACTTTTTAAATTAAAAATGTTTATTGCGTGTTTTTGTGCAAACTCCCAGCACTTGACGAAGCAAAGCCTTAAAAGACTTTTCGCTCTCTACCATCCGCCATCACCGGAAATCTACTTCACCATCCGGATCAAGGACATCACAATTATTTTGGCGATGCTGACCTCTGCTTCTACACCGGGTTTGATGTTGATCGTGGTGATCTACTTGACGATCTCGGACGACGAGTACAGATCGATGACACGCTTGTGCAGGCGCATCCGGAAGTGAGTCTTGGAACCCTCACCGCAAATCTTCCAGGTCGCGATACGCAGGATCGGCGTGCTAACCAGGTTTTAACGCGCAGCTTCTGCTTCTTGGCGCCGCTGATCAAGACTTAGTCAGCGCACACTTTTACTAGGCTGCGGACACTGCTTTAGGTAAGTGTGTGCGGATCCGGTGAAGGATCGCGGCTACTGCAACAGGCTGCTGGATGTCCTTTTGTGGATTTTCACTTGTCGGTTCACGGTTCTAATCCGGTCACTGCTGGCGTTAGAGAAGCCAGGTTGTTCCATCTAGCCGAAAACATCAACCGAGCCTGCCAGCTCCAGCTTAAAACAATTCCTGTTTCTGAAGAAAGACCAATTACCCGTCGTCCTCCACGACAAAGCACCTAACCGTAATAAGGTAAATGCAACCTCCCGCTCCGCGAACCGTTTCCACCTGGAGCAGAGACCTAAAAACATACTTTATGGATGAACCCGAATCGGATTGTTGATTTCAGCAGCGCATAAACTTTACCTGTTTTGGTGTTGTTTCTTGACGACAGCAGAATAGCCTCCACACATAATTACTTGCAACACCTCCACCCACAAGACTACTTTCGATTGACACCGGTCTTCCGTTGTAAACAAACTCACTTTTGCTTGTAATCGAACAAAATCAATCAATTGACCAAACAGCACAACAAACACTGGTTTGTTTTTGCAAGCTGTCATTATCGAAAACAATCATTATTGTAATTTTAAGATCTTTCAACAATCAGATGAAATAACTTTTACATAGCTTTCGTCATTTACATGCATTTCAATCATTCAAATTTGTTGATTTCTCCCAAACAAACATCCAATTCCATCATATTTAGCAATTACGTTGGATTTCATTTTACATGATGGTCCTTTAAATGATCTTTAGCATTTTGCAACAGATCTCAACTTTACATTAGGGTGGTTTACGTAAGATTCATGGTTTACATGAAGTTTAAAATTACACTTTTTTTTCTGTGTAGTGGACATTCGATAATACTTCATTTTGAATGAGAATTCGATTTTTAAAACTCGAAACAATCAGTCATCTAATAGAGAGATATGAAATGAATCATAAATAAGCGATAGTCTTGATGATCTCTGTTAGGTAACATCTCTTACAGTGCTATGGTAACTTTTGACTAGAGTACACTTTCCGATGGCAACTTAATTCCGTGCTTCCTGCCTCAACAGTTACCGAATCTCGTTGGACCAGTACTCTTTGATCATATCAGATACCTTCTCGCCGACCATGAATGCGACCGCATTAGTGTGGGACGCCGGAATAACGGGGAAAATCGAGCAGTCCGCAACTCGAAGTCCTCGGATGCCGTACACCAATAGTTCCGGATTGACCACCGCTGAAGAGTCCGTCGCTGGGCCCATCTTGCATGTTCCGGACTGAAACAGAATCTTATTAGTATTAGTTGTAGCGTTAATGCAGTCCGTTGCTCACCTGATGTTGCAAGCTTGTCCCGACCCTTCGGATGCAGCATTCCCAGTACTCGTCACTGCGAAACCGTAGATGTTCACACCCGTGGAACGGCGTCTTGTGCAGCTTCGCTCCGAACCGAGCAAACTTGGACGATTCTCCTATCCGTACGGCCAGTTTTACTCCCTCCCGTAGCACCACCAAGTCGTCGTAGTTCTGATAGAAGTTACCCTCCATCCGAGGCCAATGGAACGGATTCTTGCTTTTCAGCGAAATTCTACCCCGGCTTTTCGGTCGCATGAGCACCGGTGATATCGCAAATGCATGCTGGCCAGCGATTGAACTGTAAGTCTTTTCGTAGAACTCTTTTGTGAATCCGAAAGCAGCCCGCAGCGATCCAGACTCGTCGTTGTTGAACGCACCGGTTCCAAGCACCAACTCAATATCCGGATAGTCCGGAGCTATAATTGGAACAATCTTACACTCATTAAACAACATTGTATTAACAAAACCAACTTACGCAAAAATGTCACGTTCGTTTTAACAAAAGCCACCCCTTCCGCACCTCCAGGAATCGTAAACGGGCCCCTCCCGTTCAACAAGTAGTCCAACACGATCGGCGGAGCACGCATGTCACGCTCGCGGATCGTTACCGGCTGATTCACGGTGAATACCAACCCCGGAAGCGTCACGTGATCCTGCAGGTTGTACCCCACGGCAAGATTTTGAATCACCGGAACGCCCACCTGCCGCAGATTCTCCTGAGGTCCCACCCCGGAAAGCATCAGCAGCTGCGGCGAACCTATAGTTCCCGCGGACAAAACCACCTCCTTGCTGACCTTGACCGCGTACCGCTTACGATCCTTGATGAACTCCACCCCATATGTAGTCTTGGTAATGGGATCAATCAAAATTCGCGTCACCCGTGAGTTCACCGAAATGTGCAGATTCGGTCTGTGCGCCACCGGCCTCAGAAACGCCTTCGCCGAACTACACCGCCGCCCGTTCCTCATCGTCGCCTGAGCCTTCGAAAAGCCCATCAACACATCCCCGTTAGGATCCGTCTCCTGGTAGCCCATCTGCTTTCCAGCCTCAATGAACGACCTCAGCATCGGCGTCTCATACGACGAGTACTCAATGTCCATGTACCCGTTGTCCGAGTGGTACGGCGAACGCTTCAACTTGCTAATCTTGACCCGTTCGGATTTTTTAAAGTACCGCAGCACATCCCGGTAGCCCCAGCCAAAGTTTCCCGCGCGTTCCCAGTCGTCGTAGTCTCGCCGATGGCCACGGGTGTAGATGAGGAAGTTGATCAGACTGGTTCCGCCCAGCCCGCGTCCCTTGGGCCAGCCGCAGCGGCCTTCTTCCAGCCCCAGACAGGCACCCTCCATCGGGTCCGCTTTATAGCCCCAGTTGTACCCTGTGTGTTGAATGCAAAATGGAAATGATTAGTTTTGATTGAAGCGTAACAAATTAAGGAAATGCTAGTTAAAACCCGTTAAAAACGTAAAAAATCTGTCAAAATGGGACTACGGTCTGAATAGGGACAGCAATTTTTAGAGTGCTTAAAACAGGGGTGACCAAAATATGGCCCGCGAGGTGATTTTTTGGGGCCCGCAGACCAATTTTGAACGACCATGTAAAATGACCCGTTGACTACTTGTAAAGTGATTTTATACTTTTCAAAACTAATGTTTATATTCAACTTTTTTTTCTATTTTGTGTTAAAAAAAAAACAAATGATTTATTGATATTTTGATATTTTGATATCCATTTTACAACACGAATATTTTGTTCGAAAATCTTAACAATTTCACACGTTTTAATGTTAGTGAAACTAGTAAATATCGTCCAAATTTTCTTCAAACATGTTTGTAAATGTTTGTAATACGTTCAAATTTGACGTAGGTAGAAATCTGTAATAATTGCAAAAATAGAAGTTTTTCATATAAAGTTGAACTAACCCTCAAACTTACTGTGCACTTAGCAACCTTCCCTCAGGATTCGAATTCATGACAGTTGGATAACGAATTTGATTAATTACCATCTGATTCAGGCAGACAAAATGTTAAATTGGGGAAATTAGGCTGTTGCTAATATTTTACACTTAGAGTGAAATTTGCTGAATTCAATTGAAATGCATTCCTCTGTGCTTAGAATCATTTTGAATATTTCGGATTCATTTAATATTAAATGGAATTTTAGTAAATACTCGGTTTTTTTGATAAAATATTTTGTTTTATCGAATCTTACAATTTTTGAAAATAATGATTGCAAATCAACTTTAAAACATATTCTAACATTTTTCTCATCGAAATGTTGAAATTCTGGCTCTCAACGATTTTTCTTTAGATACACCTAATTTAAAGATAAAATTACGCCGTTACATAAATTGTTAAGATTACATGTCACCATTTTTGAAATATAAAAAAAAACATTAAAAGTTTTTAAATGAAAACACAAGTACATTCAACCAAATTTTTATTTTCAAATGCCTAAAACAAATATGATAGAAAACTGTCATTTTATGTTTTCTATTATTTTTATCAACGAAAATGTTCAAAAACAAAACACTTCATCTGGTTATTGTTTTTAGTCTTTATAATTATTTTTTTAAATAACCTATTTTATGAATTTGGCCCTCAAACTCATTTGAGCTTCAAAATTGGCCCGGCTTCCCAAAACTTTGAGCACCCCTGACTTAAAAGCTTGAAATTTGGAAAACAAAACACTAACTTTGATGTTCTGCGTATGTTCTAACCGAAACTTAACAAAAATATCTTAATATTGTGCTGTAACGAGGCTAAAACAATTTCTAGAAAAACATCGAAAAAGGGCCATTGTCGAGGTGTAAACAAAAAGTCTATCCTGCTCATTCCTAATGTAAACATCAACTGACGAGAGCAGGATAGACTCTTTGTTTACACTTCACATTGGTCCTATTACATTGTTTTGCTTGATTTGGCTGGCCCAAATCGCCCCAAAATCACCTTTTGCACCATATAAAATTAATTTTAAAATTACTGTCCAGACTCGAATATCGATTACATAATTGAATCGCGGAATATTTTTTTTTCGTTATTTTATTTTTGACTATTGAGCTTTAGTATGACCCTTAAACTACTCTAAAGTGACCTCAATCAAAATCAAACCATCCACATTAACGACCCCCGGGTCTTTTGTGGTCTCTATTGCAAGTTTCTGCTCGAACCTTGGAGTCCGAAGGCTTGAATGGGGAGGGCACCCAAACCTCTTTTTACTCCAAGGAACCTTCCACCCCAGTGTTTGAACTGACGACCTTCGGATTGCGAGTCCAACCGCCACCAGCGATTCCACCGGAGTAGGCTTGGTTTGGTGTGTTGTTTGTACTTATGGCATGGAAACGACTCCTACACCTGGAATGACTTAACGGCCTAACAACCAAGGCCGGGACCGACATTTTACTTCCTCATCCGATGGAAGGTTGCAGCAGATGGGAATCGAACCCAGAATCATCCGCTTACAAAGCGGACAGCGTAACCATTCGGCCACGCACTGCCACCTGTAAATTTTAAATCCAATATGGCGGTCAAAATGGCGGTGATAAAATATTAAAAAAATGCATTTTGTAATTTTTAAGGCAATCAACTAAAATGCAAACTAAAGGCAATGACTAAAATGGGGTCGCAAAAATCGAGTTTGATGTTAAAAGTAAAAAAATAAAAATCCGAAAAAAATGATTGTGATTAGATTATTCAAAGCCCCATACAA
This sequence comes from Culex pipiens pallens, assembly GCF_016801865.2. Classification (NCBI taxonomy): domain Eukaryota; kingdom Metazoa; phylum Arthropoda; class Insecta; order Diptera; family Culicidae; genus Culex; species Culex pipiens. The sequence goes on from NC_068939.1 coordinate 139,998,397, forward strand.
ACCTTCGGTAAATCAAAACTTCGGATAATCGAGGCTTCGGATAATCGGTTCTGGACTAAATATGGAAAGTTGGGCAAGTATAACAAGCTAAGAAAATGCTCGTTAAAACCCATTAGAAAAGTAAAAAAAAATCTGTCGGTTTTTTAATAATCATCTTATTTCAGGTCTTGCCTAAGACTTTAATAAAACAACTTTCTAAAAATTAATGTTTGCACCATATAAAACTTATTTTAAAATTATTGATTTTCAGTACGTTCTACTCAACTATTGGGGCAAGAGAAACAATACATGAAACAACATGTTAATTTGCTGACAAATGAACTGTTATCACTTGGACACATCAGATTAGAATGTATTTGAAACGTTTCTTTGATTTTTTGATGAAATAATAATATTCAACTAATAAAATGATCGTTTAAAAATTAAAATATTTATTTGTTTCACATATCACTACTAACAACCCTGCACAGCTGATTCAGATATTCCACCAACAAAAACCATGAATGAAACCGGCACCGCTCGATAGTGTGCGTGTTTGGCCAAGTAGTGAAGCACATGCACACTACGCTGCAACGCAAACTATACCGTGCATGGTCGATCTCCGGACGATTCCCCAAACACTATTCTTCCGGTGAGAGAGTTATCCAACAATTGCACCTTGTACGGTTGATCGTACACACAGGTGACCGGGGACCGCTCATGCGCCTCACACAGCATTCTCTCGCGTTGAATTGCGCGCAGTCGCGGCCACTCACCACTATGAAGGCCGGTTTCTAAAAATAACCCGCGAAACCGTACAACAGTCTTTGTTGGCCAGTTTGTGTGTGCGGATCGTAGTTTGTTGGACGTCGATAGAAGTTTGTTGGCGGTTTGCTTCTATAAAAACCACCTCGAAAGCACTCTCCTCGGGGTAGTCTGCGTGTCTTTACGGGTTAAAGGTTCGAGTTACCTTAACAGCTCAAAAATACATAAACATGAAAACTTCTCTGTTAAAGGAAACTCCGTCAAGATTGAAACCAATTAATAATATAAAAGTAATCAAGTAATAATTTCGTTACGAGAAAACTTTAAATTACCGAAAGACCGATTCGACTATCTTTTTGTCAAAATTGGTAGACTACTTTTTTTAAACTCACCTGTAATTGTGGTCAATCCAGCAGTCAGCGGAACATCCGTAAGGATATTTTCGTCCTTGCCAGCTTCCAGCAGCAACACGTTCCAACCCTTGACCTCCGACAGCCGGTTAGCTACGACAGATCCGGCAGACCCAGCACCAATTACAATGAAGTCGTACTCCTTCAGGAAGTTCTTCGTATCAGGGATGCGCTTCACCGTATCATTTCGCAGAAACACACTCGTCTCGTCGAACAGCATCTCCAGAAAGGCTCCCTGGCCGAAGGCATGGCAGGTCAATTCCAGTAGAAGCAAGGTGGAAAGGAGCAACTGGAAATATTGAGTTATTTTAGTGAATTAAACTGAATTGTAAAAGTGTCATCGTGTCGTGTCTAACACGTGATTACAAACTAAGTCACACTTGAATGAGGATAAAATTGCCAATTAAGACTTAAAAGCCCCCATTGAGGTTGATGCTGAATTTGGGTTTTCTTCGAGTGCCAGCACAAGAGAATCAACAACAGTTGACCTGGGAGGTTAATTTGTTCAAATAATGTGTCACTAATTTCTTGTTACGGCCAAATGGCTTTGTCACTTTTTGCAATAAAAGCAACACTATTGGTGTGGTGCCCTTCATGCTTAGATATGTGCAGTGTGCGATCGACTAATGATCTAAATAGTGGCGTTTATGGTACCGGTACCGAAATAAAGCTCGATTGGAAGGCGATTCAAGTGAATTAAATTGACCCACAAGAAATTCGAAAAACTAAAGTAACTTTACTTCACTACTGTAAATTTTTATATAATTCAGATGCAACATTACGACGCCAAAAACCAAGTGGTCAGGTCCGAAGGAAAATTTGAAAATTCAACAAAATATATTGAAACATAATGTTGGTTATTATATTTGAAACTTAACCAAAACTCAAAAGTGAAATGAAAATGTTTTGTTTGGACAAATTTTGTAAGACCAATTGCTTCTATTTAATAAATTAGATTTTTTTATTGGATGAAATTGTCAAAAAGCCATTTTGCATTATTAAATTTTCCAATTTTCCATAAAATATAAAATTCACAAATCTGATTATGAAAAGAATTTTCTTTTACCCGTTTTCTTCAGTCCATTATGATTAGACAATTTCAGTAAGGAAATGTTACACGAAAAAACAACGATTTTTAGTTCACTTTTTGTAGCTTGACGTAAAATTCCCAAAAAGGCATTTTTACTTTTTTTAAATGTGTTCTAGGGTACCAAACAAGTCATCTTTAGCATATGAGTATGGTATAAACCTGGTATCAGAGTTATGAACTTTTGAAGAAAAAACTTAATTTTTAGAAAATATCAAACATAGAGTCAAAAAAAATAATAAAACTATTTTCAGATGTAAAATCAAATTTGCAATACAAAAAAAAACTTGTCAAATAAATTACTTTTTCGTTCAAATTATATTAAAATTAAACAAAAAAAAGTAATAAAGCTGAGAAAACTCCAACAATTTTCTTTTTTAGAGTTTTTTCAGCAAGCTGCAAGTAACTAAGATAATATCTTATGCTCTCTTAGTTGATTGGACGGCAGGTTGTTATGGTAAAAACCTCTTAAAGTCTTAAATAGGTTAAAATCAATGTTTCCCAGTATTACCAAGTAAGCCCTCATTTTTTAAATGAAAATATTTAAAAAACAGTTTGCTTGATCTGCTATTATAAAGAATGAAACAAGACATGCATTTGAAAATGTCCAAACAAAATGTTTTGGTGCTCTTCAAATGTAATGCTATATTAATAAAATATTTTATACGAAAAAAGCGAAAAAAAATCGAAATTTGTAATGGCCATTACAATTTGATTTAATGTATTTCTTCCAAGGCCTAGTTAAAAAGGAGGAGAGAGTTAAAAAACAATTTCAATCTTATTTGTTTCCAATTTTGTAATAACGAAATAAACAGGAATGCTTCATCTCTTTGTGAATACAAAACAAATTTCAGGATTTTCCATTTTTTCAGAAAATTTTACAAAAATTATAGGAATGAAAACCGTTTTGCTACTTTCAAAAAAATACTAAATATCTAATAAGTTGCAAAAAGAAAAAAAAAACAGTTCGACTCATACATTTATCCAACGAGGTTAACCGAGTTGGATATCTACGACGAGTGCTGAAAAATCAAGTTTTGCAACGAGTTGCTATTAATATTTTCTGCAATTCCGAAAAAACGCTCTTTGAATGAAATTTTATGTCAAACATCCATGTGTTACGTATATTCAGATTCACCGTAAAAATGAAAAAAATATATAAACAAATATTAATTTTCGATACTAGTGCTAAAAAGTTCAACTTTTCATAACCCATTTCAGTACTGAAAAGTAGAACTTAGTTATTTTTGGTAGAGAAAAGGAGGTCGTTTCGTCTTTCGAGAATGACAGGAAACTAAGTAGTTTTACGACGGAATTGCAAAAAAAATCTGTACTGGAAAGTGTACCGATTTATTAAAGATGGAATAATATTTTCATAGTATCGATTGTACAATTTTGTTGATCTCTATTTTGTATTACTGAACAAAGTTTGCTCAATTTTTGTAAAAAAAAAAATTAGAATTGTATTCGGCTTATGACGAAATTCATAGATTTTACGCAAGGTATGATTTGATCGAAAAGATTGAAAAGAAATGTATAGGTTTCACACAAGGTATGGTTTGATTAAAAATAATTAACATTTTTAAATGAGTGATTCTCTACCAACTCACACGAAATTGGGAAAACTTACCCTGATCCCTCTCCGATTTGCGTGAAACTTTGTTCTAAGGGGTAACTTTTGTCCCTGATCACGAATCCGAGGTCCGTTTTTTGATATCTCGTTACTCGACTGTAAATTTTTTTGTGAAATGTAAAATTTAATGTTCTTTTCGAATCTACATTGACCCAGAAGGGTCATTTTTTCACAAAAATAAATGTAGGCGCTCTTATACTTATGAGCAGTTCTCTAGGATTTCGGTCATTCAATTTTTTTTGTATTTTTTAATCCGACTGAAACTTTTTTGGTGCCTTCGGTATGTCCAAAGAAGCCATTTTGCATCATTAGTTTTTCCATATAATTTTCCATACAAATTTGGCAGCTGTCCATACAAAAATGATGTTTGAAAATTCAAAAATCTGTATCTTTTGAAGGGATTTTTTGATCGATTTGGTGTCTTCGGCAAAGTTGTAGGTATGGATACGGACTACACTGGAAAAAAATGATACACGGTAAAAAAAAATTTGGTGATTTTTTTATTTAACTTTTTATCACTAAAACTTGATTTGCAAAAAAACACTATTTTTATTTTTTTTTATTTTTTGATATGTTTTAGAGGACATAAAATGCCAACTTTTCAGAAATTTCCAGGTTGTGCAAAAAATCATTGACCGAGTTATGAATTTTTTAATCAATACTGATTTGGTCGCAAAAATTTTTCAACTTCATTTTTCGATGTAAAATCAAATTTGCAATCAAAAAGTACTTTAGTGAAATTTTGATAAAGTGCATCGTTTTCAAGTTACAGCCATTTTTATGTAACTTTTTTCAAAATAGTCGCAGTTTTTCATTTTTTTAAATAAGTGCACATGTTTGCCCACTTTTGAAAAAAATATTTTTGAAAATCTGAGAAAATTCTCTATATTTTGCTTCTTCGGACTTTGTTGATACGACCCTTAGTTGCTGAGATATTGCAATGCAAAGGTTCAAAAACAGGAAAATTGATGTTTTCTAAGTCTCACCCAAATAGCCCACCATTTTTCAATGTCGATATCTCAGCAACTAATGGTCCGATTTTCAATGTTAATATATGAAATATTTGTAAAATTTTCCAATCTTTTCGAAAACAATATTTTCAAAATTTTCAAATCAAGACTAACATTTCAAAAAGGCCAAACATTCAATATTACGCCCTTTTAAAATGTTAGTCTTGATTTGAAAAATTTGAAAATATTGTTTTCGAAAAGATCGGAAAATTTCACAAACGTTCCATATATTAACATTGAAAATCGGTTAGTTGCTGAGATATCGACATTGAAAAATGGTGGGCTATTTGGGTGAGACTTAGAAAACATCAACTTTCCTGTTTTTGAACCTTTGCATTGCAATATCTCAGCAACTAAGGGTCGTATCAACAAAGTCCGAAGAAGCAAAATATAGAGAATTTTCTCAGATTCTCAAAAATATTTTTTTCAAAAGTGGGCAAACATGTGCACTAATTTTAAAAAATGAAAAACTGCGACTATTTTCAAAAAAGTTACATAAAAATGGCTATAACTTGAAAACGGTGCACTTTATCAAAATTTCACTAAAGTACTTTTTGATTGCAAATTCAATTTTACATCGAAAAACTAACTTAATCCACCTGTGTGGTTGATGCCTTCCTCACTTTTTACCAACAATGGTCAATATGAGTGGTTTGGACACATATTTCAGCTATTTTTTTAGGTCCAGAAAAATAAGTACACAGATATAACTTAACTTGTCATAATTCGAGACATGGTTGCCAGATTTTCTATTATGTGGACTCGTTGGAAAGGTCTCTTGATTACCCAACCAACGATGGATCGGATGATGGTTCCGGACATCGTTTACATACATTTAAGTGAGATCCGGCTTCAAAAAAGTACATAAATACCACTTAAGTGGTCATAACTCGAGACAGGGTTGCCAGATCTTCGATGTTGTGGACTCTTTGGAAAGGGCTCTTGATAACCTAACCAACGATGGGTCGGATGATGGATCCGGACATCGTTTACATGCATTTAAGTGAGATCCGGCTTCAAAAAAGTACATAAATATCACTTAAGTGGTCATAACTCGAGACAGGGTTGCCAGATCTTCAATGTTGTGGACTCGTTGGAAAGGTCTCTTGATAACCTAACCAATGATGGGTTGGATGATGGTTCCGGACATCGTTTACATGCATTTAAGTGAGATCCGGCTTCAAAAAAGTACATAAATATCACTTAAGTGGTCATAACTCGAAACAGGGTTGCCAGATCTTCGATGTTGTGGACTCGTTGGAAAGGTTTCTCGATTACCTAACCAACGATGGGTCGGATGATGGATCCGGACATCGTTTACATGCATATAATTGAGATCCGGATATATGTGAAAACACATTTTTATACATAACTTTTGAACTACTTATCGAAACTTCAAACAATTCAATAGCGATGTATGGGACCCTAAACCAAGTCGAATGCAACTAGTTCGATCAAAATCGGTTCAGCCAGTGCTGAGAAAACTTGGCAAGATTTTTGAACACATACATACATACACACACACACACATACACACACACACACATACACACACACACACAGACATTTGTTCAGTTTTCGATTCTGAGTCGATATGTATATAAGATGGTGGGTCTTCGAGCTTTTAATAAAAAGTTCATTTTTAGAGCAGGATTATAGCCTTACCTCAGTGAGGAAGGCAAAATGAAGTTGAAAAATTTTTGCGACCAAAATTTCGATTTTTTGAAAAAGACAGTATTGATTAAAAAATTCATAACTCGGTCGATGATTTTTTGCACAACCTGGAAATTTCTGAAAAGTTGGCATTTTATGTCCTCTAAAAATAGTGTTTTTTTGCAAATCAAGTTTTAGTGATAAAAAGTTAAATAAAAAAATCACCACATTTTTTTACCGTGTATAATTTTTTCCCAGTGTAGTCCGTATCCATACCTACAACTTTGCCGAAGACACCAAATCGATCAAAATATTCCTTCAAAAGATACAGAATTTTGAATTTTCATACATCAATTTTGTATGGACAGCTGCCAAATTTGTATGGAAAATTATATGGACATACTAATGATGCAAAATGGCTTCTTTGGGCATACCGAAGGCACCAAAAAAGTTTCAGTCGGATTAAAAAATACAAAAATTAAAATTGAAGAAAAAAGACCGATTTCGTAGAGAATTGCTCTTATGCAGAATTCATATCTATCCTCAAAATTGAGAAAATTGAGTAACAATGTAAATAGCCATTTTGAAACATGACATAGCTCAAAAACTGCCAATGACATAAAAAAAATCTTTTCGAACAACTTTTTTAAACAACATCTTTCAAGGTCAATCGAACCCAAACCCGTGAACCTGTTCCCTCCAATAACCAGTTATCCCCGTTGCAAAACCGTACCGAACGATATCTGCAGTTAACCTACATGAACGTTTCGGGTTGTGCCCTTGAAAAACAAGAGAGCTGCAATAATTGCAGTGATGCAATCCCGACTCCCTTCACAACCACTTGACTGCAGTTGCATGCAAGCCGGCAACTGCAGTGATGCCGCGGGGTTGGTTGTTTACATGCATTCCTCCCTCTGATGAATCGCGACTGGTCCAGCGGTCGGATGTCCAAAGTTGTAAGCCGCAGCGTTTAAACCAGTTTCTAGATCCATCCATCGACCGGCTGGTTTGCGCCTTTTTTGATTTATTTTGTTAAGATCTATAGCGCGTACGGCACCGTTAAAGGTTACGATCGTAGGCTTGGCTTTGCCGAACCAGCTGTGCTCAGCTTGTAATATGCCAATTATCAAGATTCTACGGTTGCGTGCGAAACAAACAAACCACCGCAAACACGTGTGTTGTGCCCGAGGTTCAGAGTGCGTTTCAACGGTCATTTCCTCATCCATTGCGACTGCGCAAGTGCGCGGTGGTGGTCTACCGTGACATCGGCATTGACCTTGAAGGTGAAAGATGCGGAGGGTCCACTTTGCCACCGGTCGTTACAACCAGGGCATGACAAATTTCTCTGTGAACTTGAACAACTTTTTTTTTTGATGAACTGTATTGCCAACATTGTCACGGAGTGATGCCTACCCAATAATGCAAATCATGATTATACATACTTATGATATACTGCCTTGGTTGGCATAATTCTTCTCTGTCTCGATGAATATTGACAATCAGAGGGTCAACTGCAATACAGAACGATGGATCTTTAATATTGAAAATATCAGATCGTTCTTTTTAGCAAAAAGTTAAACCGAAGTATCACGCCTGCGTCCATTTGTCTGTGTTTCGCCACAGCCCAAAAGGCTCCTCACCGATTAGCTCTGCTAAAAGTTTCATTGTCAAGTGTCCCACGGCTATCGCGTGGTGTCGTGATCACAATTTGCCCTGGACCCCTAATGGAGCTGTCGGTTTACCAGTGTTCACGCGCTCCTCGGTTTCAAATAATTGAGCCAAGTAGCAGTAGCAAACGGTAGTGCCAGCGCGCCCCAGTCAATGGGACTTGGCGCGACCTTTGCGGCTGCCACTGGCCAACTATCGCGTAGGTTTGGTTTGGAATGGGGGAGCCTTAATGAATTGACGCCTGATGAATGGATCATTAATAACAGCGACATTAGCCTGCGGGCGATGATTTTCAACGAGTTTCAACGAGCATTGATTTCGCGCATAAGTTGCTTTGCTAAATTGGGGTCGACTAATTTGACGGGATTAGGTTGAAGTGTTGATTTAAGCAGGGTCGCTGCAGATTTCAAATTTAGGGAAAACAATGTAAAGTTTAGAATTAAGGCAGCAATAAAATTATCCATAAACAGAGTTCAAGGATGTGTGGGTTGTGACTCAAACAGATTGACATGAAGATAAGATATGTTTATTGCACCGTAGACAGAAGATCACGTTTCTTTTTATGATCTCTTGGAACACAATAAACTGTTTCTAGATTTCCAGCTTTCGACCCAGACTTCACACAACAATCGATTAAAGCGCTAAATATCAACAAGCACGTTGCATCTTGCACTACCCATCAAACAGGATTGCACACCGTTGACCTTGGCTAAAGCTGTCCAATTGAATTTTAATCTAACCATAAGTGCACACGACGACACTGTCAAAGTCAGGTAGAGACGCTCTCGGCGACAACAACTTGGTCGCAAGCAATGTCAACTAGTTGATCAACAAGCGACGAACCTGGCTAGGCGCGCTCGCCGGGTAGAAGCCTTGTTCCAGTAGCAAGTTCTAGCGATGAGACGAAAGGGGCTTGCCACGCTTTTAATATGGGAATCACGATTTTTGACGACTTTGCGATTTACGCTAAAATCGAGGCCAAGAACCTGAGGCCACCGGTGAATAAGCGATCAAGCCGGCAAATTCTTCGCTAAACGCGTCAGAAGTTCAAGTTTAAGCCGTGGAAAATCCATAAATTTGCCAATTTTGTGTCACTGTGGCGTTATTTGGTCTGGAATGATTGGAACTTCCAAAAGTTGCTTTTACCGTTCCTTATGCAAATGAAGTAATTCGCACACAAAAATTGACACACGAACATTAAAATAGCCAAAGATGGAGGATTTTACCGTAAGTGTCAACGCATGATACGCATGATTCTTTGGAAAGATCAAAGTTGAAACAAAATTCAGATCTGTTTCTATTTACATAAAATGAAGAGAAATTCTTATGATACTAAACTACATGTGCAGTGTTGCCAAAATATCATAATACAATTTTAAGGTGTAAACCACAAAACCGTCCATTCTCTTTATACTGTTACTTGTAGTAGGTCCTTCAAAACAAAAATCCGAAACAGGTTTGCAAAGTCAAGTGAATGGTTCCTTTTGGAAAAACTTAACCTTCATCTCATCGTATTCTGCTCCCGGCACGCCACCTTGGGCCACCATTTTTTGTATCGATAGCGCCACTGTGTCAACTTTTTTTTGCATTTTTCCTGACTTATGAAAACAGTCTTGTGGGATTCTTGAAAATATTTGATAATGAATTGGGATAAAATGATCAAGTACAGTGGATTCTCTCGTTATCGATATTGAAGGGACCGTCGAGAGCGGGAGATATCAAATTTTAGAACAAAAATCAAAGCAATCTATTTGAAGGGACTTAAAAATTCATTGACAGCTAGAGCAATATTGATATCGTGAAGATCGACAGCCAAAGAGTCGACTGTATTTTCTAAAATAAAATAAAAGTTCACGTATCGATAGTTTTAATGATCAACTTTAAAATAATTCAAGAGAAGCAAATTGAACATCTGAGTTTTCAACGTAAATCACACGCTGGACTACAATAAATCTCGGTATACTGCTCCCAATGGCTTCATTAATCTTACCACCCACGAGTTTAACGATTGTATTCGCCAAATATGCGGACATGTTCACACTAAAGTTGACATTGACCTAACAACATGCTGCATCTCCAGCTGCTTGACACTTTCTTGTGGATTGATTGCAAATAAAATCGCATCGAGTTGACGAATCTTGCTGTACTAAATAGTTTGTTGAAAGTTGCGCAATCGGGAAGAAGCATGGAGTAACATTTGAAAGAGGCGCATTATACCATACATTTTGCTTCACCTAAACATAAAGCTAAAATTTTGATCACCCTATTTCACGATTCAGTCATTAAAAAACTAGAAAAAAGAATGCCAATTCTGGAATGTAACCTGGAGTGGGAGATTCCAAGATTTCAGAGAACAAGTTTTTCCTGGAGAATTCCGGACATTTGTTGACGTACCTAGGTGTGAATCTGGAATGTAAAAAGTCACAGGTTTCGAGCTTCGCTACAGGGAAGGAATTGGAAAGAAAATCAGCGGGGCAAACGAGATGTGAATCATTCAAAGAAATCAAAAACCGACAAGCTTCTGTGTATTGGATTAAAATATGTGATTTTAGTAGAATTATGAGTTACGCCCCTCTGAAATAATTATGTTTGCAATATGAAACAGTGTTTGAAAACTCGCACGAGTACATAAATTATGGTACAACATTATTCCATTGTTGATCAATTGATGTGCTTTATTTTTAAATTTAAATTAAACTACATTTATTTTTGCTAGGCATATAAGGGTTATTTTGAAAAATTTCTTCAGTGCTTTTGGGTGGTTTTTCGATGTATTTACATATTTCCAAAGGATTCTTAAAAATGAGGCAAAGATTACATACCTAGTTAAATGTTATAAAAAAAGGAAACCTATGATATTATGAAGAATTAATCAACTTAGATATTTTGCTTATTCTTAATAATGCACATTTGATTCAAATTCAAAATACAATCAAATTATGTGTAAGTACAAGTTACTAAGCTTTCTGATTCTTATTTGATGCAAAATCAAATAGGGCTTCCTGCAAAAATAGTTTTATTAAAAATACACATACATTTCTTGGAAAGAACATTTAAGTTGACATTTCAAAACTAGTTATTGTCTCCAAAGTATTCGATCACGTTCACCGTTCACCGGAGCTATCGACCTTTAAATCGTTCAACCAGTGTGTGACACGACAAATCTTAACCCAAAAACTGACATCACAAAAAAAAACTAATCACCAATCACGGAAGTTACCCGCAGCCCCTTAAAAAAAAACTTATATAATAGAAACAAACAGCAGCGAATCTAGTGCAACCGGTTTTCCGTCAACTGCGACTAAGATCAGCCTAGACGACTGAAACATTTAAATACGCCAGACACCAAAGCCAAGATCAAGTTCACGGCAGTGGTGCGGACGTTCGTTGGCGTCAACCAAAACCAGCTGAGCTAAGCCAGATGCATCGGCGCCGTGGCTGCGTCGCGAGCCTCAATGTCGATACATTTTTTTTGTTTTAGGTGACTGCAGAAGTTTTAGCATCAATTAACAGGCAAGAGCAAATCTTTTGAACGTCTGCCAAAATTAAAAATAAAAGTTTAAAAGTGTGTCAATGGTTAAAATTATCATGGAACAGTTGTTCGGAAAATTTGCTGAAAGAAAAAAAAACTAAATAACATCAAAATAATAAAACAGGTAACCACCAACTAGACAATGGTGCCATAAGGTTGTATCTCATCGATTAGCCCCTCAACTAAAAAAATCTCAACTTACATCCATCAATCACCAGTTTGAACCACCAAACTTAAATTAGTAGTTGCTTGGAAACAAAGTGGTTTTCAAGTTCAATGTTGTTGCCGCTGACGCGATATCGGTCACGTTTGGTTAGGTCCCACGAAATCTCTGGCACAACTTTGAAATCAAGATGCCAACCAAACAGGAAACCCGGTCTCACGTTGCACCGACCGTTGTGTTGTTGCGTTGCTTCAGGGTCAATTATTAGATAATTGGGGTGTCTTTTTCGGTATCGCCCCCAGAGGGACCCACATCGCTGAAGGGGATCGAATTGCGATTAGTCGCCTTGTTTTAGTCGGTGGTTTAAATTAGTGAAGCTGTGCTCAGTTGATTTACCGGTTTCGACTAATTATCACATTGTGGAAGGTTCTTTTTCAAAAGAATATTCCATTAGTCTTGGTGTAGAACGTTTTTGATACACGTTTGAAATAGCATATTTCGCATTTCTTCAAAAATGTTTAAAAATGTGTACCTGATGAATATTCATCAGAAACTGATTAAAATTCACCAATTCCTGATGTAATATTACACATTGTTTTTGCCACAAAATCTGTCACCCCTTTCTGATGAATTTTACCATCATTTTTTTCTGTGTACACCCAACTGGCAGTCGCATGATTGTGATGCATGGCGGCATGAAAGTATATCAGAATCTGCATGAAATCTGTCCTCATGCTTTTTTTTGCGATATAGGAGTATGACATTTTTGCCCGTTACCGACAATTATCGACATTACCGACGGCTTTTTGGTTGTATTTCACAAAAAAAAACCCTTAACAGAACGAGAATTGAACCATCAACTTCTTGGTTATTGATCCGACACGCTACCACCGCGCCATGGACGCTTGATGAAAATTGAGTGAAAGAGCACCAACATATGCTTCTCTTTGGAGTGTTGCTCGGGGACGGGCCAGCATTACATGTGTTGGTGAGAACTGCAGATCGCTGAAATTTTTACACGCGGGCAAAAATGATTGACGGGCTTGCTGCAAAAAATGTTATAAAATATGACATTTTCTGCAGCAAATCCAATGTTGCAGATTTTGAGATATATTTTTCCTTTGGGTGTAGTTAAGAACTTCAAAAGTTATGACAACAAAACAATTTTGGCAAGATTGTAAAAAGGTGGTTCTTTGAAACGAGTCCAAAACATTGAAGATCTGACAACCCTATCAGAAGTTATTATCACTTAAGTGTTATTTAGACACTATTTGGAGGCCGAATCTCAGATATTTTGATGTATACGTCGTCCGGAACTTTTATGCGACCTACCGTTGGATGGATGATCAAAAGACATTTCGAACAAGCCTTAAAGATCGATGATCTAAAGGGGAATAATAATATTTTACTGAATGCATTAAATATATATATTTAATGCATTCAGTAAAATATGCATAGCATATATGAAAGTGAGGAAGTCGCTGTATTAGGGCGTCCAATTTTCCTGGGTTTTGAATTTCCCGGGAAACGGGAAAAATATTTTTAGAATCCCGAGAATTCCCGGGATCCCGGAAATTTTTTGTAACAATCAGAAAAGCTATGTTTTCATTATATTTGTTATTTTTTTCTCACTTAAAATCGTGGAATTTGCTCTATAATATTGTTTGGTGATAATCTACAATTTATTCCTAAAATGGACAGCATTTTTTCAAAAGATTAAAATAAATTAAAATTTGATTATTATTTTTTGTTCTCTGTTGTGCTTTGCATTTTAAACGTGCTAAAATTTTTAATCCAATGTGAATAAAATTTAATAAGGCTTTTATAAATATAATTATTTTATACAATACTTCTATGAAAATGTCTAAAAAAAGAGGAAGCGACAACAAATAAAATTATACCAGTCAATATTGAGTTTTACATGAGTTTTGAATTTCATGTGTTATATAAAACATTTTTTACAAATTATTTTTAAGTTGCTACCTCCAACTAGGAAAAATTGAGACTTCAGTCTGAATAGGTACAATAGATTATAGAACAATATTTTGAAATCGGTGTACTGACTGTTTTGTTTCTGTTTCAACCAAAGTCATCAAATATATTATGCAGAAAATTTTACTTAAGTTTTTTTGTTTTGATTTGCCCCAGATGTCGGTGTTTGATGAAAAGTAATTCAACATGATATTTTTTTTTTAATTCAAAGGCATAAATATACGTAAATATAAAACCCAGTCATTAAAAAAATAAAATAAAATAGAGAACATTTAAAGCACTAGGCATTTTGCGGATTATACAAAAATTGAAACATCTATCCCTAATAAGCCAAATTAATGCTGAGAAGTGTACAAATTTTAATACTTTGAAATTCTTATCGATTACTAAGTATTCAACTGTTCATCTAATTCCCGGTTTTGGAGAAATCCCGGGAATTCCCGGGATGGACGCACTACGCTGGATTAAGTAAAAAAAACTCATTTTTCAAAAATCTTTTTTTTATTATCGTTTTTTATGTTTTTTTTAAGCCGTAAAGAAGTTTAAAAAAATAGTGATTTTTGTAAAAAAAAATCATAATTTCAAAATTCGAAAAGTTGGGGAAATTCTCGTATGTTTGGCAGGTTTAGAGCTCGCTCTGAACTTCATCCAATTCGCTAATTTTAACTTATTTTGTAAAACTAATGATAGAATTTTGCTTGCTCACTTCCTATTGAGCTATTTATCACCCGATTTTAGTTGAAAACGCATGAGCTATAAATGAACGTCAAAGTGCTGATACAGATGGAGCACGATGGAGTTCGATGTCCCTACTTTACAGATTTTTTCAAAAGTGTCCCGTTTTCAAGATATTGCCACCAAAAGTTTGATTTCAGCGAAATATTTGCCGTTGCATTTTTTTTTTAATTCTATGTCCCTCGGCTCTGACCAAAGCCGAAGGGGGGGGGACAAAAAAACAAATAAAAAATTGAATTACAGGCCTAGGTTTTAACATTTGGATGAAAAAAGTGTTTTAAAATGCATTTCACACACAGAAAAAAAAATCATGGTAATATTACATCTGGGAAGGGGTACATCTTTTATGTCAGAAAAAAGGTGTAATTTTACCTCTGGAAATGTGTAATTTTACCACTTTTCTGGTGTAATGTCACTTTTTCAGTCTAAATTGAGGTAAAATTACATCATAAAAGAGGTAATATTCAACCTTCCAAAATTAAAGCTTCCAAATTTACAATATTTTTTTCTGTGCACGCGTTCAGTTGCTTTCCAATCATTAGTTTTCAAAATCTCGATGCATTGATGGAAATTTTTTTTTTCTCGAAAAAAAAACTTTTTGTGGGACTATACATTGGTATTTCATGAAAATTTAAAATGTCTTCATAGGAGTTATTCAAACATGCTAAATATGAATATAAACGCAGTAAAATGCACTTTAACTTGTTTTCGGTTGAATTAACTTTAATTTTCAATAAAAAATGGAAGTTTTTCGAAAAAAAATATTTGTTTGCCCCCTGCCCCTTTATTCGCATAAAAGATGATGATTATGCCATCGCGGAAAAAGAGGTAATTTTAGACCAACCAAATTTTCAACCACCCAAATTTTAACTTTTTCACTGTGTATTTTATGATTATCTTTTTTTCAAACAATAAGTCTTTTTTTGAAACAATTAAATAGTTCTTCTGAAGTATTTATACAAAGATTTAAGTAATTCCTCATACACGATACATTGATCTGACACTGTCACTTAGTCATACTGATTCAGCAAAAAAAATACAAATCTACCGTCCAATTAACGATTACATCTTTATTGGTTTGCGATCACGACGACCTTTCCTTGAGCACAGTGTATGCTGGGTGTTGGGGGAAATGACTATTTAAAGAATGCGCGACATGAATCACACTTTTTTTTTGCGAACCGTTTTTGGACTCTGAGTAAACAAATCTGCTTCGCGCTGGTTGACTCTCATTTCTGTTTGGCTTTAGCAAATAATTCAAAAGCATGCCGTTTCGATTTAAGTTGGTTACGTTTTTTAAAAGCAAATATTTGGCTGATGTTGAAAGTCCATAAAAGTGTTACATTCAGTTACAGAACAGTTATGTCTAAAAAATTGGCATTCTTCATAGTTCAAATGCATTCAAAGTCGTCTGACGTCATTGGAAAGTTCAAAGATGTTTTTGGAAATAGATTTTTTTTCTAAAGAATATTAATGCCATGACTTCAAGTCGTTTGACTTTGAATTTGCATAAGAACGGATAATATGAAAGCAGAAATGGCACATTTCCAAGCATGGCTAGAATATTGGTTGGTGCGATCTTCGCTCCGTTCAAACTTCAGACACCACAATAAAGATCGATATCTCGGGTCACCCGTCGACATGATTCGTTCCGGATGGGAAGCCCCGACGAACGAATAAAATCCATTTTTGATTAACAGCTATAAAACCATGAAATTACTACGACCGTGGTGGCTTCTTGCTCACCGATAACCCTGGACTTGAATCGCTTCCTTATACCAACGGCGATGCACCTGACTCCCTCAGTTATGTTTTGAAAACGGTTGACGTTTTCCCAAGACTTCAACTGGCACCCAGACAGTACCTACCAGCGGCAATTACATTGTTCGATGCGGTGTCTAAACACCGACTATATGGTGCTAATTTGGAGGTAATAAATTGGCGGCGCTGAATAGTGTCGACTGTCGCGTCGTATGCTTTTAAAGTTCCAAAAAGACCACACCGATCTCTGTCATCAATATTGTCCGTTGAACGGGCGGGATGTCAGCACAGGCAAACGGATGGGACGATTCCAATTTTGTTCCAGAATGTAACGGCCATGTTAAACGTAAGTAAATTCACCACAAGTCTTGACATTTCTCCTTTGGTCAGTTTGTGTGATGTTAAATTTACAATAAGGTTTAAAATTAACAGAATCGTCAGTTTGTCTGTGACATCAAGTTGGCCGGACTGTGGCGCTAAGTGGTGTAAAAGACTATGGCCAACGTATGCATTATAATTTCAAATGTTCGTCCATCTCCTCAGAGCGATCGGTGGCGTGGCGTGTGCTGGGCAGATTAAAATTTGCATCTTCCCGGAGACGAGAGCTACGCTGCGGAATATATTGTCAGCTTGTTTCGGGCTTCTGAATATTTGATAAACTATTTAACGGCTTCTGTAGGTCTAACAAATCAATTGCCTTCTTTTATGAGAACTAATAAAAGCGACTAGTTTGATGTCGGCTCAGAAAATCCGAAAGCTTATCATAGACATAATCACAAACCTGAGAAGTTCTTGATTTTACAGCATTTTCATTCTTTAGAATTTACATAGGTTTACAAAAATTGTGTGTTTCGTGCTTCAGAGTTCAAAGCTACTTTTTCTAAAGGCTTTATTTCGCGGAATTATTTCCCTCATCCAGAATTTTTTCTTAATAGTCAAAAGGGCCCTTTTGTAATGACTGTTCAAAATACGTAGCAAAACAAAAAAGGCTCTAATTAGGGTCGAATGATGGTGAACAAAGAAATAAAAAAAAATCAAGCGTAATCAAAACTGCTTAAAACATAAGGATATTTGTAAAGTATCAAAGTTCTAGATTTTGCTTTTTCCCTACAGTTTAACATGTTTTTTTTTCGATGTATTTATTACGAACACATTAATACAATTATTTACGAATTCATGAATTGAAACTCACGATTTCTCGCACACTTTTTTCAGTGTATGTTGATAAAAAGTTTAAAATTTTGCAAAGTGCTTTGGAACTTCCCGTTTGAATGAAAATTAAAAAAAATAAACAAATAAATTTTACCTGAGTATGTTTTCATGTTTTTTCATTAATTAATAATTCTAGTTTCGATAAGTTTGAGATTCAATGGAAAATCTCGACGCTGCCACTTACGCATTCTATTAACCAGTGCAATGATTCAAGGAATAAAATAATGCAACAAATGATGGTAATTGACTCAAACAGATGCCCTGACATGACTTTTGACAGTACAGAGTCGTTGGGAACCTTTAGAACCATCAACATAGGTTTTTAGTTATTAATTTATTTTGACCGAATCACTCAAGATAATAACCCAAATGCATGGTTCTCTAAAATGATCAATTTTATCAAAATTTATAAAGAGATTTATAAATTTATGTTTAAGAGGGACTTCTAACAATGCTTTTTGGCACTGGGTTGGATATTTTAAACTGTTCCGTTTTTGAGATATAATATATGAAATAAATGTTAATTTTGTACCAAAAATACATCCATTATTGTAGCCCGCCAATTCCCAGTTTTGACGAACTGCAAAAAACTGCCATGAAAATATCTTCAAAACGTACTATACTAACACCATGGTACATAAAAAAAGTGAGGAGTTCTATACGAAATCAAACTTATTTTTTAAATTTTAATATTTGTATTTTTAAATCTAGCTGAAACTTTTTTGGTGCTTTGGTATGCCCAAAGAAACCATTTTGCATCATAAGTTTGTCCATATAAACTTTCATACAAATTTGGCAGCTGCCCATACAAAAATGATATATGAAAATTAAAATAAGGTATCTTTTGAAGGAATTTTTTGATCGATTTGGAGTCTTCCGCAAAGTTGTTGGTATGGATAAGGAATACACTGAAAAAAAATGATACACGGTAAAAAAAATCTGGTGATTTTTAATTTTACTTTTTGTCGCTAAAACTTGATTTGCAAAAAAAAACACTATTTTTAATTTTTTTGTTTTTTTTTATATGTTTTAGGGGACATCAAATGCCAACTTTTCAGAAATTTCCTGGTTGAGCAAAAAATCATTGACCGAGTTATTAATTTTTTAATCAATACTGATTTTTTTTCAAAAAATCGAAATTTTGGTCGCAACAACTTTTCAACTTCATTTTTCGTTGTGAAATCAAATTTGCAATCAAAACGTATCCTAGTGAAATTTTTATTAAGTGCTCCGTTTTCAAGTTATAGCCATTTTTAGGTAACTTTTTTGAAAATAGTCGCAGTTTTCCATTTTTTTTAAATAGGTGCACATGTTTGCCCACTTTTGAAAAGCTGCGAAATTCTCTTTGTTTTGCTCTTTGGAACTTTGTTGATACGACCCATAGTTGCTGAGATATTGCCATGCAAAGGCTTAAAAAGCAGAAAAATATGAAACATTCGTGAAATTTTTCGATCTTTTCAAAAACAACATTTTCAAAATTTTCAAATCAAGACTAACATTTCAAAAGGGCCAAAATTTCAATATTACGCCCTTTTGAAATGTTAGTCTTGATTAAAAAAAATAAAAATATTGTTTTCGAAAAGATCGGAAAATTTCACAAATGTTTCATGTTATAACATTGTAAATCGGACCATTAGTTGCTGAGATATCGTCGTTAGAAAATGGTGGGTTGTTTGGGTGAGACTTAGAAAACATCATTTTTTCTGCTTTTAATGCCTTTGCATGGCAATATCTCAGCAACTATGGGTCGTATCAACAATGTTCAATAAAGCAAAATATAGAGAATTTTCTCAGCTTTTCAAAAATATTTTTTTCAAAAGTGGGTAAACATGTGCACTAATTTAAAAAAAATGGAAAACTGCAACTATTTTCAAAAAAGTTACCTAAAAAAGGCTATAACTTGAAAACGGTGCACTTTATGAAAATTTCACTACAGTATTTTTTGATTGCAAATTTAATTTTACATCGAAAAATGAAGTTGAAAAGTTGTTGCGACCAATATATCGATTTTTTGAAAAAAAAAAACAATATTAATTGAAAAATTAATAACTCGGTCAATAATTTTTTGCACAACCTGGAAATTTCTGAAAAGTTGATTTTTGATGTCCCCTAAAACATATAAAAAAAGTGTTCTTTTTCAAATCAAGTTTTAGCGACAAAAAGTTAAATTAAAAATCACCAGAATTATTGTTTAACGTGTATCATTTTTTTTCAGTGTAGTCCTTATCCACACCTACAACTTTGCCCAAGACACCGAATCGATCAAAAATTTCCTTCAAAAGATACAGATTTTTGAATTTTTTTATATCATTTTTGTATGGACAGCTGCCAAATTTGTATGGAAATTTATATGGACAAACTAATGATGCAAAATGGCTTCTTTGGGCATACTGAAGGCACCAAAAAAGTTTCAGCTGGATTTAAAGATACAAAAAAAAACGAATGACCGAAGTCTGAGAGAATTGCTCAAGTCAATTTGTTAAATACATGTTAGAATGGAACCAGTTTTCTGTGAAAATATGCATTTTTTTATGGACCATACTGTAACTGGGTACTTGCTCTTGTATTGCAATCTTGTGGAATAAGGCATAATAATAATATGAAAAGTGATGTACTTCTTATATTTTAAAGAATGCAAAAACTCACAAAAATATTTCAAAAATTTGCTTAATAAAAGAATTCAAAAAACTAACAGAAATTAATTCAAAATTATAAGCTAAAAATAAAAATAGAACAACTAATGTTTGAAAAATTGCAAAAACTAAGAAAAATAATTCAATTAAGTACGCTGGAATTAAATATTTAAAAAATGCAGAAACTCACCAAATAAGTTTTATAAACTCGGTTTTTGTTAAACATTTGTTTATGTATGTAATTATTTATAAACTTATAAAAATAACATGCTTACATACAAAAAATCACCTATAGTTATAAAGGATACAAAAACTCAGGCCATTCATTTTTTTTCCAAATCGGCGAAACGTCCTATTTACACCCTTCTTTAATTATGCAATTACTCTAGGGCAGCAAGAAAAAAATAGTTTTTTGGAAAATCTTTAGAGAATCGAGTCAGAAGGTATTCCTGATGTCAATTTTGTTACTGTTACACCCTGATCTACACTTTTTTTTTAAATTTATGCCTCTAATTTATATCCTGGCAATCATATAATGAAATTTATTTTTAACTCCCAAAAACTAGTTAGGTTGTAAAACATAAACGTTTTTTTTAATTACCTCACAACAACTAAAACATTTTTTAAAACTGATAATGCTTTCACAAATGTTAATCACGTAACATCAGTAAAATTAGTTCAATGCAATGTTTTGCAAATTTTTCTTTCTCTTCTTTCTTAAAAACTTCTCCAAATTTATTTATTTTATTGAAAAACTTGTACAATCCACTATAAAATATAGTTATGCGATTATTATCATTTTTTATTAAATATAACGCTTTAATATTTTAACAAACTTTGAATTTTAGTATCACAGCTGAAAAAAGAAATAATTTATTTTTTAAAAATCTTCGAAACCATGTGTTTTACGCAGTAGCACAACCGTAATAATTAAAACGTTTTGTGATACACTTTGTTATTTTTTATTTAAGATTTTTTTCTTGAAGTTTTATTTTTTTCTGGTATTTGGCCTAAACATCTTTTTAGAAATTAGTTTGAAAGTGACTCATTTAAAGAAAAGCTTACAATCAATTTTGCAACAAAAATTGAGAATTAATAATATTTCAACCAATTATCTTTTTTTGAAAATATTTGTAATATGTATATTTAGACAAAAACTTCAAATCAAATATTCTTTGATCTTGTTGCAATTTGAGAATTTTATAAAGTAGTTGGGGAACAAAAACATAAAAAAAATGCAGCTATATCAATTGAAACTTTATTTCAATCTGTTCCCTTTTGAGATGAAGAGTAAACGCCTATCCTTTTTTCGATATATTTAAAAAAATATTCTTTTCTATATAGTTTTTCAGCCGGATGCTGGTTTAAATTTTAAATAAACTTGTGTAAACTAAAACTTTTAAAGCATGAGTAAAAAGGTAATAAAAATATTGTATGACATTCCTAAACCCTTGATTCCAATTCCAAACACAATAACTAATTATATTGATGACGTTAAATGACTACCTTCACTGCACAACACTTTTCCTTCCGCACAAACATGGTGCTTCACAAAAGTAATTCTTTGTCACCACTAGATTTTTTCCAACTTTTTCCACTCAAATATCACTGCCAACACTACCATCCCAGTGAAATGCATCCGAATCAGAACGGTCAACTCCACTTCACTTTCGAACCTCCCACTTGAAACGCTAAATTAATTCAAGATCGCGAGAAAAAGCGTTCTGCTCGCGGCGCGCTCCGGCCGAAAACTGAAGCACGCTGGAAATTTTCGAAAAAATAACAACCCGCAAAAAGATCACTCTTATCGAGGGGCTCGCACAAAACTCCACAACACACAGATATCCAACGACTACACAACTGCGCTCGCCAAAAGCTTTGTTTATTCGCTGGCTGCTTCCCATCCGGCAACGCCACTATAGCGTCAAACTTGCACACGCGTGCTAAAAGCTCCACAACAAAAAATGCTTCGCACGTGATCGTTCCGCGTACGTTATCGCGCGCAAACAGACACCACACTTACCACTACAAACAGACAGCAAAGCCGAAAGGACACTACGAGTGCAACGCGAAACGAACGACGAAGGATGGCCAAAAAAGAGAATGAGCGGTGAGAACTCACCGATCGAGGAGTACTCAAAGATCCCCAACGAAAGCTCGCGATCGCGAGAAGGGACGCCTACTTGCCGTTGATCACGTACGGAACCGGTGTCCAGCGTTCTTTGAACTAGCTGTCAGATTAAATCATAGTACAAGGCACTAGTTTTTTTTCGGTAAACTGTGTGGTTGAGTAGCTAATTATTATGGTGATACTAACTAACCGGCAAGATCAGCACACTACCAAAGTTGACATAAAATGTTGTGTGCCAATAGCTAGAATACCGCGAGAGAGATCCCGCGAGAGCCACTGTGCTGGAGAAGATCGTCGGAGCGAATCGATGAGAATCTCGGACCGGTGAGGGACGGTTCTAGCGTGTGCCGTAAATAATTTGCTCTCAAGGAGAGGAGCTTTATCATTGCTAAGAGAAGTCGATGTGCGCGCACAAGTAGGTGTGATTGGGGTCAGCCAGAAACGGAAGTGGTTGCACTTCGGACACCGGGTGACCGAGTAGTGGTTCAGACTATAAGGAAATGCTGGCACAGAAAGATCATCTAATGTGTTTCTATGTTAAAGCTAAATTGGTCAATTATTATAATAATGTGTACAAAGTTAATCGTTTTTTTATAGCTTGATAAAGCTCAGTAAAACAAATTGCCAACATTGCTTTTGAAATGCTAAAATTCTGATCAATTGAATGTCATTATCGATATTGCAAATGCTCAACATAAGTTAAACGTGCCTATTGATCATTATCTAGAAATTGTAATTTATTCTTATAAATCAATTGTCCGATCAACAATGTCTTAAAAGGAAAATTTAAGGGAAATTTCAGTGGAAAATTCATGCAGAAATTAAACGTTTTGTGACAATTTTAACCAAGTATTCCCTTTAACCTTGAAAACGGTGCACTTTATGAATAACGATTTTGTAAAAAAAAAATAAAAACAAGTTTTAAATTCATAGCTTTGGTGCCGGTATCTTACCCCTGACGCAAAAATGCCATTTTTGTCCTCAAACTTACATAAAATCCCGGAAATAAAATAGAGGATTCAACTATGGAAGACATAACCTATAACTTTGCGGAAGACACCAAATCAATCAGAAAGATACATTCTTTTCAAATACAGTCCTGACTTGATTACCTGAAGTCTTCGGAAAAAATCACTTCAGTTAATCGAATATTCGAATTATATAATCAAGAAAAAAACATTTTTCGTTGTATTGTTTTAGGTCGTTGAGTGTCGGGTCTATTTGAAGAGTCACCAAATTGTCAGCAGCTGAAGTCGGAGGCTCATTTTTGATAACTTTTTATGGGAGTTGTTTTTAGATTTCAAGTCATAATCAGCAAAATCGAGGTTTTTTAAAAAGCTGAAGATGGAATCGCTAAATCTCCAGGAGCCGGAGTCTGAGATAATGAAATTTCGGAAATTCCCGACCGACACCGTTAGTAGAAAAAATTGTAAATAAAATTATTTTTGATGTAACGTGGTAAACTTAAAATGCAATTCTGCTTAATAGCGCTAACGTCACAAGGTCAAATCAATGGAAATTATTGATTTTGCATGTCAATTGCTGTTTTAAAACAATGCAAAACGTTCGGAAACATAAACATGTTGGAGCTTATGGAAAATTGCATGAGCTTTCCGGTAAAAATATTTACGAGACTGCAAAAATTAAGTCTTTCATATAGAAAATGCAAAGTAATTGAAATAAGCAACTTTTGGTACCCTAACATGTATAGGTCATCGCTGAAATTTGTTATCGCAGCTTTAGTGAAAAAGTCGTTTTTTCCCGTTTTCATAATTTTCCCATTTTTGCGCGTGGCGCGTCGAAAAATCCAGTTTTTATTTTCAAAAAATCGTATCTCAGAACTTCACAATTTTTTGATATGTAATGCAAAATTTTCCGAGGAATCTGATACAAATATTTTCAGACATAGGCTCTTTGGTCCCGAGACCTTCAAAACAGCATTTTATGTTTTCATACGACCTTTTCAAATGGTAAGCTAGATCTTTGGAACTTCTTACTATTTTTCACAATTAGCCAAACTAATCACCTTTCTTTTGCGCCTAAGACAGCTAAAATCGGATGAAATGGCGCGGAAATATGATTTTTTGAAAAAAGTGGTTTTTGCGAAAATCGACGAAAATTGCCATTTTTTGGACCACCCTAACACGGCGTAGGTCACCCTAATGGCCAAACAAAAAAATACGGGTCTAATTATTTCGGCCAAGGAACCTCCAGAAAAATTTTGAGCCCGATCGGAGAACTTTTTTTTCGAATCATGCTGTTTTCGTGGGGAATTGCTGTATGAATACACAATATTATTAATGGAACCTCTAACTACAATTTGAAGTGAAAATATGGGGCAATTTGAACGCATTTTTCAATGTTTCAGAAAAACAGATAATATGCTCTATGAAAAAAGAAATTTTTCACTTACACTTTGTTTGTTTTTTTGAAATTCATTCTATTGATATTGATTGCTTAGTTTTCAAAAATCTATGTTTTATTGACATCTTTAGAATCTAAATATTTAAAATGAGCACAAACATTTTTTAATCATGATTTTTGGCGAAAATCATGATTACAAAAATGATAGTTCCAACATCTGGTTTTTCCGTATCCTAAATTCTGGCTTAGAAGATGTCTTTTTTAATCATAAAATATTAAGAAAAAACACTTTTCAAAAATCAATTACATATCTTGGGAATTAAACTTTTAATAATAACAAGTGAAATAAGAAATCTGGAAATTTTTCATTCCCTGTTCCCATTTTTCTGAAACAGTCCCAGTCATAAACTACAACTTTATCGAAGACACCAAAGCGATCAGAAAATTCCTTCCCATATTGCAGATTTAAGAACATTCACATTCCCATTTTGGATGTATTGAGACTTGAATGTCAAAACTAATGATGAAAATGAATTGTGATAACATTGAGAATGCATATGGGTCATTCCATCTGAAGCGGAACAGCATTTGAAAATTACCCTCTCCGATCCTGCTCAAATTTGGCAGGGCTTTTGATACTATCAAAACATGCAAGAATCCCGAATTTCATCCAAATCGGACCACCCCCTCCATTTTTGTACCTCCCCAAAAAATCGACTTTTTGACGATTTTTGACCAAACCTCCTAGTTTGAAACGACGATAACTCAGGAACCACAAATCTTAGAGGGTCGGTCTTAGACTCAATTTTGAAGGAAATTGGACGTAGAATCCATTTCCGTGATCAAAATTTAGATTAATTTATTTTTTCTACCTGTATTGCGCAATTGAAAAATTTAAACGGCCGTATCTCAAAACACCCCAACTTATTTTTTTTATTTGACCTCACCATCGTGTTCCCCGGCCAATTTTACATAAGAATCACTTATCGACAGAAATGAATATGTTTTGTTCCAGAGATATCGAATTTTAAAGTTTTGTGTTTTCGAGATTACCTACATTAGCTTCATTCGCCGCATCTGCTAGAAGCACACAGGCGGACTGATCAATAACTGCTACCTGGTCATTTATTGAAATAATATTTCATCATAAATAATCTTTATAAAATTGGGCAAAAATTAACTGTATAACACTGTAGGAAACTGGAGTTTAATCGCGAATGTTTATCTGTTAAAAACAATGAATGAAGTGAATTTCTGTGCTAACCCACAGGACAGAGCAATAACGACACACAGTAAAGGGCAGAATTGGATTCCGATGCAAAATGCAATTAATCTTGTTAGTAACACTGAACAATAAGTGCACGATACATTATTGAGTTAAAAATATGAATTAAAATGAATAAAATTTGTTGATTTGTTGTACTCTAGTGAAGGACGATCACAAGGAGTAGGAAAAGGATTTCTGTAAAGTATAAAACTGAAAAATGTAAGAAAATCACAAAGTTTGATCTGCTGCGGCTAATTCCCCAAATTTTGTTGCGATGATTTCGACATCGTCCGAACAACAGTGTTTTTTTTTCTTCTGTCATTCTTGGATTCTTGGAACACAATACGGCTGCTGTCCTCACGTATAAAGGATTTTTTTTTAAATAAAATGTACCTTGACCAAAATCATCTTTTAATCAAATGGAGCTGGCTCACAATATAAAAATTGATTTAATATGATCAATCTTTTAACCCATAAATGAGATTTGCCAAATTATGGTAAAGTGTCAATAATAAACTATAATAATTATAAAGCAGGTTTTGGGGTTTTTGCTGAATGGTACTATTTTGCTACCGCCCATGATAAAGGCCCTAGTCATGGCCTCGGAGGTTCTCTAAAACGGTTAGCAACACGTAAATAAACGGTGCATTCAAAATAACCCAATAAATATTTTTTTCACAAAAATAGATTGATCAAGGTAGGGAAACAGCATCTAATTCCAGCGTTCTTCTAATGTTGTCATATCAGCGCTTTGGCATTCAATTACAGCTGATTAAAAGCGTTTTCAACTGAAATCGAGTGATAAATAGCTCAATAAGAAAGAAGTGAACAAGCAAGTTTCTATCAAAAGTTTTGCAAATTTTTTTTTAAATAGTGAAAATCTCGGGTGAGTTTTCAAAAAGCCGTAAGAGCCACCGTGACCTCCGACACTAATATTTGTTTTCTCCCAATTGTAACAAGATTTATTTTTTTTTCAGTTTGGGGCACTTGAGAGACGAGTTGATGAACAATCTTAAGCATTTTTGAAATTTGTTTTTTCGTAAGTAGGTCGGATACCGATGCAAAATAGGCTTTGTTTACCATTGGCAATTACGGCTTTTTGACTTAACCTGCCAAACATACGAGAATTTCCCCTATTAGCCATTTGAATAAATATTTGCGTAAAATTATAAAAAGATAAATTAAATTAACTATCTCCCAGAACACCAGGTAGCAGTTATTGATCAGCCCGCCTGTGTGCTTCTAGCAGATGCGGCGAATGAAGCTAATGTAGGTAATCTAGAAAACACAAAACTTTAAAATTCGATATCTCTGGAACGAAACATATTCATTTCTGTCGATAGGTGATTCTTATGTAAAATTGGCCGGGGAACACGATGGTGAGGTCAAATAAAAAAAATAAGTTGGGGTGTTTTGAGATACGGCCGTTTAAATTTTTCAATTGCGCAATACAGGTAGAAAAAATAAATTAATCTAAATTTTGATCACGGAAATGGATTCTACGTCCAATTTCCTTCAAAATTGAGTCTAAGACCGACCCTCTAAGATTTGTGGTTCCTGAGCTATCGCCGTTTGAAACTAGGAGGTTTGGTCAAAAATCGCCAAAAAGTCGATTTTTTGGGGAGGTACAAAAATTGAGGGGGTGGTCCGATTTGGATGAAATTCGGGATTCTTACATGTTTTGATAGTATCAACAGCTCTGCCAAATTTGAGCAGGATCGGAGATGGTAATTTTCAAATTTGCACTTTTTCGTGCACAGTTGAGATGGAATGACCCATATTCAATATTTCATCCAAATAAAAAAATATCCTCAAAATAGCTAAAATCTTTGCAATTTTGCGGAATTTCAATGAATTACTCAACATGTCGTCAGTTGTGACAACGATCATTTAGTACATTTCGAGAAAATCAATTTTTAAAGTTTGTTGGTAAATAATTTCAAAATTATGAATGATAGAGCCAAACTTTTTGAGGCAATCGGTTCGTATACTATCGCTTAACTAACGCACTGAATTCCCATACGAACTTAAAAAGGCTTAAATCAATAGATTAACCGACTTAATCAGTATATTTTCAAAAACAAAAGGTTGCATTGCCTTTTGAAAGTATGTGTGTACATAAATTTGGGAAAAACAAGAAAAATTTTCCACATTTTCCGACAACATGTATGACGTGTCACAAGTGTTCACAATTATTTTGATGATAAATTGGTCTATGTCACAAGTGTGTATTGCGATATCCGGAAAACGGAAGCGAGATTACAAAATCGGGTTAAAGAATCTTGTAGTGTTTGTTAAGTATAGCAAAACTGCCCATAATTGAAAATATTTGTCACAAAATCTCTGGCAAGGCAATTTCCCATAAGAGTGGCATATTAGCCGTTTGGTTTTTTTGCATCGGCAGCCAAGTCTAAACACTATTTCAGTGAAATTCAAGTTCCAGAAGATGCGTTGGAACACCCTCTACCACCTGGTGCTAATATCTCGTTTTTGCCAAAAGTGGATATTAGCCGTTTTTTCAATGGTGGGCAGAAAACGTCATCATTAACTCTTTTTCGACCAAAATGGTCTATGTCACAAGATAGCACACAGCTGACGATGTATCGATATGTGATTTCTTGTTAAAATAAATACATGTTTTGTGCAAAACGGGTAAATAAAAATCAGGAACGTGTACTTTTTGCACTTTTCTGCAAAATTTTAAAAATATGTGCAGATTCTGTGTAACACCCTAAGATATTTTTTTACATGATTTTTTTTTTATTTTTATGTTTTTAAAGATTGTTTGGAATTTATGGAAAAGATATCCCCCTGATCAACTCTACCTCGAAACCCGGTGACATAACACCCGAAGTGTTCCAATATTGCATTGACAAAAATTGATTGATCCCCAAATGTCATCCATTCATCGTGTCACTTCCACTTTCGGCTCAATGCCATTACAAGATGTTGACCACAACAGTGCGCAATGACATGAATACCGTCCATTTAGTTAAACTTCCCTTTCAATGCCCAGCCAACAATCGACTCAAAAGGTGTACAGAGATCGTCCAGCCAACACCCTTTTTGCACACTGCAGAGTCTTTCGTTTATTTAAACCGAATTGTAGTAAAATTAAGACTATCTTGCCTATATGAACTCACAGGTTGCGAAACGCATGAATGGAGGCAGCCCAGAAAACAACAACGGTTCTTTTAATGTAAACCTTTTTTGACTAAAGCCACCAAATTGTGATTGTGCCTGCTTCCATACGCAAATGAAAATACTATACGGAGTCCGAACGTGGTTTTACGATGCGCGAGTTGGAGTTGTGGGTTGATTGGCATTACGATGAAGGTCGTCGTAAAGTCTCAAGCACTGGATTGACTACTTTCGCGTTATCGACGTTATACTGTAAACATTACAGATCATGGTGACCACTCAAAGCAAACTTTATCACAAACTCAAATAAAGTTTAAAATTTATTGTTCCTCTTTTTTGCACCACCTTTCCTGCCTCGTGCAAGCGATAAATTGATGCAGTTTTCGACCTTGCAGTCACCTCAAAAATGCATTCAGTTGACCCGATGCCATTTGCATGATTCTACGTCTCCACATTTGCATTTTTATGGATCAAACTAAATCAACGAAATTCGTTCGCTGCTAGGGGAAATCTACCCATTTTAATCCTAATAAGCGGTCGTGTTTGAATGATGCTGGATAATCTAGAGTCTCCCTTGAATTTTACTAAAACCAACTACACCAACGAGTAGAGCAAGTTTTTGTGAACATTTCTGTTTATTTTCACTTTCACTAAAAGTTATTCTATTTCTTTACCAAGCATTTAACAAAAAAAAATTCCCAAGGGTATTCTAATCGAGGCGAATGCATTGGGCCACGCCCATTTTTCTAATATCGGCTTAGTTCTTTTTTCTTCCAACACTCTGTCGAGTGTTGCCATTTGCGCTGACAGTTCAAACGAACACTCACGAAAAGTGGCATTTATAGGGAAAGTTTCCTGGCATCGCTGGCTGTGCTGCTGGTGGTGTTGACGGCTAGCCTTTGTTCTTTTTTGCCTTCGTCTCTCGCTCGGTTTTCTTCAGCCTTCGATTGGAATGCAAAGTGAAAATTGAAACGTCAAACGACTTGGCGCGTTTGTTTTTTTGATGGCGCTTGCTAATTTATTACATTTTTCGGGATTATTCTTCAAGTGAGTGCCTTACTAATGATCAAAAGAACATGTTGCCGGTAGTTGGAAGCAATTTCATATCTTAAGCGCCGTGAAAAAGTAAGCGAAAGTGAAAAGTTAATTTTGGCGATATTCATTAAGCGTTTGAGGGATTCTCGTGTGTGTCACTGTGTGTGCCAACAAAATGATGAGAAGTGGTCTCGCAAAATACAAATTATGATCAAAAGTGCATTAAATGTGATCTTTTTGGCCAGTAAGTGGCATACATTTGCGTGCTTACTCGAGGCGGTGCTGTTGCTGGTAAGTTTATAGCCCAAATAGTATTTTTGGAGCTTTAATCGAGCATCAAACTCTCCATATGACGAAGATAGGTGTTTGATTGGAAAGGGTAGATTTCCCCTACATAAACTAAGCGAAAAAAAACTGATTGAAAAAACATCCTACAAACAATCCCACAGATCTTGGCGGTCTCAGATGCGAGATTTTTTTCTCAGGCCTAAGCTTCCCAAGACTGGTATTATAAAGGAATTAAAAACTTCTGTTCACTACTAGGACCTTAACACCCCAAGATTCAAACTGACGAATTTAGAATGGTGAGTCCAATCGCTGACTCTCTAAGCCACCGAGGCACTCTAAGTCAGTTTGACGTCAAAGAATATCAACCATAGGCAAGATTCGCCAGAATTCCTTCCCAAAAAAATATCATCCCAATCGAGTGGGACCCGAGAAAAAAAACCCGAATTTGGAATGCACTAAATTAGCACCATGTGATCTTCTACCGGGAATGACGCAAAAAATCCAGTTTTTGGTAAAACGGCTCCAGACAGAACATTAAATTAAGAATGCGAGACCAGAAAACAAACAGATAACAGAGATGCTGTTGGAAAATTGGGAGAAAAAAAAACACTTAAGACAGAAATGAGTGAAGGTTTCCATTTAAAAATAACCATTTTCTGCTAATAATACGCCGTGGTCTTCCGGATTCGAGCTGCCATGTCAGTTTCAGTTGGCGTTATTAATGGTAGGGACTCCCTAACACCTAGCTGGTGCCCAATTTATGTCAAATTTGAACACATCATCCGCCAGCGCCACCGATAATTTGTATGCTAATACAATTCCTCTGCTGCGCAGTCCCATCGCGATGGGTCAACAAACTATTCGTGGCATATTGGCTGTGTGGTGAGATAAACTAGTTTATAATAGCAGCCGCATCTATCGGATGTTTTGACGTGACGACGATGATCTCAGCGGGTGTCAAATAACACAGTTCAACAAAAAATCTAATGTTTCTTGTCTCTGAGACGAAAATATGTGTTCCTAGTAGATTTTTGCCTGCTGAATCCGAATCCGGGTCCCGAATTGCTCCAAATGGTCCCAATTTTGAGATACACCCGTTTGAAATGTTAGTTTAGGCCAAAATTAGCTACTTTGTCGACTATTTTACAAAATAACTATTGAATAAACAACTAAACCAATACATGTATCTTATAGTTCACATTTTCCCCTTTCTGAAACACCCCTGGTTTTTAAAATTTGATTGTTTCTACGCATATTTATAGCCA
The DNA here is from genome assembly GCF_016801865.2 of Culex pipiens pallens. Lineage (NCBI taxonomy): Eukaryota > Metazoa > Arthropoda > Insecta > Diptera > Culicidae > Culex > Culex pipiens. Next base: position 140,030,121 of record NC_068939.1, read on the forward strand.
TTTTAAAATTAGAATTGGACTTGCATGCAAGTTGGAAAAACTTGAATGAGAACCAACTGAAAATATAATTTTAAAATGGCTATAAATATGTGAAGAAACAATCAAATTTTAAAAACCAGGGGTGTTTCAGAAAGGGGAAAACATGAACTTTAAGATACATGTATTGGTTTAGTTGTTTATTCAATAGTTCTTTTGTAAAATAGTCAACAAAGTAGCTAATTTTGGCCTAAACTAACATTTCAAACGGGTGTATCTCAAAATTGGGACCATTTGGAGCAATTCTGGACCCGGATTCGGATTCAGCAGGCAAAGTTCTACTAGGAACACATATACTCGTCTCAGAGACAAAATCTTGTTGGACTGTGTAATTGATTTTATAAAACAGGTACTTTAGTGAAAAATTCATTCTTTTAAGCAATTCATTCATGCTGTCCTGGAAATTGAGGCAATTTTTTAAGCAAAACTTCTCGTCTATTTAACCGACCTAAGCCTTGCTAGGCCGCAAATGAAAGGATATAAGTTGGGCTTTTAAGGAAAAATATTTTGAGGACCTAAAAATCTAATCTAAATAAAATGTTGATTGAATACGTCTGTAATAATTTTATTGAATTCCCCGGAAAATTGCACAAAATATTCCAAAAATAGGATTTCAAGATACAAACAAGAAATTGAAAACAGAAAGTTTTGCCTTCCTCACTGAGGTAAGGCTATAATCCTGCTCTAAAAATGAACTTCGTATAAAAACGTCGTAGACCCACCTTCATGTATACATATCGACTCAGAATCGAAAACTGAACAAATGTCTGTGTGTATGTGTGTGTGTATGTGTGTGTGTATGTGTGTGTGTATGTATGTATGTGACCAACAAACTAGCTCATGTTTCTCGGCACTGGCTGAACCGATTTGACCCGAACTTGTTGCATTCGACTTGGTTTAGGGTCCCATAGATCGAGTTTTATACAGATTGAAGTTTCGATAAGTAGTTCAAAAGTTATGTATAAAAATGTGTTTTCACATATATTTGGATCTCACTTAAATGTATGTAAACTATGTCCGGATCCATCATCCGACCCATCGTTGGTTAGGTTATCAAAAGACCTTTCCAACGAGTCCAAAACATTGAAGATCTGGCAACCCTGTCTCGAGATATGGCCACTTAAGTGATATTGATGTACTTTTTGCCTTCCTCACTGAGGTAAGGCTATAATCCTGCTCTAAAAATGAACTTCGTATAAAAACGTCGTAGACCCACCTTCATGTATACATATCGACTCAGAATCGAAAACTGAACAAATGTCTGTGTGTATGTGTGTGTGTATGTGTGTGTGTATGTGTGTGTGTATGTATGTATGTGACCAACAAACTAGCTCATGTTTCTCGGCACTGGCTGAACCGATTTGACCCGAACTTGTTGCATTCGACTTGGTTTAGGGTCTCATAGATCGAGTTTTATACAGATTGAAGTTTCGATAAGTAGTTCAAAAGTTATGTATAAAAATGTGTTTTCACATATATTTGGATCTCACTTAACTGTATGTAAACTATGTCCGGGTCCATCATCCGAACCATCGTTGGTTAGGTTATCAAAAGACCTTTCCAACGAGTCCAAAACATTGAAGATCTGGCAACCCTGTCTCGAGATATGGCCACTTAAGTGACATTTATGTACTTTTCAGAATCCGGATCTCACTTAAATGTATGCAAACTTTGTCCGGATCGATCATCCGACCCATCGTTGGTTAGGTTATCAAAATACCTTTCCAACGAGTCTAAAACATTGAAGATCTGGCAACCCTGTCTCGAGATATGGCCTCTTAAGTGATATTGATGTACTTTTTTGAAGCCGGATCTCACTTAAATGTATGTAAACTATGTCCGGATCGATCATCCGACCTATTGTTGGTTAGGTTATCAAAATACCTTTCCAACGAGTCCAAAACATTGAAGATCTGGCAGCCCTGTCTCGAGATATGGCCACTTAAGTGACATTTATGTACTTTTTTGAAGCCGGATCTCACTTAAATGTATGTAAACTATGTCCGGATCCACCATCCGACCTATTTTTGGTTAGGTTATCAAAAGACCTTTCCAACGAGTCCAAAACATTGAAGATCTGGCAACCCTGTCTCGAGATATGGCCACTTAAGTGACATTTATGTACTTTTCTGAAGCCGGATCTCACTTAAATGTATGTAAACTTTGTCCGGATCGATCATCCGACCCATCGTTGGTTAGGTTATCAAAAAACCTTTCCAACGAGTCCAAAACATTTAAGATCTGGCAACCCTGTCTCGAGATATGGCCACTTAAGTGATATCGATGTACTTTTTGGAAGCCGGATCTAAAAAATAGATGAAACTTGTGTACAGCCATTGTTGTGAGGAAGGCTCCAACCACATAGGTGGATTTAGTTAGTTTTTTCAATGAAATGGCCTTCAAAAATCAAAAGTCCGGGGACTTTTTGGTCTAAACACGGTCAATACATAATAAAAAGTTTCATACGACCTTTCAAATATCAGCCTAGAATTTAAGGTTCTCAAACTATTTTTTCAAAAAAAAGCCCAACTACACGGAGAAAAAAGAGTTCCTAAAATCGTAAACAAGCGTTCATGAAAATGGGAACCACGAACAAAGTGTTCAAATCCCATGATACGTTTTTGGAAATCGTACCATGGGATTTGAACACTTTGCTCGTGGTTCCCATTTTCATGAACGCTTGTTCACGATTTTAGGAACTCTTTTTTTCCGTGTAATAACCCACGATTCCGTCATTGTCGTGCTATCTCGTCACACGTGCATTTTTGGCCAAATTGAGTTAAACACCGAAAAAAAAATCCGTGCATTCTTGTGAAAGTAGTTTCAATCTTGTCGTGCTATCGTGACACACCCTGAACATTGCTGTAAGTTCGACAACTGGCCAAAGGAATTCTAGGTAGGAACGCGTTTAACACAAGTACACGCCCGACTACCGTAAACATTTGTAATTAAAACTCGGGACTCCTGATTCAACAAAATTCAGGATAATGTACAGAATGGTAAACACATCAAATTGTTTTCGTTGAAACGCGTTTTTCTCGGAACGTCTAAAAGTGACGTACGACAGCGTCGATTTGCGTCAAAAGGAGCTAAAATCCGTTCTAATAATGAGAAGTTTTTATACCATCTTTAAAAACAATGATTTTGGAGCCCCTTTGGCTAGGATCACCCCAGTGAACAAATAAAAATACGTGTAATTAACGTCATGATTCGAAATCCGGACACTTAGTACCATATTATTTTTGTTGTAGCTGGCAAAAAATCATGTAATAAGTTTTAAATGTAGAAATATCGTCATGATTTAGTATAAACAGTCAGTTTTAAGAGAATGCATGCAAAATATGTCTTTGAGCAATTCTCTATCAAAACCAGAAATGGATTTTATTTGTATTTTTTGATTTGGCTCAAACTTTGTGGGGGCCTTCCCTATACCCAAATATGCTATTTTGTGTCATTGGTTCACCCATACAAGTCTCCATACAATTTTGGCAGCTGTCCATACAAAAATGGTATGTAAATATTCAAACAGCTGTAACTTTTGAGTGAATTTTTTGATCAATTTGGTGTCTTCGGCAAAGTTGTAGGTATTGTTGAGGACTTTTGAGAAAAAAATAGGTACACGGAAAAAAAAATTGAGGATTTTTTTATCAACTTTTTTTTTACTAAAACTCAATTTCCCAAAATATGTATTTTTTGATTTTCGAGATTTTTTGATATGCTTTAGGGGACAAAAATCCGCAACTTTTGAGCCATAGAGAAACATGGTCAAAAAATCTGCCGCCGAGTTATGAATTTTTGAAAAAATAGTGATTTTTGGAAAAAATTTAAGTTTCATGCAAAAACAAGTTTGACATTATTTTTTAATGCAAAATTGAATTTGCAATCGAAAAGTACTTTACATATTTTTTTATAAAGGGCTCCGTTTTCTAGATATAGCCACCGAAAGTTTGATTTTAGCGAAATATTTGCAGTTTTTCAATTTTTAAAAATAGTGACCATGAGTGACCATTTCCAAAAATTTTTTTTTTTAAAGTTCAGAAAATTTGCTAAAAAATTGTCTAAGAGACATTGAAGATTGGACCTCTGGTTGCTGAGATACAGCGGCTTAAAGAAAAAGAAACACGAAAATTGAAGTTTTCTTAGTCTCACCCAAACAGCCCACCATTTTCTAATGACGATATCTCAGCAATTAATGGTCAGATTTTCAATGTTAATACATGAAACATTCTTAAAATTTTCCGATCTTTTCGAAAAAAATGTTTTGAAAATTTTTAAATCAAGACTAGCATTTTAAATAAGCGTAATATTAAATGTTTGGCCCTTTTAAAATGTTAGTCTTGATTTAAAAAATTTCAAAGTATTTTTTTGCGAAAAGATCAAAAAATTTCACGAATGTTTCATGAATTAACATTGAAAATCGGACCATTAGTTGTTGAGATATCGTCATTAGAAAATGGTGGGCTGTTTGGGTGAGACTTAGAAAACTTCAATTTTCGTGTTTCTTTTTCTTTAAGCCGCTGTATCTCAGCAACCAAAGGTCCAATCTTCAATGTCTCTTAGACAATTTTATAGCAAATTTTCTGAACTTTTCAAAAAAAATATTTTTAGAAATGGTCACTCATGGTCACTATTTTTAAAAATTGAAAAACTGCAAATATTTCGCTAAAATCAAACTTTCGGTGGCTATATCTAGAAAACGGAGCCCTTTATCAAAAAATATGTAAAGTACTTTTCGATTGTAAATTCAATTTTGCATTAAAAAATAATGTCAAACTTGTTTTTGCATGAAACTTCGATTTTTTTTCCAAAAATCACTATTTTTTCAAAAATTCATAACTCGGCGGCTGATTTTTTGACCATGTTTCTCTATGGCTCAAAAGTTGCGGATTTTTGTCCCCTAAAACATATCAAAAAATCTCGAAAATCAAAAAATACGTATTTTGGGAAATTGAGTTTTAGTGAAAAAAAAGTTGATAAAAAAATTCTCAAATTTTTTTTTTTCCGTGTACCTATTTTTTTCTCAATAGTCCTCAACAATGCCTACAACTTTGCCGAAGACACCAAATTGATCAGAAAATTCACTCAAAAGTTACAGCTGTTTGAATATTTACATACCATTTTTGTATGGACAGCTGCCAAAATTGTATGGAGACTTGTATGGGTGAACCAATGACACAAAATAGCATATTTGGTCATAGGGAAGGCTCCCACAAAGTTTAAGTCAAATAAAAAAATACAAAAAATAAAAATGGTCGAAATCGGCCGATTTCGTAGAGAGTTGCTCCTTTTCTAACAATTTATCATAAGAATTTGATAATTAAAATGACTTGTTGTGCTTCGAATCCCGGACACTGTTAAAAGCTGATTCGAAATCCGGACACTTTTGCTTCGAATTCCGGACACTCGATTTTGCTTATGAATCGCACAAATTTGAACTGAAATGTTAGCGAATGGCATTATTTAGGTCTCAAATAAGCTGTTAACATCAAAACAATCGATAGTTTAAATGGCTAGAATTTAAGAAAATCAAAACCATAAATATCTGCTTTGCCTTCCCGGTGCTTCGGATGCCTATAAAATATTTCCGTTGAAATGTTTCGCATTTTTGGTAAACTTATAATTTTATTTTATTTAATTGTTTTGGCATTAACTACAGCGTTCAAACAAACTTTAAATGAAAGTCGATGTTAGAATTTATAAAATAAGACAGTTTTGACATTCATAATGCGAACTTATATCCAAATAATTGATAAAACAAGTTGAAGTGTCCGGGTTTCGAAGCGTACGGGAATTCGAATCATGACGTTATTTGGGCTAAAAAATCTTCCTAATCAATTTTGCCAAACCTTAAACTTCTTGTCACCCTATTTTTCTGTTGGCGTCATGAAGTGTTTAGAGCTATATTTAGATAAATTAACATTTCAGCAACAGTCCAACAGACTTTCTGAATGATCCTATTTATGAAAGCGAATTGCGATAGGATAGCAAGATTACTAAAAAATCTTAAAATTATGAAACAAATAAAAAGTGTATCCGATGAGTAAACCTTTCACCTTCAATGTGAAAAGGGCCATTGATCGACTATTTTTCACGGCCACACACCACCACCCCATAAAGGTCGTTGGCAATAGAGACAAAAAAGTTAAGCCACACAAACCGCGCGTCTCGAGTTCATCAACGCCCCAAACTGAGCAATTTTCAAACGGTTGCCAGAGTTCATAATTCGCAATCTTCTCTGACCAGAGGCTTGAAACCGCCACGGTGTGCTCAGATGTGTCCACTTTAGTTTCACGGTGACGATAATCCGCACTGTATCATCTTAATCACACAAGGTTCACCGTCGTATCGGGCGACGTGACGCCAAGTCCGCGTCCGCCGAGGTGGTTGTTTTTGGTCCAGTGGCCACCGATCATCGCGTGCCACTAACATTGACCTAGCAGAGGGGGGAGGGGGGATTGCCGCCAATTTTATGGTGCTTTTATTTGTTTGCGATGGTGACACTTGGTTGATCTCGACAGGCAAGCTTTTGGCAGACAAAAGAAGAAGAAAGGAGATTGCCTTGAACGTTATTCAGTTTGAATCAGTCGTGCATTCCAGATCGTTCTTGTGCGGTTCAGAATGCAGACTGAGTTTGAGATATCCCTCGTCAACAATATGCCATGTTTAACCATGAACTAATTCACCAATTTGTTCAAAATCAGCGACGATGCTTCAGTTTTTAATCCAAACGAACTAATAGATCATTGTCTCAAAAAAGTAAACGATCCGCCGCAGTTATTTCCTGTCTGTCCATTAGACGAGGTGACCCACCAAAGTTGAGCAGATCTTAACGGATTTTGCAATCCATCATCAGCGTCACTGACCGCGTGGTGGTGGCAATCGTAGAATGGCATTTTAAACAGTCGTCTGCTGCCGTATTCAGTGAGCTCGATGCACTCGCGTCGTTAAATTCGTCGAGAATGACCTAGATACCTGGGGCAGCAGCGGACTTGATCACGTCCGATGCGTGCATGCGTGCGAAACCGGTCTGGAGTCGAATTTTTGCTTAAAGTTGCATTTATGGTAGAATCTGTAGAGAGCGACGTATGCAGGATTGCAGTACTAAGAACTCGCTTGGAGTTTCGATGCCTAGAACTTGTTTTTTGGTATTTACTACTAAAACGGTAAAAGAACCGACTGGCGATCGATCGGCAAACAGCTGAGTGCACGCACCTTCTAAATGATGGTTCAACTCGGTTTGGGTGGAGTGACCAATTTTTTTTATTCGTCAATACAAGTATATGTCCAACTTTACTCAAATTTTAACGCGCCTGATCGATTTTGAACACTTTCCAGGGCCTGGTTTATCCCAAAAATACCAGTGCTATGCATGATTTGCGTCATTGGTTAATCGCTAAATTCGATGTCTCGATGTTTCTCTGTTTTTTTGAATGACGCAAATTAGTTTATCTCTTATATTGGCAGCTTGGGCATAAAAGGTTGTGGTCATAAAAAATAAATACTTTTCCAAATTTGGCAAATTTATTTGAACCCAGATGCTGGTAAATTCAAAGCAAAAAAATTGATGTGTTGAAAAAGCACAATATAGTTTCCGTTTTCATTTGCTTGTATTTCTATAAATGTATGAGATGTTTGTCTCTATTGCATTTTGTTTTTTTTTTAAATGGTGGTCCGATAATTTCAATAATGTTTCATTTTTACAGATGAAAATCGAACGATTACTTCTCGAGATATCGATGATCAAAAAACCGAGTTATGAATTTTTTAATCAATACTGATTTTTTCAAAAAATCGAAATTTTGGTCGCAAAATTTTTTTAACTTTATTTTTTGATGTAAAATTGAATTGGCAATCAAAAAGTACTTTAGTGAATTTTTGATAAAGTGCACAGTTTTCAAGTTATAGCCATTTTTTTGTAATTTTTTTCAAAATAGTCGCAGTTTTTCATTTTTTTAAATTAGTGCACATGTTTGCCCACTATTGAAAAAAATATTTTTGAAATGCTGAGAAAATTCTCTATATTTTGCTTCTTGGGTTTTTGTTGATACGACCTTTAGTTGCTGAGATATTGCCATGCAAAAGTTAAAAAACAGGAAAATTGACGTTTTCTAAGTCTCACCCAAACAACCAACCATTTTCTAATGTCGATATCTCAGCAACTAATGGTCCGATTTTAAAAGGGCGTAATATTGAATGTTTGGCCCTTTTGAAATGTTAGTCTTGATTTGAAAATTTTGAAAATATTGTTTTCGAAAAGATCGAAAAATTTCACAAATGTTTCATATTTTGACATTGAAAATCGGACCATTAGTTGCTGAGATATCGACATTAGAAAATGGTGGGTTGTTTGGGTGAGACTTAGAAAACGTCAATTTTCCTGTTTTTTAACCTTTGCATGGCAATATCTCAGCAACTAAGGGTCGTATCAACAATGTTCAATAATGAAAAATATAGAGAATTTTCTCAGCTTTTCAAAAATATTTTTTTCAAAAGTGGGCAAACATGTGCACTAATTTAAAAAAATGAAAAACTGCGACTATTTTGAAAAAAGTTACATAAAAATAGCTATAACTTGAAAACGGTGCACTTTATCAAAATTTCACTAAAGTACTTTTTGATTGCAAATTCAATTTTACATCGAAAAATAAAGTTGAAAAATTTTTGCGACCAAAATTTCGATTTTTTGAAAAAATCAGTATTGATTAAAAAAATCATAACTCGGTCAATGATTTTTTGCACAACCTGGAAATTTCTGAAAAGTTGGCATTTTATGTCCTCTAAAACATATCAAAAAATAAAAAAAAATTAAAATAGTGTTTTTTTGCAAATCTAGTTTTAGTGATAAAAAGTTAAATAAAAAATCACCAAATTTTTTTTACCGTGTATCATTTTTTTCCAGTGTAGTCCGTATCCATATCACAACTTTGCTGAAGACACCAAATAGATCAAAAATTCCTTCAAAGGATACAGATTTTTGAATTTTCATACATCATTTTTGTATGGACAACTGTCAAATTTGTATGGAAAATTGTATGGACAAACTAATGATGCAAAATGGCTTATTTGGGCATACCGAAGGCACCAAAAAAGTTTCAGTCGGATTAAAAAATACGAAAAAAATCGAATTACCGAAATCCTAGAGAACTGCTCATAGGGCTTTAGGACCCAATTGTATTACAAGTATTTTGTAAAAAATATAATGTTTGAACTTTTTAGGGAGTTTTTGCATTCTTTATATTTTTTTTTTGTTGTTGTTATTATGTTATTATTATAAGTTTATGGATTATTACATGCACGATGACGACGGTACAATTTTAAATCATTTCTGTGATTTTTTTTTTGCAATTTTTCAAACATTTGGAGTTTTATTTTTAGCATATAAATTTGCATTAATTTCTGCTAGTTTTTTGCATTCTTTTTTCTGTGAGTTTTTACATTCTTTGAAACATGAGCAATTCTTTAAATTTTCTATTTATAATTTTGATTAAATTCTGTTAGTTTTTGCATTTTTTTTTATTTTTGAGCATATTATTTGTATATTTTTTGTAATGTTTTGCATTCTTTCAAACATGAGCAGTTCTTTTGATTTTCATCATAACATTTTGTATAATTGCTGTAAGTTTTTGCATTCTTTATTTTTTGAGCAAATTTTTTGAATTTCTGTGAGTTTATGTATTCCGTGAAACATGCGCAGTTCTTTGAACTTTCAGTACATAATTTAGAATAGTTTCTGTGAGTTTTTGCATTCTTTTTTAAGTAAATAATATGTTTTATTTCAGTGAGTTTTTACATTTATTACACCTGAGCAGTTCATTTAATGTTGAGCAAAAATATTTGATTAATTCGGTGGCAATTCGGTGAAAGGAATTTCGGCGAAACGTACCATTCGGCGAAATGACCGTAGGCGAAACGACATTCGGCGAAATATACCAGATCCTACTGTTCCTTGTATTTCTCTAAGTTATAAAAGCACAACGCTATTTTTATTTGTTAATTCGAAGCTCAATCATGGAGCTCAGACGACAAAAATATAAAAACGCTCCTATTGTACACGCGTGCAACCTTGGCTCAACTTAAACTTAATCGCTGCACAGATTTAAACGCTAGATGGGTGACTTTTAACGACAAAAAATAACAAAACAAAACTCATCTCGACCTTATTAAAACGCAGCAAATTGATCGCCACTTCACAGCGCTGCTTCAAGCGATTCCGGGCAATACCGGTAAGCGCCAGCATCACCAGCCTTCAAGCAGTTTGTCTTCGTTGTTCTTGCGCGTTGAAATGTCTATCTAGAAGTTTCCAGAATAATTCAAAAATATTATAGTTTAAAAAAAATGTAGCATCATCTGTCGCGCAAAGCTTTCCAATAAATTACGATAAATATTGCCTCAAACTCAATTTTATCATGTTTATATTGCGTCATAACACCATGACTGCAACGGTTGATAGCAAGTTGCATTCTTCGCAGTTTTACCCAAAATAACAGTCCCCTTCTCCATGTTTATGCAGAAGGTTTTCCGCCAGAGGAAATAGATACGTTGCGCTCTTGCGTCCAACAATCTGTAGTACATACGCCTCAACACCTCCTCAACCGTCAGCTGATGATCATATCGGATTAATCCACTCTGTGTTGAGAAAATTGATTTCGGAAAAAACAAGTATCGATGAACGTCACAAACTAAAGAGAGGCCAATCGATTTTGAGCTCAGGACTAGAATTCAATTTATATTTATTACAAAAATCAAACCTCGAATTCATTGAATGTTTCGTTATCAATTGGCAACAAGTGTTTAATACAAAAAAGCACTTCTTTCAAGATTTTTTTCTTTATTTTGAAAAAAAACTAAATAATACGTCTGCTTGTCTGTGCGCAAAACGTGCTGCTAGTAGACGAATAGTAGAAGCGCCGACGACGCTCCTACTTCCATCCGTTATACCTAATGTATATACTTAACTCTCAAAAAAAAAAAAGCGTGCGCGCGCGAAGCCGTACACGAAGAAGCCGGAGCCGCGAACATGCCCGACAAGGTGGAACACTTTTATCGAATAGTATATCGAACCATTAACGGACCTCGCGGGGGGACTCAACGGCATCGCAAACCTAGTGTGTGCGCAAAACAAGCCCGTGGTTAGTTCTAAGTCTAGCCGCGAACCGAACGGATCGGAAGGATAATAGAAAAGCTTCGAGTCGGATCGACTGCAGCTGGAGTGATTTGTGGGAACGAGAATCGGTTGTTACTTGACGTGTCTGATGAGGGTGCAGTAGACAGTGAGACGAATCTTTAAGCAGGTTGTTCTTATGGTAAATTGCGTGATGAGTGCATATGTTCTCGGCGGTGATACGTGACGGGAATGGAATGTGGCAATTGATTCAGGAATATTGATTTTCACCGTGCACACTTCATGAAGTGAAAGATACCAAGTGCATTTTAATGATAATGTGAACGTAATTAATTCTACACAAGAGAAGGGAATGATAAAGTAATGAAAAAGACACCTGAAATATAAAAATAAATCAACTAAACATCGTTCAGTAACAGTGTTACAAAAAAAATCGTGATTTGAATGCGCACAAGAAACGAACCCGAAATCTGATACCCTGTTTGAGATGATCCTAAGAACATTGTTCACAGTATTTATAATTACTAATGACATTTAGTTTGAGAAACTGTAAACAGGACTGATAAGATATGCCGGTGCGAGTTATTTGAAATCTTAAAGACTATCGATGTCATGGAAGAGATTTAGTAAAATAATTGTTTATAGTTTTTTTAAACCAATTTTATTAATGGTTTTTGCCCGGGTGTATGTTTGAGAGTTTCTTTGAATTTTTTTTTTTTTCAAAGTTTTAAAGGAAATAGAAGTGAAAACATTAAAAATGCATTTTCCTGCGTTTAAAATCATATTTAGCATGTCTGGGATCAATCAAAAATATTTTCAATTTTTGTGGAATTCCAATGTTTTTTTTTCTGCGAAAAAAAAATCTCTTCAATAACGTCATGATTCGAATTCCCGGACGCTTCGAAACCCTCATCGTGTTTTATCAATTATTTGGATATAAACTCGCATTATGGATGTCAAACCTGTGTTATTTGATGAATTCTAACATAAAATTTCATTTAAAGTTTGTTTGAACGCTGGAGTTAATGCCAAAACAATTATATAAAATAAAATCATAAGTTTACAAAAAAAACGTCAGGATTACGAATCAGTTTTTATTAGTGTCCGGGATTCGAAGCACACCAAGTCATTTTAATTTTAAAATACTGATAAAAAATTGTTAGAAAAGACATATTTTGCATGCATTTTCTTAAAACTGACTGTTTATAATACATCCTGATGATATTTCTACATTTCCAATTGTTACATGATTTTTTGCCAGCTATAACAAAAGTGATATGCTACTAAGTGTCCGGATTTCGAATCTTACTTGGTTATTTTATAAACTGATGATTGCAAAACAGCTGGGCAGGTGCAAAATGCACTTTAAACTACTTTTTTCATTCAAATGTTGAAACCATGGCTTGTTATATGAATTTTTAATTTTTTTTTTATTTATTTGAAAATAAAACAAAAAAATATACAAAGCTCTGACAAAAAACAACCCTTTATCAAAACAATTCAAAAACTCAAGTTTGTTAATTCATCATTTTTTAAATTTTCAAGAACAGCTCATTTTGAAGGTGTGTTAACAAATTAATCCTATCTTTCTTTAAAAAATAAAGTGCAAATATTTTTGAAAACTGGATCACAAATATTTGAGAATGGCTCATGTTTCTAACAATGCGAAGATTAACCCAAAATGAATCGAGTAAACAAATTTTTGAATAAAAATTATTGAGAGTGTGCAAAATATATAGAGATATTATCTCAAAAAATGGTTTTAAAATAACAAATAAAAAAAAGGACGACTTGAACATTTTCAAAAATCATGTTTTAAATCTGATTTGAAAAAAAAACTTGTATCCTTCCGAGTTCAATTACTGCAAGTGTTTTAAAAAGCATATTACTACTGTCCAGATGGTTTGCAATCACTAGTTTCCAAAATATAGAAGTATCGATTTTTTTTTGTGGAAAAAAGTTTTAACTGTGCTGTACATTGGAATTTCATAACTATTCAAATTATGTTTAAACGATCCTAAGCAAGCTAATAGTAGTTTATGCAACAAGTTTGAAAAACTATATTTTTTCAACACGAGTCGTACATTTATCCAACGAGATTTACTGAATTTCATGTGTGTTAAGTCAATTTACCGTTCAAAACTTTTTTTTTTGCAATTCCACTGTGAAACTGTCAATTTCTTCTGTCCTTCTGGAGAAACGAAACGGCCTACTTTTCCCTACCAAGAATAACAACATGGAAAAATAATACCTTTCAAAACCAATACCCAATTCTATTTTTCAGCACTGAAATGGGTACTGAAAAGTTGAACTTTTCAACACGTTTATCTAAAAATAATATTTTTCATTTTTTTTTGTTTTGACCGGTATATTTACTTAAAACATTAATGATTGACATAACATTTCATTTAAAGAGCGTTTTTTTCGGAATTGCAAAAAAATGTTGTAAGAGCAGTTCTCTAGGATTTCGGTCATTCGATTTTTTTTTGTATTTTTTAATCCGACTGAAACTTTTTTGGTGCCTTCGGTATGCCCAAAGAAGCCATTTTGCATCATTAGTTTGTCCATATAATTTTCCATACAAATTTGGCAGCTGTCCATACAAAAATGATGTATGAAAATTCAAAAATCTGTATCTTTTGAAGGAATTTTTTGATCGATTTGGTGTCTTTGGCAAAGTTGTAGGTATGGATACTAGGGTGGGTACGTTTTTCAAAAAGTTCTCGGATCAAGTTTTAGTATGGTTCCCCTTGTAGGGCATGCCAATAGGGATTTTCATGCCAAATATCAGCTCATTTGGTTGTAAACTGACTGCGCGCATCAGGGTTAAAGTTTACATGGGAATTACTATGGGAAATTGGAACTTTTTGTTCAAACGCTCCTACAGGTCTGGGAAAATCACGCGCCAACTTCTGGTATGGTTAGGCCTATGGGGAATGGTCTGGAGAACACTTTTCCCAAAGAGAGCATATGGATTCGTTGTCCCTAGACCTGGCGCATCGGCAAACAATCCGATGTCTCCGGAATCAACGGTTTTCCCTCAAAAAGCATCAAATTTTCCTTAGCATGCTATGAAAGCTTGATGAACACCGCGACGCCATACGTCAGGCAGCTACCACGTGGATGAGAAACGGCTGGAATATTTAATTGCAATCCTTCTTTTAACTAGAAAATGATCATTTCGAGTAATCCTGATATTATTTAGTCGAATTCAGGATCTTTGCTTAGCAAATTTGTATTTTTTTGCAATATTTCAACCACGTGGTAGCTGCCTGACGTATGGCGTCGCGGTGTTCATCAAGCTTTCATAGCATGCTAAGGAAAATTTGATGCTTTTTGAGAGAAAACCGTTGATTCCGGAGACATCGGATTGTTTGCCGATGCGCCAGGTCTAGGGACAACGAATCCATATGCTCTCTTCGGGAAAAGTGTTCTCCAGACCATTCCCCATAGGCCTAACCATACCAGAAGTTGGCGCGTGATTTTCCCAGACCTGTAGGAGCGTTTGAACAAAAAGTTCCAATTTCCCATAGTAATTTCCATGTAAACTTTAACCCTGATGCGCGCAGCCAGTTAACAACCAAATGAGCTGATATTTGGCATGAAAGTCCCTATGGGTATGCCCTACAAGGGGAACCATACTAAAACTTGATCCGAGAACTTTTTGAAAAACGTACCCACCCTAATGGATACGGACTACACTGGAAAAAATGATACACGGTAAAAAAAATTTGGTGATTTTTTTATTTAACTTTTTATCACTAAAATTTGATTTGCAAAAAAACACTATTTTCAATTTTTTTTATTTTTTGATATGTTTTAGAGGACATAAAATGCCAACTTTTCAGAAATTTCCAGGTTGTGCAAAAAATCATTGTCCGAGTTATGAATTTTTTAATCAATAATGATTTTTTCAAAAAATCGAAATATTGGTCGCAAAATTTTTTCAACTTCATTTTTCGATGTAAAATCAAATTTGCAATCAAAAAGTACTTTAGTAAAATTTTGATAAAGTGCACCGTTTTCAAGTTAAATCCATATTTAGGTGACTTTTTTGAAAATTGTGGCAGTTTTTCATTTTTTTAAATTTGTGCACATAATTGCACACTTTTGGAAAAAATATTTTTGAAAAGCTGAGAAAATTCTCTATATTTTGCTTCTTCAGACTTTGTTGATACGACCTTTAGTTGCTGAGATATTGCAATGCAAAGGTTTAAAAACAGGAAAATTGATGTTTTCTAAGTCTCACCCAAACAGCCCACCATTTTTTAATGTCGATATCTCAGCAACTAATGGTCCGATTTTCAATGTTAATATATGAAACATTTTCGATCTTTTCGAAAACATTATTTTCAAAATTTTCAAATCAAGACTAACATTTCAAAAGGGCCAAACATTCAATATTACGCCCTTTTAAAATGTTAGTCTTGATTTGAAAATTTTGAAAATAATGTTTTCGAAAAGATCGAAAAATTTCACAAATGTTTCATATATTAACATTGAAAATCGGACCATTAGTTGCTGAGATATCGACATTAAAAAATGGTGGGCTGTTTGAGTGAGACTTAGAAAACATCAATTTTCCTGTTTTTAAACCTTTGCATTGCAATATCTCAGCAACTAAAGGTCGTATCAACAAAGTCCGAAGAAGCAAAATATAGAGAATTTTCTCAGCTTTTCAAAAATATTTTTTTCAAAAGTGTGCAAACATGTGCACTAATTTAAAAAAATGAAAAACTGCAACAATTTTCAAAAAAGTCACCTAAATATGGATTTAACTTGAAAACGGTGCACTTTATCAAAATTTTACTAATGTACTTTTTGATTGCAAATTTGATTTTACATCGAAAAATGAAGTTGAAAAAATTTTGAGACCAATATTTCGATTTTTTGAAAAAAATCAGTATTGATTAAAAAATTCATAACTCGGTCAATGATTTTTTGCACAACCTGGAAATTTCTGAAAAGTTGGCATTTTATGTCCTCTAAAACAAATCAAAAAATAAAAAAAATTAAAAATAGTGTTTTTTTGCAAATCAAATTTTAGTGATAAAAAGTTAAATAAAAAAATCACCAAATTTTTTTACCGTGTATCATTTTTTTCCAGTGTAGTCCGTATCCATACCTAAAACTTTGCCGAAGACACCAAATCGATCAAAAATTCCTTCAAAAGATACAGATTTTTGAATTTTCATACATCATTTTTGTATGGACAGCAGCCAAATTTGTATGGAAAATTATATGGATAAACTAATGATGCAAAATGGCTTCTTTGGGCATACCGAAGGCACCAAAAAAGTTTCAGTCGGATTAAAAAATACAAAAATTAAAATTGAAGAAAAAAGACCGATTTCGTAGAGAATTGCTCGTAAGCAACTTATTGCAAAACATGATTTTTTCAGCACTCATTGTATTTATTCAACTCAGTAAACCACTTTGGATAAATGTACAACCTTATACTGAAAAAATCAGCTTTTTGCAACCTTGTTGCATAAACTACTTTTTTTTTAATGTTGCTTTTCAATACCAGTGCTGAAAAGTTCAACACTGACACTGATCAGTTTTCTATATAAGAATTTCAGAACATTTACCCACCATTTTTTATGGACAGCTTTTATTTGTGTGAAAAATTGCTACTTTGGTAGTTGGAAGCTTTAAACCAAATACAGTCAAGACTCGATTATACGAAGTTCTAAAAAAGTCAATCCATCCTTTAATTTGAAACCACAAACCTATGATCAATTTCAAAAAACTTACTTCGTCATCTTCTGTCATCAAAATACCGAATCTGCAAAGTCATAAATACCTACCAACCCTCTTAATCACCGTCCCCACGTTCATTTCAGATGCTTGCCCACCTCTTCCTACTACTTCTCGCGCTCGACCATGTCGTGCCGGACACTCCGCTGCAAGAAGTCTTCGACAGTCTCAGCTTCCTATTTCTGTACGGCAACCGGTCCTCCCGGGTACCGGACACGACCGTGTTCCGCACCGAGTACGACTTCATCGTGATTGGGGCCGGTTCCGGAGGATCGGTGATGGCCAACCGGCTCAGTGAGAATCCCAACTGGAACGTGCTGCTGCTGGAGGTCGGCAAGGAGGAGAATCTGGTGGTGAATGTTCCGCTGACGGCGGGACTGACCACGGCCACGAGTGAGTTTTGTTGGGGTAGCTTCGGGGTGGTAGATAATTGAGTTTATGTTTGTAATCGTAGGATTCAGCTGGGGATATCGATCGGAACCGATGGACAATGCTTGCATCGGACTTGAGGAAGGAGTCTGCTACTGGCCAAAAGGTCGTGGGCTTGGAGGGACTAGCCTGATCAATTTTCTTTTGTATGGAAGAGGACATCAACGGGACTACGATGAGTGGGAGCAAGCTGGGAACTACGGCTGGGGCTATAAGGACGTTTTAAAGTACTTTGAGAAGGCGGAGATTATAAAGGGTGGGAAGCCCAATCCGCAAGGATATCTGCATATTGAGCAGAGCTCATTCGAGACGCCAATGCTGAGGAAGTACATTGAGGCGGGAAAAACATTCGGATATAAGGAGATTGACCCCAATGACAAGGTACAACTTGGGTTCTACAAGGCGCTGGCTACAATGAAGAACGGTGAACGTTGCAGTGCATCCAGAGCGTATCTTCGCCCTGTTGCACATCGACCAAATTTGCACATCTCCATGAAGTCGTGGGCAACCAAGATTCTGATAGATCCGGACACTAAAACAGCGTATGGAGTCGAGTTCACAAAGGGGAAGAAACTTTACAGGATCAATGCAACGAAAGAGGTCATCCTAACAGCAGGAGCAATCGCATCGCCCCAGTTGCTCATGATTTCTGGAATAGGTCCTCGGGAACATTTAGAATCGTTGAACATTCCTGTAATCCAAGACTTGAAGGTTGGATATAACCTGCAGGATCACACGACTCTATCCGGACTGGTATTCACCATCAACAAGCCGGCTTCAATCCGCGAACGAGACATGCGCAGTCCAGAACATTTCTTGAACTACATGATCAACCGAAAGGGACCCTTCACAGTACCTGGTGGAGCCGAAGGAATCGCATTTGTAAAGACAAACAATTCCGATCTTCCGTCGGACTACCCAGACATGGAACTCGTGCTCGGAACGGGAGCCGTGAACAACGATGAATCCGGATCCCTACGACACACGTTCGGTATGACTAAGGAATTCTACAGCAAAACGTACGGAATGGCCCGGGGTAAGCACGCTTTTGGGATAGCTCCAGTCCTAATGAGACCCCGAAGCAGAGGTCGACTATCGTTGAAGACCACAAATCCCTTCCACTGGCCCCGTATGGAGGGCAAGTTCTTCGACCATCCAAAAGACATGGAAACCATGATCGAAGGCATCAAACTGGCGGTGCAAATCGGCGAGTCCAAAACGTTCGCCCAATTCGGAGCTAAGCTGCTTAGAACGCCATTCTTTGGCTGTGAACATAAACAATTCCGCAGCGATGAATACTGGAGGTGTTGTGTCCAGCAAGTGGGCGCCAGCATTCAACACCAGGTAAGAAATCATTCCGAAATCCGAAAACAACAAAAGCAAATAATCGTAATTTCATTCAACCTCTCTCGCTCTAGTCTGGCACGTGCAAAATGGGTCCCGGTAGCGATCCGGATGCGGTCGTAAATCCCGAGCTACAAGTTCACGGCGTGCGGAATCTGCGCGTGGTTGATGCGTCCATTATGCCGTTTTTGCCGGCGGCTCACACCAACGGGGTCGTGTTCATGATCGGCGAGAAGGCGGCCGATATGGTGAAGAAACATTGGGAGAACAACATCGACAGTTGATGGCGCAGATTTGAAGGAGAGGGGAATTTTGGTATAACACGGTGGATGGTAGATTTTAACCCACATTGAATGAATTCATTCTAGTCATGTTGTCACGTAACTTAAGTTATGCATTATTGTTATGGTATAGTATAAATTAATAATAAACAGAATATTTTAAACTATCATTCAAATCAAACCTTTACTAAAATGGACAAAGTTGTTTGGTTGACAATTCTGCGTATTGCCCCGAAGTTTGGTTTAATATGGTTTCCGGAGTCCTGAAAATCTTCTCTGTTTGTTGGATCAGCTTAGCTAGAATTAGTGATGTTTTTTCGTTGGACCAGAAAGAGCTGCATGATTCCAAAATCAGCCACAAAATAAAACACATACCACTGATTATAAAACAGCTCATTTATCAGTAAGATAAAAGACATGATTGTGCTTGAACAGCCTCCTACTTTGTAGAAGTAAACAAAAAGGGATCATTCGAAAATCACGTTACACATTCTCTCTATTCATCACCCAGGTACATATTGATGAGGACTTTTCTTCACACTGTTGGACAGTGTTTGACTGTTGTTTCACATTTTCTAATCAAGCTCATATTTCGTGGAGCTGTTGATGTGTGTGTGTGTGTGTGTGTATGTGGTCCAATCCAATACCCGCTAATCGGTAGCGAAATTATGGGAAAGTATAATTTGTATCAGACTTTGTATATGCCGAATGCTGATACAACTTATCTCAGTCCCGGGTATTAGGTGGTGATAGCCCTCGCGCTGCTTCCAACGACCCATTTCAGAATGACAGAGATCCTAGCGGCCCAATGGTCGTTGGGCATTGTCCGGCCCCGCCTTAACATAGAAGCAAGCACCAGACGGATCCTTGATCTATCTTAAGACTCCCAATCCCTTCAGGCAAATCAGGGATCAGAGCGTATTTAATATGAGAAGAATAACAACATGTATATATAACCCTCAGATGGCCGACTGGTTAGAGTCCCAGACCATCAATCCAAAGGTGTGAGTTTCGAATCCCACCTGATTCAGTTTCGTTTTTGTTCATATTCAAAGTTCCAATTCCTGATTCCAAATTTCAAAGGTACCGACCGGGATTTGATCCCTGAACCTTCTGCTTGAGTGGCAGAAGCCGTAACCATTAAGCCACGGAGCCGGTTTCAAATTTCGTGGAGCTGTTGATACCATAAAAGTAAACAAGAATCCAGATTTTGATCATCCAGAAAAAAGGATTCGCATTTTTTTCATGGTTCGATTAATTGAAGTTTATTTTGAACCTTGGGAACATATTTCTATTAATCAAATAATTCGATGCCATGTAACTCCTTAAACTAAAGATTTACCCCCGAAAGATACCTGCAGCATAACACCAACAGGTGCATTAACACAAAAGCTTCAAGCAACTTTCAAAGCTTGCTTTGCTGGTTCCACCAGTAGAAATGGAACGAACTGTGGTGAGTACATACGGCTTTTGTATTTTCTGTAAGCTCACTAAAGTGGTCCAATTTGACTTTTCACCATCGCCTTTTTCTTCAATTTGCCCCTTAGAACCGCGTACATGAGAATGTTTATTTTTTGTAAGCTGATATTTTAGCGGGAAACAATCCTAAAAATATAGTGTCTTTGGTAAAGTTGTTCCAAATTTAATGAAGATCCACGATGCACAGTGGTCCAGATCGCAAAATTAAGTGGAAAACGGATTTTCCGAAAAATTGTGAAGTTTTGGAGCTTTGATGTCTTGAAAAGAGTTGTTGCAAATGGAAAGGGGCAACTTTTGGTTTGGTTGAAAATTAGGGTGGTTCACTATTAGGGTGATTTTAAAATCTAACTTTTCAGGAATATTTTTGGTATTTTTTTTTTCTTCTAAAAAGTTGTTGAACTTGCCAATCCAAGTAACTTTGTCGAAGACACCAAAATTTTATCTCGTAATCTACGCCTTCTACGACCAAATTTATAGAAAGCATCTGAGCAAACCTTCAAAAATCAGTTTTTTGAATGTGGCAATTCAGGGTTAAGTTTTAGAGAAAAGTGATATTCGGGGCACTTTTAGAGCTCTAAAAAACAAACAATTTAATTTTTAGACAGTTCAATTTGGACTTAAGGGTCAAAAGTTACAGCCATTTTAAGGTAAAAAAGGGTTCAAATGATAATTTTACATGGATTTTCAAAATCACCCTAAAAGTGAACCACCCTAATTTTCAACCAAACCAAAAGTTGCCCCTTTTCATTTGCAACAACTTTTCTCAAGACACCAAAGCTCCAAAACTTCACAATTTTTCGGAAAATCCGTTTTCCACTCAATTCTGCGATCTGGACCACTGTGCGATGGTAATGTTCGGACAACTGTTTGGCCGGATGTTCCCTAATAACAGTTTTGTTATAACAAAATCTAAATTTTAAATTTCTGGCGTTTATTAACATTTTGATTCTATTTCCACCCGCAAAAATAGAAAAAGTTTAGTTTAAAAACGCACGATATTATTTTGGGTTGTAGGATTTTGAGTTAAGGGGTTACATACATGAAATCGGCATAAATTTCAGAGGTTGGTTTGAGCACACGCTTAACGTTTTTTTTCAAATCTGTATTCAGGGCATTAAAATATCCATTTTCATCTATCAATTAAATGAATTTGAACACATTTGGCTGTGTCTTCGCCGAGATATAAAGTAATTTGAAGTTTGCAGTTTAAAAAAACGGGTGCCACGATATATCAACACTGGTTTGACCAAATCGGCTCTAAATTTTGGTGAAGACTCTTTAAACTAGTTTCGTGTGCATGACGAAGGCCAATTTTCAAAAAGTTTTTTTTTAAAGATAAAAATATGTTTATGTTTTTCATACTAAAAATCCTTAGTTTTTGATTTTTGTATTTTTAAAAAAGCAAAATTTCAAAATCGGGCTTCGTCATGCACATGGGATATGTCTTCAGAGTCTTCACCCGCAATTTCAGCCAATTTTGACCATCACATCTCAATATATCGAGACACCCGTAAATCAACTCGGTGTTTAGAGAAAAATTCTCAGAAAGTTTGACATTTCGCTTTACGCATGGCAAAACTTAGAGCTTAAATCGTCTCTTACTCAGTTTAATCATGAAATATCATCATGAAACATTCAGGAGTGTTTGAAATCATCATTTAAGTGGATTTAATAAATTTTCTGTATTATGAAATTTTGTGATTTTCTACATGTATGTAACCCATTAAATTAAGAGATCAGTGTTGAAAAAAAATAAGTACTTCAGGTTTATGTTTGATTCATCAACTTTAGCAGTTGCTTTATTTATGCTTGAGTGGCTTGAGATTGTTTGAACAGTTCGAAGTTGAAACTACACCGATGTCGCTTAAATCTAGCGCGCGCAGCGAAAGCATTCTAACTCTCTAAGTGACGATTTTAAAAATCATACCGTAATGTAAGCCCTAATCCTAATCGTATGTTTTGCTAGGCAGAACGAGCAATCTATTCGAACAAATGACAAAAACAAATCCAGTGGATTGATTGCTTTTCAAGGGTTTTTTTGTTCGTCTTTTCCAAATTATTCAAAACGTTTTTACAGTTCTTTGTGTAAGCGTTCTACGCTGCAAACGTAACCGTTACTGATGTCCATTCAAGGTTTTCCTAACAGTATAAGAGTGATTGTGGGAGTTGTTCTTAGAACAGTACGCCAAAACTGGGTCAGCCTGGTAATAAATAAGAGTTTTTTTTTTTTTTTAATCTTTTACGTTAATCTACACCGACTTCTGCACAAGTAAATGTTCGAAAATTAAAAAAAACAACGTCAGCTTATCAATACTAAATATTTGTGAACAACCAAATGATATCTCATTTAAGCAGTTTTGATGCGTTTCATTGTGTCCGTCGCAACGTGGTTCTAAGCTACAGAGTGTTGCTTGTTTATTTGGGAATGCTACAGGCTGATTGAGATCGCGCACTGACTGTTTTCTGTTTATTTTTTTTTTTTTCGTGGAAGAGGTCGCTTTACTTCAGCGCCACGGTGGCCGGCGTCGTGCCCGCTGACGATGCCGCCGCGGTTTGGAAGCGGTTCCGCAGCGTTTCGTTCTCCGGGTTTGCCATGACGGACTCGATGAACGCGTTGGTTTCCACCTGGAGCTGGGCGAGCCGCATCTGCAGCTCCTGGTTGCGCCGGATCAGCTTGACCGTCTTGAGCGCGATGTCGAACAGACCCTTGGTGTTGTTCGGGTGGTGCGGAACGTGCTGGTGGTTGTGGTGCAGCGGGTGGTGCGGCTGGTACGACCGCGAGGAAGAAAATACTGAGTACATCGAGGACACGCTACCGTCCTCGCGAAAACCATCGTCGTCAAAGTCCGATATGCTGAGGGACGTGCAGCTGGAAGGGGAGATGCAAAGGGAACAATCAGAAGATGTTTGAATGGGGCTTGAGCTGTTGATCTTACCGGCATCCAGTGCTGCTGCCCAGCGGTGAAAAGTCGCAGTTCCGATCGTCCATCGAGCTAGAGCACCCACTTGAGGAAACGCTCATCGAGCGTCGACTTCGCGGACCGTGGTACAGATGAGGCGCCAAGTTGAGCTGACCCTGGTGTGGTGGCAGTGGTCGCTGGCCACCTTCGCCGTCTTGTTCTTCGTCCAGATCGACCATGTCGGGTGCGTCGCTCACGATGGACGCCGAGTCGCCGGTCCCCGAGCAGTAGTCCACGGATGACGCCGTCGATGAGTTGGTTGCTTCGTCAAGCGATTCGACGCGACTTGGACGGGAAGAACGCTCATACGGTGTCCGACATCGTCCCGTGGATCGGTGGGATGATTGCTTCTGTACTTTGCCGACTGTAGTGAGAAAAGGGGGAGCAAAAAAGAGAAGAACAAATTAGTGAATGGGTTACTCGACGGAAATTGAAGAATTGGGCAACTCATCACAGGGTTTCTCCCCTCTTCAATGAAGAGTCAGTACCAAGAATCATAACGGCAAACTCAGCAGACAATGTCAATAACATTTTCAATTCATAATGTGATGACCACGTGGAACGAAGTTCTAAAAAATGTTAACAAAGAAAACTCTAGACGTGACCTCCAAGCGTGAGAAGCAACATCAGAGGAAACGCGCGCACGTGCAACAGCCTGTGTCATACACACGTGTAGATCCCATAATCGATTACACGTGTGGCTATCTAAGTTAAAACAATCATTGATTCATGTTACCTACTTGGTGGTGAGTGGTAGGCAGCTTATATGTCATTAATGAATCGTATTTTATTTATAAGTTTGCAGTGGTCCTCAGTGGAACTTTTACAAATAATTTAAAGTTTGCAGTTTGCAAACTTTCAGATAATTCATTAAAAATAACTGTTTTTATCGCCAATCTCAATTTGTACTTCATTATAATTAAAAGACGAATCAATA